>NC_133390.1:108030930-108333960 GCF_047511655.1 Castor canadensis | reverse complement strand
CATAACTTTGACTCTAGTTTCTACTTCTATATGCAAAAGTCCTTTAAGTATTTTCTGTAGTGCTGGTTTGGTGGTTGCAAATTCCTTTAGGTTTCCTTGTTATGGAAGGTTTTAGTTTCTCCTTCAATTAGAAAGGATAGCTTTGCTGGGTAGTCTAGTCTAGGTTGACAGTTGTTTTCTTTCAGGGCCTGAATTAAGTCTTTTCATGGCCATTTTGCATTTAGAATTTGAGTTGAGAAATCTGTTGTTATTTTAATGGGTTTGCCTTTATATGTGACTTGTCTTTTCTCTTTTGCAGCTTTCAGAATTCTTTCTTTGTTCTGTGTGCTGAGTGTTTTGATTATGATGTGTCTAGGGGTGTTTCTTTTTTGGTCCTGATGGTTTGGTGTTCTGTAAGCTTCCTGCACCCGAGTCACTCTCTCTTGAGGTTAGGGAAGTTTTCTGCTATCATTCTATTGAATAGGTTGTCAATGCCTTTAGTTTGTATCTCCTCTCCTTCTTCTACACCCATGATTCATAGGTTTGTTCTTTTCATGGGGTCCCAGATATCTTGCACGTTCCATTCATGTTTTCCTAGCATTCTTTCATGATCTTTTACTATTTGGTCTAATCCCTCTACTTTGTCTTCCATTCCTGATACTTTATTTTCAACTTGCTCCACTCTGTTTGCTAAGCTTTCAATTTGGATATTTGGGATATTGAGTTGCTTATTTCAGATTGATTATTTTTCCAGGTTTCCATACCTTTATTGATTTCTTCTTTCATATCCTGGAGAGTCTGCTTAATTTCATTCATCTGTTTGTATTTTCTTTGAGCACATTTATTTGTTTATTCACATTCTCTTTGGGGTAAAATACTAACTTTTGTGTTTCTTCTTTGAGGTTGTTAATCATTTTTACTATTGTTTTTTGGAATTCATTATTTGATAGTGCTTCTACACAGGTGTTTGGACTCTTAGTGGTGGAATTGGCTTTTGATGGAGAGTGGTTGTCTTGCTGTTTCATTCTGCATTGAGATTTATGCATCTGAAGTTGTTCTTGGTTAAGATTTTAATCCCCTGTGCCCCTGAAATTGGGGTTTTGATTTTTTTTCTCCTGGAGCTCCAGCAGTGGTTTCTCAGAGAGGGGTATGCTGGATGTTACCCCTTGCAGCGTTCTTGTTGTGGTGCTGATTATCTCTTTTCTCCACTCAACAAGGGGGCTGGAGTTCCCACTCTTTGATAGGGGAGCTGGGGCTCTCCTGCAGTCGCAGTGGGGAGCACTGGGTCACTGTGCACTGTGGGGGGCAGGCCTCCTAGCACCAGCAGAGTAGTGGATTGCCACTCAGTGGAGGAGCTGGGATTCCAGCTCGTGGACAGGAGAGATGAGACTCTTCTTCAGGGAGGTGCAGCATGAAGCTTTCTTCTTCTTCTTCTTTTTTTTACAAAATCATTTCTCATTCAAAAGCATTCTCTTTCTCTCTTTAACTTTTCCCCAAACACATTCTTAATATCTTTTTACATCTTTCCTACTTGCTGACTTTATATTTTAAAATAACTTTTATAAGAATTTTAAACTTAAATAAAATTGTCTTTGCAATTAGCCTTATTTTTACTATGTACACCCATGAAGAAAGGAAATTTTAAACTGTTTGTCTATACAAGTAACTTAAAGACACATTTGTTAATAGATCCAATTATGAAAGACAGTTGAATATAAATTACACTTAAGGCAGGATGAAACAGATCAAGATTACTGTACATAAAATAGTACCTATACTTTAGTTAAACCTAATTGAAATAAAAACTTGAAAACCTGGCTTATTTTAAAAAGTAAAAGCAGAATAGATGAGGAAGAGAACAGAAGTAGCAATCCCTTTATATTAACTCTATGATAAGAATAATTTTAAAGATGTTTAAACACATGCATATGCAAAAAAATTTATTGCCATAAATTTCAATTTAAGCACACACAAGTAAATTAAGTTGTGCCCAATGCTGTTTTAGAACTCACTTTGTTAGAGGCTTACCTTGGTGGTCAAAGCAAAAAAAAAAAAAAATCTGAGACAACTGTTGCAGGCTTTTTAATCTTTGCTTCCATTAAGTCAATCACAAACACAAGACAGACATACACAAAACACATAAAAACAATTAGCATGCACTCACAGAAAAACCTTTTTTTTTTTGTTTTTTTTTTTTTTTTTTGCTTTGTAATCAATATATTGAGGAGACATTCATACATTTCAAGAATTGCTTAAATTCTGATACCCAGACTTAAGCTTGTGAACATGACTTTAAACATACAATTAACACTATTCATCATAATTTGCTATACTACCAACATTGAATTACAGTTACTTTGGAGCATAAGTCAAATGGTTTAAAGTAAGCCTGTACCATACCTAAGGAACACCTTCCTACATTATACATGCAAATTACTTTTCAACATACAGGTCTCTTCACTTTTATTTCTAAGTTATCCAGATCTGAAGACACTCAAGGGCTTATCATGGTCCAAAGAGAAGGGAAAAGAATGTACCATGACTGGTCAACAGTTTATTTTATATATTTTTATATATATGTATAACTATTTTAAAAAGATGGCACAGAAGGGAATGCAATTCTAGAAGTGCAAGCCCTTAAGCAGCAGCATATGATAAACCTCTTCTTTAGAAAGGTATCATTTCTATTGATGATAACACAGGCTAAATTATGTATTATGCCACCTTCAAGTAATAGTTGAGGCAATATAATGCAGAGGCATCACAATGAGTCCATTAATACAAGTAACTAGGCAGACCAACAGTTCTCTACAAATTAACTTTTGTTTTTGGATTGCCAGTTAAATACAAGAGTTTTAATTTCATAGCTTAACAATGAAGTGTCATACACTACCATCAACACAGAACCTAGCATTTCAGTCTAAGCTTGTTCATGTACACAGAGGAATCACAAGTATGGCCTAACAGATGGCTAGGGGAACTTTTTAAAAGTAGTTTTTACAGGTATTAAAACTTCACCTTGTACACTGAAGTCATCGTACATACAGGGCAAAGTCAGAGCTTTTATATTTGCTTTTATTCTTCATTTAACTTTCAAAACACTACTATAGTTGAATATTAAAACAAAAACAATAGCAAGTAGTAAGCATACGATGATCAATAGTCCTTCACTCATTCACTACCGCATATAAAATGCTAGCAGTGAGTGTTATTCACTGGCCCCATTAATTAAGAGGTTTGACACTGAACACCACCTCTGGGATGATGTTCATCATCCTCATAAGCTTCTCCATTATAATGGCGCCATCTTTCCTGATTTGGATCAAAGTCCACCAGTTCTACTTGATCCATTTCATCAGTCTCTTCTACTTCCTTCCTCTCAGGAAGGAGTTTTTCCAGCAAAGAAAGTTTATCAGGAGAGAGAAAGCCATTTTCAGGAAAGTTTACCTTAAACTCAATGATTAGGCGTCCCTTTTCATATGGTCGACGATAAATTGGCATGCCTTCATTTAGCACACATTTGATATCGCCATGCTTGACAATCTGACCTGGATGAGAGGTGATGACTATGGTTCTGTTGTCAAGAGTGGATATTGGCTTTTGGAAGCCACACAATGCTTCAACCAACTGTATGTCCATACACATGAAAAGGTCCTCTCCTCGTCGAGTAAAAACAGCATGGTCCTTCTGATCTAATACAATGATAATATCTCCTGGCTCCAATCCTGGTTCTTGGTCTCCTTCACCATGGAATGTAATCTTCTGGCCATCTTTCATGCCTTTATCAATATGAACTTCTAGAATCTTCTTCTCTCGAACGATTTTCCTTCCATTGCAGCTTTTACATCTATCTTTAGGACTGATCCTTTCTCCATGGCCCTGACACTCCATACACACAGACTGAATTTGCTGAACCATTCCAGGTCCTATCTGATGAATTCTTATTTGCATTCCAGTACCTCGGCAGTTGGGACAGCACTCCACTGCCCCTTTCTTACCACCTCGGCCTTCACATTTGTCACAAATCACATTCTTTTGCAGAGCCAGTTTTCTTGTTGCACCATTATATAAATCTTCTAAGGTTACCGAGAGCTGATGCACAACATTTTTACCTCGCCTTTCTCTTTGCATCCTTCCTCCTCCTCCAAAAAACATATCAAAGATGTCCATGGGGGAGCCAAAACCACCACCTGCTCCACCCTCCTTAATTGCCTGTTCTCCTCCTTTGTCATATAATTCCCTTTTCTTGGCATCAGAGAGAACTTCATAAGCTTGAGAAATCTGTTTAAACTTTTCTCCTTCATTTGGATTCTTATCAGGGTGGTACTTTAAGGCCAGTTTCCTGTAAGCCTTTTTCAATTCTTCCTGCGTGGCATTGGGTTTGACCCCCAAAACATCATAGTAAGTGGTTTCTTTCACCATTTTCTACTGCCGGTGAGCGGGCCGAGGCCGGTGTGGAAGCGAGAAGGAGCGCCTATCTGTGCGCAGCTCGAGCAGCCTCTGCCCCTTCGCCTCACACCGAGCGTTCTGGAAAGTTCCGCCCGGCCCGCCGCAGTCGTCGTCTTTTGTAGAAAAACCTTTTAATTCATGTTTAAGTTAGAATTTTCCTTAGGGTAGCAACAAGATAAGCTCAGGACCTTTAAATTTTTTATGAAATCACAACAGAACTTTTTAAACTCCTGTTTTTATATGTATCATCCCTTCCCTGCTAAAGACCAAAATAGAATACAAATTTCCCGTTAGACTAACTGCAGAAACTCAAAGTTAGTTTAAAAGTAACACAAATGGCTCAAAATACCAAAGTTGCAATTGGACTCTTTTAAGGCCCATTTCTGAGGCATGTTAATATTAGCCTAATATTAAGATGCCTCAGAAATATATATATATATATATATATATGGGGGTTTGTTGTTTTCTTCTTCTTCTTTTTTTTTTGGTGGTACTGGGCTTGAACTCAGGGCCCACACCTTAAGCCACTCCACCAGCCCTATTTTTTGTGAAGGGTTTTTCGAGATAGGGTCTCTTGAATTATTTATCTGGCCTGGCTTCAAACTGCAATTCTCCTGATCTCTGCCTCCTGAGTAGCTAAGATTATAAGCATGAACCACCAGCACCTGGCTATATTATTTTTCTTAACCCCTCCTTTTAAAAATTTTACACATTTATTAGTACCCTTGGCACAATAAGCAGCCATCATAAACGCCTAAGGGAGAATTGCGAGGACTGCATTTCTCCTATGCTATCTCAATATGTGCTTGGAGAAGAAAGACAGAAGGAAGAAAAGACAGAACTGGAACCACGCATAGCTGTATCTGTTCCCTTATATGGAACTACTCACAGGGGATGGGGAAGTTTCCTTACCCCTTTCTAAGTACCCTGTTCCCTTTATTTGGAACAATTAATCTACACCCTTAAGGACAGACATCTCCTTAAACCTTAATGAGCATGATTAATTAAATGTACAATGATTTTTTTATGGTAGCATCCCTTCCTAATCATTGCACCTCCCCAGTCCTTATTGCTGGGTCTCTGGACTTCCCTGTCCTCTGGGGTGGGGTCCTCTTACTAGGCATATTGAGACACACGACTAGGATCAAGGAGCGGGATCTTAACTGAAAATGGCCTCTTTTAAGACTTCAGGTTTACCCCTAGAGGGTGCTTTTTAAATAACCTCTAATAATAGTTTCAAAGAAAATTTAGGGAGCCTAGTTGCAGGTGGAAAGCTGGCATCCTATATCCTCCTCCTGAAAAAGATACAGGATGCATGAGTCTATTTTCTTAATTTACATGAAAAGTTAATTTTTGAAATCAGAATTTGTATGTCAGGCAAGACAAAAGGGATTAAATCTTCAATGAAAGTGGTGATATCTGGCTATCTTAGTAATCATGGAAAAGATAGAATGAATTAGTGCTTCAAGAATTAATTTCAGGGAAGGAGCCCCTTATATTCATTAAAAAAACAAACAGACAACAACAAAAAAAATGCCTTACTAAACCCATAACAGAACCCAAGAAGGGGACTATTTTGTTGCCTTTTAGCTAATGTAATAACCTGGAATATTAAGGTCCCAATTTTAAACACATTGGCATTTGTAGGAGATAAAGAAAAGTTTAGACAGAAAATTGAAGTTCCCTCTGTGTTCCCTCCAGCCTGTGCACACATGAGGTCAAGGGTGTGGGTCCATAATCCTAACTGTATAGTGCCTTAGTCAGAGAACATACTGGCCAGCCCATGGTTGCTGCCTACAGCAACCTGGACATGACCTATTTCCTCTCCTGGTCTTGAAATGTCTGTGATGAGAAAAGTGTCCCATCTTGGAAGCAAGACTTAAAGGGGTTAACTGTTTGTAGAGAGTTTAGACAGATTTAGAGATTTAGAATTAAGTGGAAAAAGTCCAGGAGAGAAGCAGCTAGTTTCTCAGCCACATGCCATTTAGATCTGCAATTGATTTTATGTTTTTAACCCTGGGACCCTATGAGTCATTCAGGAGGCTGAGAAAATTAACAATGGGACTTGAGCAGGACCTCTCTCCCTTTTGCTAGCTCCTCATCCATCCTTGCTTCTGTTGTCCTCACCCGGTGGGCAGTCTGGGAGAGGAGACAGGGGCAGGCAATGGAGTAGGAGAAGTGAAAGAAACCTCCACTGTGGCTAAGACAGATTAGAGAGAAAAGTTCCAAAGCTAAACACCTTCATACCTTGTGAGACTCCTGGCTTGCCCACCAATTTTTGTCACCTGAGGATGGATGAGGGGCCTTCACAGCTTCCCAGTTTCCATGCAAAATCATAGGTCCTTGTGATCCACAAACATGAAAAGCATTTCAAGGTGTCTCACAAGGAGTCTCACAAAGTGAAAGTTTTAGCAAGGATTTATTTTAGTATAACAGGATAAAGTATAAACAGGGGAGGGGGGAAAGAAAGAAAACGTTTCCTGTTCCCCAACAGGAAATGGGAGCAAAGACTCAAAATGGCAGTCCCTAACTCTTACTTTTGTAGTGGAGAGGTGGGAGAATACACGTGGCCAAAGATAATGGGTCCAGGTGGCTGAGATGGCTGACAGGGAAGGGTCACCCTCCCAAATCACACCCTAAATCAGAGATAATAGGGTGCTATAGAACTTCCCTTTCCTAGACATGATTATTTCTCCACCTTTCCAAGGATCCTATCAGCTTCTTAAATCTCAAAGAGGAAGGCAGAAGCAGGTAGTTCCTCTTTGTCTCCCAGTTTTTATAACTTAGCATCCAAAAAGATGGGAGGAACCTAGATACTCTAGCTCTCCTTGTTCCAGTGTCAGAGTTTGGCCTTTTAAATGTTGATTAAAATAAAATTTCCCTGTCTCCTCACCTATCTATCCTGCCTCAGTTACCAAAAATTAGCTTCATACTTTGTACATTTATAAAAATAATCTTTCCTTTTCAGTAAAAATTACACAGTTATAAGAACCACAAAACTTCCATGGGTGGTAAAGACCACTTGGCTACATTTCAGTGTTTCTGGCTCCTACAGGTTATTAGGGAGTTATAAGTTTCATTATTAGTCAATTTCTTGTTGCTATGACCCAATACCCAAGAAAAACAGCTTAAAGCCAGGAATTCTTTATTTTGCTCATGGTTTCAGAGGGTTCAGCACATAGTTGCTTGGTCTGTGCTCTTATGTAGAACATCAAGGAGCAGTAAGTAGGAGTGTATAAAGGAGGAGGCTGCTCACCTCATGACAGGTAGGAAGCTGAGAGAGAAGAAAGGACTGGGAGCCAAGTATAACCTTCAAAGTCACTCCCCAGTGACCTACTTCCTCCAGCTAGGTCCTACATCCTAAAATTTCTAGAATCTCCCAAAATAGTGCCACCAGCTTGGACCAAACATGCAAATACATGAGCCTATGGGGGACATTTCACACTCAAACACTAGAACTTCATATTAACTCACAGCTTTGGAGTTCTTGTTCATAAAGTTTGCTCAATCCAACTGCAGGATTGATAAAAGTAAAAAGTGCTAAAATTAGTGGCAAGGTGATTGGCAATGATTTAATGACAAAGGTCTGGGTGTCATAAAACCATGGTGTTTTTTATTTAAAACTATTCAGCTAAAGAAGGAGATTATTGACAGAAATTATTTTAAACTCATGATCTTACACTGTGCATAACTAGATATTTATTTGCAAGTTTTTGGGGAGTGGTTCTGGGGATTGAACTCAGGGCTTCATTCTTGTTAGGCAGGCGCTCCACCACTTGAGCCATGCTTGTGCTTTAGGTATTTTTCAGATAGGCTCTCACATTTTTTGCCTGGGGCTGGCCTAGGACCACCATCCTCTTACCTATGAGCTCTCACAGAGCTGGGATGACAGATGTGAAGAACATACCCAGCTTATTTGTTGAGATGAGGGTCTCACTAATTTTTTGTCCTGGCTGGCCTCAAACTTTGGATCCCCCTCATCTCTGCCTTCCAAGTAACTGTGATTATAGATGTGTACATCTAGCTTCATTTGCAATTAAAAAGACATTTTTCCCACTGGGAGGCAGATAACCTTCTGAAACCACTCCTAGCTCTGATTGTAATATCCCAGAATATTTCATATTTTCCTAAAGGTTATTATAACATTTCAAAATATTTTTTCAGCATAATTTTTAATCACTTCAGTTTCAAAACATGAATATAAAAGTTGTAACTATTTGGTAAACAGTATGACTTAAGTTTGTAACAATACACATGGGAATAGACAATGGTATACAAGTAATGATTACCCTTGCTCAAAGCATTTCTGGAACTCTTCTTTGGAAATTGGGTTTAGAATTAGTCTATGAGCCAGACCAGAAAAACAAAGTAAAAAGTTGTATTAATTTCATGGGTCTACATTATAAATATAAGATAAAAGAATGAACAAATCACAAGGGAAAATACAGCCATAATGGACACTAAAACATACTAAAACACCTCTGTAATTAAAACAATGAGTTACTGGTGCAAAATAGATTACTGGAATAAATTAGAGCATGGATTAGCAAGCTATGGCCCACAATTGTTTATTTTTATAAATAAAGTCCTTTTGAACCCTCTTACACTGTTGGTGGGAATGTAGACTAGTACAACCACTCTGGAAAGTGGTTACTTAAAAAAGCTGGACATTGATCTACCATTTGATCCAGCAATACCACTCTTGGGGATATACCCAAAAGACTGTTACTCCAGAGGTACCTGCACATCCATGTTTATTGCGCCACTATTCACAATAGCCAAGTTATGGAAACAACCAAGATGCCCCAGCACTGACGAATGGATTAAGAAAATGTGGTATCTATACACAATGGAATTTTATGCAGCCATGAAGAAGAACGAAATGTTATCATTCGCTGGTAAATGGATGGAATTGGAGAACATCATTCTGAGTGAGGTTAGCCTGGCCCAAAAGACCAAAAATCGTATGTTCTCCCTTATATGTGGACATTAGATCAAGGGCAAACACAACAAGGGGATTGGACTATGAGCACATGATAAAAGCGAGAGCACACAAGGGAGGGGTGAGGATAGGTAAGACACCTAAAAAACTAGCTAGCATTTGTTGCCCTTAACGCAGAGAAACTAAAGCAGATACCTTAAAGCAACTGAGGCCAATAGGAAAAGGGGAACAGGTACTAGAGAAAAGGTTAGATCAAAAAGAATTAACCTAGAAGGTAACACCCACGCACAGGAAATCAATGTGAGTCAATGCCCTGTATAGCTATCCTTATCTCAACCAGCAAAAACCCTTGTTCCTTCCTATTATTGCTTATACTCTCTCTACAACAAAATTAGAAATAAGGGCAAAATAGTTTCTGCTGGGTATTGAGGGGGGAGAGGGAGGGGGCGGAGTGGGTGGTAAGGGAGGGGGTGGAGGCAGGGGGGAGAAATGAACCAAGCCTTGTATGCACATATGAATAATAAAAGAAAAATGAAAAATAAATAAATAAATAAATAAATAAATAAATAAAGTCCTTTTGAAACATTCATTCACTTCTGAATTGTCTGTGGTTCCATTTATCCTTTAACTGTAGTGACCCCATGGCTTGCAATGCTGTGTATTTATTTTATGACCCTTTAAGAAAAAGTCTGTCAGTTGAAGATATAGCACAGTGGCAGAGCACTTGCCTAGCATGTATAAGGCCCTAGGTTCAATTCCCAGCACCACAGATTTGCAAACTCCTGGAGCAGAGGATCCTGACATAGATTAAAGTACATATAAAAATAGTTATATGAAAGTTAAATGTATACATAGAAACATACACACACACATATGGTGAGAGACAGCAAAATTGTGAGTCTGGGTGGACTACAGGTAGCAGAAGAGGTAAAGAAAATGTTAGAGAATGAAAAATATTGAAACAACCCATCTGTATATGACTGTAACATAATGCACTGTACTGTAAGCTGTTGAATATTAGGGGAGCATGGTGGTAGAGAATGAGTAAGTAATGGGGGAGGGGTTAATTTGATTAAAGCATGATATATACAGGCCTGTACTACCATCAATGTACACTTTTTTTAAAAATGAAGGGCAGGAGGGAAAAATAGGTTTTTTCTAGAGGTGGGAAGCAGTGGGAGGGGGGTGGGCACAAAGAAAGGGGAAATGAGGTTGAATATGGTGGATGTATATATGAAAATAGAAAGAATGAAACCTGTTAAAATTATTGTAAGAAGGGGAAAGGAAAGATGAGGGAGAACGATGGAGGGGGTAAATCCAACTAAGATATATTGTAAACACATTTAAATGTCACAATGCAGCCCCCTGTACAACTATTATATGCTAATAAATTTTTTTTTAATGAGTATATGATAAAGTTGGTATCCCAGATTACTTGAGCAAAGACAATTTTTTAAAATAAATGGTGCTGGGACAATTAGTTACTTGGGAAAAGATAAAATTAGATCCATACTTCACACACATTTGCAGAAGTAAATTCCAAATGGACCAAATTTCTAAATAAAAATAAATCATATAAGTATTAGCAAAAAAATGGGTAAATGCATGCAAACCTTTATGTAGAGATAGCCTTTTTAATTGTGACTCAGAATCTGGAGGGAATGAAAGAAAACATTGATAAATATTACTATGTGAAAATAAAAAAAAATCTGTGGCAAAAATACCATAATCAATGACAAAAGATAACTGAAAAACTGGAAGAAATATTTGTCATGTATGTCAGTAACAGAGAGCTAATATCCCCAATAAGTAATGAACTCTTAAAAGCTGAGGGACAAAGAACTGTAAATCTAATAGGAAATTGGAGGGAAAGACAGATAATTCAAAAACAAATTAAAATAGCAAATATATAATAAGATATTCAAACTCTTTCATAGAGAAATGCAAATTAAACATCACCCTAGAAAACCATTTCTCACCCACATTGATGAATATTGCAAATTAAGAATTATGAGATTCTCAGCAAACCCCTTCTCTCTAAAGGAATTGTGATAACATACTCTGTAGTGAAGTTCTGGGGAAAGAGGCATTCCCATTGCATATAGAAATGCAGACCCTTTTGGGAAGAATAGGGCAATATCTAACAAAACTACATATACGCTTATCTTTTGATCCAGCAATCTTTCTAGCAATTTACCCTGAAGAGACAGCCCCCCAACCTATAAAAATGCATGTACACAAGTCTATTAGTGACAGAATTATTTGTATTTGCAAAATGTTAAAAACAACCTCAATGCCCAATACATAGAATAGTGGTTAAATAAGTTATGGTATCTCCATGCAATGGAGTAGTAGTCATCTATAAAATGGAGTGAGGAAGGTATTTACAAACTGATAAGGAATGATTTCCAGGATATAATTTTAAGTGAAAAAAAATCAAAGTGCAAAAAGATATCTGTAATGTGCACTTTCATTTAAGAAAGAAGAGGATATAAGTATATATATGTATATCTTCTCATTTATGTAAAATGAAACACAGGACATATTATCAAAAAATTAAGAAATGACCAGTTATCTACAGGGGATGAATGGGAAAGGAGTGAAAGAATGGAGCAATGAAAACCATGAGGAGAGTAGCTTTTCTCAACTACATCTCTTCATTTAGTTTTGGCTTTCAGAACTACGTTAGAATTTCCCATGCTCCAAAGACAAACACAGCAGGCAGAGTGGCTCAAGTGGCAGAGGGCCTGCCTAGCAAGTGTGAGACACTGAGTTCAACTCCCAGTACCAAACAAAGAAAAAGAGACAGGAATAAAACTAAAATGTGGGTAAAAGTCAAAATGGAAAACAAAAGTAACAACAAATAATATACCCATGCTAAAAGAGGTAAGGAAGAGAAGAACCAACCAAATAATTTTGTTTAATAAATAGGTTCTACTATCAATTGTAAAACACAGAAAAAAAAAGTTTATCACAGATCATGAGTTAAGAAGTCTGAAACATTGTATATTATAGGATTGAGCAAATAAACATATTGTGAAAAATGAAAGCAATGTTTCTCAGCATGAGAAAAAGAAGGAATAAAAGAAGAGGGTAGCCAAGCACCTGAGGTTCAAGTTCTGTAACCCCAGCTACTCAGGAGGCAGAAATCAGAAGGATCATGGTTCAAAGCCAGCCCTGGCAAATAGTTCATGAGACCCTACCTTTAAAATACCCAACACAAAACGGCTGGTGGAGTGCCTGCCTATCATGTGTGAGACCCTGAGCTCAAATTCCAGTACCACCAAAAAAAAAAAAAAAAAAAAAAAGGAAGAAAAATAAAGAGATGAGCCAGATGTGGTTGTATGTACATGTCTATAGTAACACAGCTTGGGAGGCTGAGAAGAGAGATTGCTTGAGCTCAGGAGTTCAAGACCAGCCTGGGCAATGTAGCAAGGACCAATCTATAAATGATAAATAAATAAATACATACAGGGGAGGAACCCTGTGGGTAATGGTTGGGAATCAATGTGAATTCACAGATGTGTGTGCATATTTATAGACGCATGTGTATTTTCTAGCTCAGCAATGATATGACTGCCATAATGAATGTGCCTAGAGGCCAGATCATCATTTCTAAACACTATTCTTCAATAAGAGGAGCCATTATTTGGAGAAGTAAAATAATTGACTCCAGTGTAAAGGCAGGGAAAGTAAATTCCTCTGGAGCATCTTATAATAGTAGAAAGTAAGAAAGTGGTTAAAAAATGATGAATGCTCTTATGGTTTCAGTATGAAATGTCTCCCACAGGTTCATGTGTTGAATGCTTGGTCCCCAGCTGTGGAGGTGCTATTTAGGAGTTGGGGCCTAGTTAGAGTAAGCAGGTTACTGGGGTGGGTCTCTGAAAGTTATACCTGGTCTCCAGTCCTTCCTCTCTGTGCCTCCTGGCTGCCATGAGGTGAGCAGCCTCTGCCACAGGCTTCCTCTGCCAGGATGTTCTGCCACACCACAGGTCCAGAATCAGTGAAGCGAAGGCTATGGACTGACACCTCTGAAACCATGAGCTAAAATAAATCCTTCCTCCCTTAAGTTGTTTATGGCAGCTATTTTGCCACAGTGATGATAAATCTGACTAACACAAAGGCATTGCAAAAGGATTCAACTTGAAGGAGTTATGAATAGTGAAATCTAAGACAAGTGGAACAACTAAATAGATAATGATAATAATACAACAGAGTAAAATCTGCATCCATAATTCTGTACTGATATGAATAAATAATTGAATACTTAAGTAAAAGCAGAGAGGCAATAGCACTTCATTGCAATAGAATTTCAATAAATGGTGTGGGAGTGACGGGAAGAGAAAATTAATTGTCAAAAACCACAATAATAATTGTTGCTGGTAAAATTCATCAGTGTGGGCTAAAATCCACGAGTGCATGTTATGAGAAGCAGAAGACTTGTACAGTCTCAGTTTCTCTCCACACCTAAGTTTAGAGTATAGATACCTAGCAGACACTATTAACCACATGATCATGAAAGAAATGAGTAATTACTAAACCAGTATAAAATAATGAGTAAGCCCATGAGGTGTGTACTCATTTCCCCTCTAAATGCTCATCTAAAGGACTATACCCGCGTGTGCTAGCAGAATAGATTCATGTTCTGGACTTGCCCAATCCAAGTGTCCCATCATCTGCCCCTGGGATCATTTGTAGCTCCAGGGAAGGCCCAGACACAAATGAACCCCTCTTCCCTTTGTCCTTTGAGTTAATCATAAGAAAAAGATATTCCCCTTCCATGTATTATAGGAGTCTTGAGTTACTGGTGACCCTCTCTGTGCTTTTGTATAAAAGGGTCATTGAGAATGAAACTAGTACAGAGTAAAGCAAGGTAGGGAGATAGCGAAAGAGAACAAATAAATGACATCATTTGAATCCATGGATCCAGCCATGCTGGCATTCTATCTACCTATGGGATGGTCAGTTATAAGAACTAAACAACTTTTTTTTTTTTGCTTGAGCTGTCTTGGGTAAAGTTTTTATCACTTACAATGAAATGAATCCTGGCCACAAAACAACTCTAACATCAGTGGAGTAATAAATGCTCTTCATTATCCTTAAATACCACCTCTGTGCTAAACTCAATATCAAAAACTAGACCTGGGAGTCAGAGCTGTAGCTCACTGGTAGAGCACTTGCTTAGCATGTGCAGGCTCTGGCTTCCATCCCCAGGACAGAAAGAAAGAATGAGAGAGAGAGATACAGAAAGACAGACAGAGAGAGAGAGAAGGAGGGGGAGGAGGGAGCGGTAGAGGGAGGGGGGAGAGAGAGAGAGAAAGGAAGGAAGGAAGAAAGAAAGAGAAAATAAAAAGAAACCAGAATTATTTAATGAAAATGGTTAAGCCACAACTATTATAATGTAATGAAGAATTCCCAAGCATTTGTCCAGCTTTATAGATATTGGGTCCTGAACTAGGTACTGACTAATGAGTGGGACCCTCAAATCCTACCTTCTTCCAATTATCCAGATCTATCTATCTATCAATCAATCGATCAATCGATCTCTATCTATCTATATCTTGCAAATGCAATGGGAATAACAGTGATTCTTGAAAGAATGCTGTTTACCAATGAGACTTT
The DNA here is from genome assembly GCF_047511655.1 of Castor canadensis. Taxonomy (NCBI): domain Eukaryota; kingdom Metazoa; phylum Chordata; class Mammalia; order Rodentia; family Castoridae; genus Castor; species Castor canadensis. Next base: position 108,318,968 of record NC_133390.1, on the reverse strand, counting down.
ATATGGACTTAAGTCAGTGAAACAAAATGATACAAGTATTTCATACACTTACAAGATAACTCCGAGAAGCTGGATTTGAAGGACTTGGAGACACCAAGAGCAAGTTCAGCATTAGTCCCTGCTTGAACTGGTTTTGGTATGCCAACTGTCTGAAGTTAGACTATCCAGTATTCATAGTTTTGAATGATTTTCAAATGTCCTGGTCTTTTTAGCAGCCAGTCTTCCTGACCAAAGTGCCATGTGGGCTGTGGAATGAAACCATCACCTCCAAGTGCACTCTGTACACCCACATAGTCGCACTCATCACAAGTTTCTGTTGGAAGCTTGTTAAAATAAACTCATTACAAGACCAGTTTGTTCAGTTGAATTTCATATACACACTTACAAGGTTATCATCTCTGCAGAGTATCAACACAGTAAAGTTAAATTTTCTTTCTATTTTCATCTTTACTATAAAGCTTTGTTATCCTTTTTCCCTTTTCAAGAGAAAAACCTATAGATTCATGAAATAGTTGAAAACTCTAGTATGAAATAAAATTTGCGTTCTGAAAGTATTTTTCTGATTTAAAAATTAATGAAATTCTGTCTTAAAAGTCATGGTATTCTGAGCCGGGTGAGACTAGACTCACGGACCATGAGAGGCTCTCTGCCAGCTCAGAAAATCCAAGATACAGTTCATTCACATAAAAAAATTAATAGAACTTTTAAAAATCACTATGAACTACTTCAAGGAAAAATTAAGCAATTGGAAAAATAAGATTAGTGGAATAGAAAAGGAGCTATGAGAAACAAGAGAAGTGACTTTTGGCAAGGTGCCATATGCCTGTAATCCTGGCACTCAAGAGGCAGTGCAGAGGAAGGAGGAGCCTGAGTTTGAGACCAGCCTGGTAGACAAAGGGAGAGCCAGTATAAAAGAGAGAGAGGGAGAGGAGGGACTCTCTCTCACAAAAAAAAAGTGTGACATGTATAGAAATTGCCTCCACTTACAAACTTCCACTCAGGGGTAAAAGCTGCACAAAAGCAGAAAAACCTCTTTGTTCCCCCAGTTACCAATAGATGAAGTTCGTGGGTACTTGCCTTCTCTTTCACCATGGACTTAGCACATGGATTTATTTACAGCCTTCAAAAGCATTCTTGTTCTAAGCCGAGGGAAAAGCTACTGTCTTCCTGGGTTCCTATGCATTGTTGTCACCTGATGGATTTGGAATGTTAGACTTTGTCACTTCTTCCTGGGAATGTATGATGTATAATGTTCTCCCTGAAGTACTTTTCCTGGATGACAAGCAGGATAGATCAGCAAAGGCACACAAATCTCACCCCTGTCCCTTGGTTTACTTAATTTTGTTCCTTGAGTTTTAAAGTGCAATTCTTTTTTCTTTTAGTTTTTGGAGATATGTTCTCCAAAAACTGGAGATTATATAGCCCAGACTGGCATGGAACTTGCTGTGTAGTCCAAGCTGGTCTTGAACAATTCTCCTGCCTCTGTGTCCCAAGTACTGAGATTACAGGTATGCGTCACCATGCCCAGCTTCGATTTCTTTAAACAACACCCTACCCTCAATTTCTACCACCTGTGGGATTTTTCAAGTGCTCCCATAAGAGATCCGAAAATTTCTACAGATATCGTTTTAAGTTCCATTGACCCCATGGTAATATTTGTTGAACTCCCATGTCATCCTAGAAGGCAGATCTCAATCTCGTTTCCAGGATCCATAAGAAATATCTTCATCACAAGCATATTATTTATCAAGTCTTTACCAAAATTAGTGGGTACCACACAGCATTCAACCACTCCCATTGCCTCTATTTTTCTCTCCTCCTTCCCATCAGAGTCCCCTTTCTCCAGCCCCCAATTTTTCCCCTCGGTTATTCAGGTAATGCCCTCCTTCTCCTAAGCTAGCTGTTCTCAAAATGTGGTCTTTGATGCTGCAGCATCAGCAGCAACCAGAAATGTTAGAAATGAAAACACTCAGGTCCTAACCCAGACCTACTGATTCAGAGCCCAGGGACTGGAGGGCAGCAGTCTGTTTTAACAAGCCCTCCAGAGATTCTGACACATGCTAAAGCATGCGTCTGCACTAACACCAGGTTTAAACTCTACCCCATATCTGCCTCTGAAATAATTTTACACAGAAGAATGTTGGTAGCGGCTATTAAAGGAATATATCCATGTCTCACTATATTCCATATCTGTTATAATCTATTTGTTTCTTGCTTTGCTTGCTCTTTCTGTCTGATCAAACACAGTCCCTTTCTTGTTATGAAATACAGAGGTGGAGCCAGGACCTGACCACCCCTTGGCCACAGCCTGATTTGCTGAGCTGCCACCCTTGGTAACCTGGGTGGATCCAGCCTGTGGGTACCTGATAGGCAGGGGAGTCATGATAGGACAGTTAGGTCTGCTCATGTAAGAGCATGTGAGGATGTTGTGCATGGAATTAGCTAGCAAATACCAGACACTAAGGTGAGTTGTTGAAAGGTTAATATAAAATGAAGGCACTCCTACTACATCAGTAGATATTAACCTAAAGGCTTTGACTTAACCTCAGAGGGGCAGAGGAGACAGTGGAAAATGGTATCCCCCAACTCCCACCCTGCCCTGGAAGTTCACAGACCATGGTGGTCACAAATAAATCCCCTCAAGAAAAATTCCACAGAGAGCGTTGCTTTCCTAAGAATGGAGCAAGGCCTCGGACTTTACATGGCTTGGGAGCACAGCAGATTCTTCATGAGATCTGAATTTGCCTTTCCATTCCCATGTCCCAACTTCTCTCTTCCCCAAAGTCTTGATTCTCTTTTGTCACTGCCATCTTTGGCCGTTCCTTTCTTCTGTGGTCTTCCTTTCCCTAATGTGGTCTTCCACAGCTCCACGCCCTCCTAAGCTTTCCTTTCAACTGTGACCTTCAGAACGTTATTCCCAGAAAAACAAATTCCCTCATCCACTCTACCTTTTCACTAAAAGTTTCCTCTGCTTCCAGAAAACTGATTTTGCTTTAAGGAACCCTGTCTTATACAGCCATTCCAAATAATGCTGCCTTTTATCCCACTCTCGGGTACCTGAATAACCCACTCCCACCAGCTTGATGCAGATGGTACCACATTTTGTGTCTGCTCCTTTGTTCTGACCACCAGCAGACCTAAGCCCCAAAGTTTGCCCAGTGACGTGGTGTGGCCCTGCAGGGTGACTCATGCGAGCCTTGCTCTTCTCTTCAAGATCCTAATCAGAGAACTGCCTCTGCAAGCCCTTAGAGGCTGGCCCTCGCCATGCCCCAGCTACTCTGGGCGACCAGCCAAACAGTGGTCCTGGGCATTGCATAGAAGTGAGGCCTGGCAAAGGCCTCAGTCCCCAGCACCACACACACACACACATGCACACGCACACACACGCATGTGTACAAAGGTCTCTTCAAACCTCTGTCAGGTAGACACCCAAGTCTCACAAAGTCCCTTATTATCCAATCACTAGAGCGTTTACCTAAACCTCCCAGGGTCTCTACTTCCTTTTCATCTATCTTTCCCACACACCCAGACAACAACGACTTTTTCCCTTTCAGCTTAAATAAGTAACACTGTATGTGCATATTGACCATATGGATGCTGGGGGCTGGGGGTTATTTACATCTTCACACAACAGGCCTCTAGAGCATTTCAGAGCCCTAACCCCCTCTGTCATCTACAAGGTTTTAGCCACTTCTGGAAATGGCCTCCAGGACACCTCTTTCCTCCCTGGCCGTATCTTTTCTTTCCTTCTTTCCTTCCTTCCTCTTTTTCTCTTTCTTTTTGTGAAACTGGAGTTGGAGTTTGAACTCAGGGCTTCACACATGCAAAAATGGCATTCTATTGCTTGAGCCACACCTCCAGTCTCTGAGTAGCTGCTTCAGCTACAGATGCACGCGTCCACAACCAGGCTAGAAGTCTTTCCTTTTTCTTTCTCTCTTTCTTTCTCTCTCTCTCTCTCTCTCTCTGTGTCTCTCTCTCTCTCTCCCCCTCCCTCCCTTTCTTCTTTTATTTTTTTTGGTGCTACTGGGATTTGAACTCAGGGTCTTGCGCTTGCTAGGCAGGCACTCTACCATTTGAACCATGCCCCCAGTCCTTTTTGCTTTAGGTATTTTTCAAATAGGGTCTTGCATTTACGTCTGGGCTGGCCTGGACCACAATTCTTCCTACTTATGCTTCCTATGTAGTTGAGATGACAGGCACACACCACCAAGTCCAGCTTTTATTGGTTGAGATGGGATCTCACAAACTTTTTGCCTGGGCTGGCCTCAAACTGTGTTCCTCCTGATCTCTGTCTCCTGAGGAGCTAGAATTATAGGCATGACCCACCAAGTCTTCTTTTCTATGCCCTAGCCTCCATATCAATATTCCTTTCCTGGGATTCATTTTCCTTTTACTCCATACATTTCTCTTGGCCACCTTACTGCCTGACCTTAGAGCTTTAGTTAGCAGATATGTTGAGGAGTCTCCAATCCATGTAACTCAGACCTTCTTCTCCATTGCAGAGTCACATGCTTGCTGGATATCACTTAGAAGATGTCTTCCAGGCACCTTACCATGACAGTGTCCTAACTCATGGTCTCTGCTCACAAACTGGCTCTTTACCTATATTCCCAATGTCAGTGAACAACACTGTCATCCTTCCACTTGCTACATACTAAGGGTCTCTTACTTCTACTTTCCCTTCTCTACCTACACCCAGTGAGTTACAAAGTCCTGATTGATCTCTTAGCTCAGATCAATACGATCCCTATTTAGATTTCCTAGCTAACCAGTTTCTCCACCTAGAGTTTTGCTTTCCTCCCAGGCAGTGCTTTCTAATCTGTGTCTCACTGCAGCACACACAGAAAATGACACCTTTTGTACAGCACACTGGAATAACCACTCAAGGCCACTAGAGAAGGCTGCCAAGTTCTTCCAGCTTCACCAAAGGTTATCTTGGCTCAAAGCCACACTGGCAAGTTCTACCCTAATAATTCTTCACCCTTCTGTGTCATACTGGGGTATATTTGTTTGTTTTTTGTTTTTACTTTTCAGGCCTGGGGATCAAACTCAGGGCCTTGTGCATGCTAGGCAAACATTCTACCACTGAGGTACTGCTCCCACCCTTAGAGGAGTCTTTCTACACAGAATTTCCCAGGTCCTTGGCCTGCTCAGGGTCTTTCTGTGGCTCTCCACCAGCTTGTACTCTTCTTCAGGATCTGGCACTACATCCCTTTGTAGCCTCCTCCCTCCTTTATCCCTTCTCCTCACATTGCCCTTCCTATGTTCCAGACACACCAAAATGACCTGCCATTATCACCTATAGAAGCCTGTGAGCTCTAGCCTCTAGACTTTCTCACCCTTCCCACAGCACCTTGTACCTTCCCTGAGGCACTCAGCACTGCCTAAGACAGAGATTCACTGAGAGCAAGAACTGTGCCCAGAACTGGGCCTGGCACATGGTGGGAACTCAAATGTTGTTTGAAGAATGAGTGAATGGAGAAGTCAGCTTTTGCAACAGAGCTCTAAACCAAGGAGAATAAACATGGATCCCTGCTCTGTTAACTAACCTGCTAAACCACTCTGAATACCCCCTCTCTAATGGGAGCATTCATCTCTGAATTTCCTTCCAGCCCTAAGGGCCTGAGCTCCCAGGATCTGTGAATTCTATAAGTTCTGACAAATCATGGAATTCTTCGCCTTAGCAAATAAATTAAAGTTTAAATGTGTAACAATGCTACATGTTTGCATCAACAGAAATAGGAAAGTAACTAAATGTAAAGCATATTTTAAAAATATTTTTAAAAATTCTATAATTCTTCCCCTTTCCTGTACTTGGCATGAAGAGGTAAGGACGGTGACTGTGGAGGAGGGAGGGTTCCCAGTCCCTGCACTCCCTCGTTCCCTTCTCTTCCATCCTCCACTCTATTCATTTGATTCCAGAAAAGAACAGATACATTTTATTTCAAGGCTGACTATGAAACAAGGCCCAAGGGAAGGAGTTGGAGAGGTAGGTGACACAAGGTCTGGAGAGGCTAGCTCTTCAATCAGTCATTTCAAGATTGTGCTGATCTTCCCAGACCATAATCACCAAACAAAAAGCTTTAGTCATGATGAGGAAAATGGTTACATTAATGCTATACTTTATATTGCATAGTGACTCTAAATGAAAACCACGCTCATAAATGATCCAATCCAAGAAGAAAGAGAAATGGCAGTCTTCCCATGGAAAAGACCATAAGAAACTTAGTCACTGTTAAGGACCTTTCATCCTAAGTTCTGTTGGTGTGTTTAAGATTGAAACTAAGCCTCCCACTGAAGTGACTGCTACTATTAGGGTTCTTGGCAGGTAGAAAACTTATAGTTCAAAGGCCTTGCTAATAGCTGCCAATCCTAATAATGTTAGCCAGCAAATGCTGACCCACTGAGCTGTATCTTTTGTGGGCCAAGGGAAGCCTATGGGAGTGTTCTTTTCCATTTACATAGCTTGAGAGAAGCTATCACTACAGCAACCACTTCATGTATGTACACATACATGCATATGTAACTAGTGGGCACACAATCTAGATCTGTATAGTAATGATTATTTTGGTAGGTATAGACTTCTTATCATTATGATTCACCTTCACTTACCTTTGCTTCTTTTTAGTATATCTGATGTCGTTGCTGATAAACAGAATATCCAGATTCTTCTCTCATATGGATGCACACAAACAGGATATGGAGACTTAGCGAGGGTGATAATGAAAGTTTATTAAGGGTTAGGGCAAAAAGTTTCAAAAAGCCATGGCAGGATCAGATAGAAGATGGAAGCAGAGAGCATCTTCGTCTTTCCAGGTGCTTTTGAAACCTACACTATCCTATGGGAAGGGAAGAACCTTGGTGATTTCCAACCACTAATAATCTGAGTGGGGAGGGGCATGGGTGGTCCCTGTGCTGAGTGGGGTGGTTCCTGTTGCCTCTGCCAGGGTGTGAATAACCTAAACAGATTTGCAATTAAAAAGAAGAACTAGAGAAAAAGAAGAATGTTCAACTTGAAATACAATAGTAAGACATGTATGTTTTAAGAGTCCCAAACTTTTCCTATCTTAGCTTGCCTCATATCCAATAAAATAGGAGGTAGGTGTCAAGATTTGATGGCTTAAAAAACACAGAAACATGCCAATTATTGCAGGTGGGAGATGAGAATGAGGCGTGATAGAAGAGTAGATCTGAGAGGAGTGGAAGTTAAAATGAATGTCTGCTTCAATGTGTGCCTCTGGAGATAAAAGGAATTCTCGTCCTGCTTTGCAGCCGGAGATGGCAGAGTTGTGTAGGTGTATGAATCACGTTAAGTCCTGAAAGTCCTGCACGTAGGTGCATAAAAGGAGGCCGGCCCAGAGTTCTACACTCCAGAGATTGGGGTCCTACATCCTCTGGGATTTAAGAGTTGAAAACAAAAAGCTGAACAGTCCATGGGGAACAGGGACAGTGGTTCATGGACAGTGGTTTTAGGCCACTAGAGTAAACGCTAGAGCTGGCATGACACAGGACTTCCAAGCTGGGGAATGGCCTGGCAAGGACTCACAGAAGTGAGGACTGGAGTAGCTAAACCCAAGGGAAGGCCTACCTTGGTTAACCCTGGCAAGGAGGGAGGGAGTGTCCATTGTCAAAGGATTACTTCAAATTTGTGCCCCATCTGGGACTGTGGGCCTGATCACCCAGTGGACAACAGTCGCCAGCCAAGATAATGGAGGACAGCCTTGACAAAGGACACAAATGCCAGTGAAATGCAAAGATAGTAGTGGCTTTCTGGACTGAATAGACACAGGTGCTTTCCTAGCTTGGGGTGATAGTTGGCTGACCACATTCTTTTAAACAGCGTGAACTCACTGTGACAGGAAAGTAACCGCCATGGGACTTCATCCTCTTCAACAAAAGATCACCCCATGCTAAATTCCTTTTCCCCTTCCAGTACCACCCTCAGACATCCCCTCAGTTGCAAATTTCATTTTGTCCTTGCAGATATAAGTTCCCCCAAAGACAAGGTTGTCTCTTCCCTGGTTCAGATTGCAGATTTCCCAGTAAAGGGCAATCTGTCCTCAATTTGACCTCTCAGATAAAGCCCTCTACTTAAGATGAATGAATATTGATTGTGTTTCATATATACAAATGTGTTGGAGATCAACAAAAGTGTATGTGCAGAATAATGAAATCTAGCTAACCAAATCTGTCAATCACCCTAGTTATTCCTGCATAGACCACCCAGATCCCCCCCACCACCCACATACCGCATTTGCCCTTACAACTTATAAATTGCCCTTTGAACAAAGATTGGACCTTTGTGCCACCTGGTCAAGGGCCCACCACTTTTTATTTTGTGGTGCTTATTCTTTCCTTTTCTTTCAATAGAGCTTGGCTACTGCTTTGCAATTTGTATCTCTGTCCAGTTCTCTGGGAGACACAAGGACCTGAGATCTTCCAGACCAGTATCTCCTTAGACCACCCAACCAATAACAACAGTGTTTGAAAAATTGGGAGGGAAAAGACTGTGGTTTGTATAAAAGCTTATCTTAAGGTATTTAGAGTCTTTTAAGTTCTCAGGTACTACTTGCAATCACTCAAGAAGCAACCTATTTGAACGGCTGAAACTGTGACAAACTTTGGTGTAGGATTGGAGGTGAAGGTGACATTGGAGATTGTTAGACTGAAAAAAGGCATCAACAGATAGGTGGAAGATGGCTCAATGTCAGCCAGGTTTTATTCGAGAGAAGAAACCTATGGAGAGGGTCTCCAGCTGACACTCATGCCCAGTGTGACTTACAGACTGGGGGTAATTATAGGAGGTTAGTGGCAAAGTGCCAGGAAACTGGTTAGTTGGGGAAAATTTTTGTGATTGGCTTGTTGCTAGGAGTAACTAAGGGAGATAAATGATGATTAGGTCAGTTGGTTGCTCAACTGACTCATGCTCGCTGATAACAATTTAAAATGGGTTTTTATCATTCTTTGGGGCCAGGTTCGATTTTTCTAGTAAGTGGGGGGAGGGGGTATTTCCAATAAGCTCCCTTGAAGGGTAGGGGAATGGTCCTAACATGACACTCCTTATGTTCGTCCTAACAGACATGAAGGAATCTGAAGGTGCTTTTTGTATTTTAGTACATATACTGTTGAAGTGAGCTCACTTTTTGCATTTCATCACAGGTAAATTTCATTCTCTGTTTGAAAGAAAGAAAAAGAGACAAGAATCCTGAAGATAATCCTGTGGCTACCTGAACCCTGTGCTAGCTAGTTAGGAAGGCTACAAGTTCTTTACTTCTCCTTACCTTCTCTCCTGTTGGTGAAATCTCCTAGAAGCCTGTGAGTAAGTCCCAATGAATGAAACTGTTCACTGTAACAAAGGTAACATTAAGATAACATTTATTGTAACCAGTAAATGTTACTCTGAATTTTTCTGATTCTTGCTCCCCTCCTTTTTGGAGGGGAGTGTGGTTCAATTATTTTAATTTTGTTTGAGATAAGCAATTATATAGTGATACTTTAAATGGATTTTTTAAATTTTTCAACTTGATAATAAAATTGTGAAATGCTTGCTCTCATGGAAGGTATGGCCCCATTGCAAAATAAGAACAATACATGTGTAAGTGTATTTACTAGGAAACAGACAAATTCTTTTCATTATTTCACGTACTCGATACCTACTAAGTACAAGTGTAAAAGATCACTAATGGTAGACTAAGATAAGTAAGAATATGAGTTTCTCAAGGCTTAGGGAGAAAATGATCATCTTTCAAAGTAGTTCTTTTTCAGATGCTTGCTTTTAAACTCTTTGGAAATCAAAACGTGTTCTCCTAAAGGACAAGAACTAGAGAAATGAGCAAGAGGAGTATCATTAAAAAGAAAAAAGGTCTCTAGATATAAAACCAAAGTAGGATTAACAACTTCCTGCTATGGAAGTTCAGGAAAAGAAGCAAGGAAGGGTGAGGATACCAGTTCAAGCATTCTCAGAGCAACTAACTAAGCACAGAACAGCCTGACCGCTTTCTGGGGTGTACAGGCCTGGCATGGGGCCCTGTTGCCACCTCCTCCATGAGACAATGTGTAGCCATCTGCTTTCATACAAAAGTTTTTAAACTCAGATTTGTGTCTCTTGGTTATCATTGAATGTGCAATCCAGAGTCACTGTTCTAATCTCAGTGGAGTTAAACTTGATACACAACGCCTTCTCTCCGGCCATGCATTGCTCATAATCTTTACTTAGGAGCAGCCTCCCCCATTTATCCACCCCTCTTCTCCTTTAGGGTACAACAAAGACTCACTTTTATAGAAAGAACATTTCCAACTCAGGCTAAGAAACATCTCTGCTACCACATTGTGACACTATCTAGGGGGAGGTGACCTTCTTTTCAGACATAGAGCTCAAGCAGTCCTTGAATTTCCTCTAAACTTCTAAGCAACTTTGGGAGCTTTGTTTTGCATCTTCCTCCCTCCTTCCCTTCCTTCCTTCCTTCCTCCCTCCCTTTTTCTTTCATTGCATGGAGCCCAGGGCCTCTCACTCTGAGGTAGTCTGTAGATCCAATTTTAATGAGATGATGAGATAGATTTTTGATGAACAGAAGGAAATTTTTTTCAGTGCTGAAGATTAAACTCAAAGCCTCATGCTTGCTAAGCAAGTGCAGGAATTTTTTAAAAATTAATTTTCTTTTCTAAAGCTACCTTTGCAAGCATTAAAAATTATTTAATGTCTCATAGAATATCATTCAATATTTATGACTAAAATCTAACACTTTATGCCAAATACACTGTAGAAGAATAGACATTCATCTATCTTTTTTGTGTGTGTGTGGACTGGGGTTTGTGTTTACAAAGCAGGTGTTCTACTGCTCAAGCCACACCTCCAGTCCATTTTGCTCTGGTTTTTCTTGTTTTTCAGACAGGGTCTCAAAAACTATTTTCCTGAGCTGCCTTGAGCCACAATCCTCCCGATTTCAGCCTCCCAAGTAGCTAAGATTACAGGCATGAGCCACCAGTGCCTGGAAACAACCATCTACCTTAATTCCTTCATTCACAATTTTCTTTCTATTACAAGACTGCTATGAATGGCAACAATTACTGCAAATTATAAGAATAATATTTAGAAAAACTAAGCAAGAATGGTAGTCCTCACTCTAGTTATTTAGTGGCAGCACATTAATTTACCTAATAGGTAATGACTTATTATTTATATTGTATCACATGAAAGGACACCTTAAGTATAAGCAGTGACCTGCCTGCTCAAGAAATCAAATCCATGGCTGATTAGGGTATCATTACATGTAGTTTTACTCGTAGGGAAAAAATAAAATGAATAATCCCATTGCTTCTTTTTTTTTGGGGGGGGTGGATATGACCCTTATTGAGCTTATCCACCAGAGTAGAAACAATGTCTATACAAAACCAAATGTTGTTACTATAACTTCTGCATCACAATTAAAATCCGAAGTTTTTCAAAAACAGTCAACTCAGTCGTAACCCACTACTTCAGAATTAACAGCTTCTTTGAAGCCACAGTAACACTTAAATATGGTTAAGACTCGAAAGCAGAAATTCGGTTGGTTGGAAAGCTAATTAAGTTCAAAAAAAGACAAAACTGTTTTTACGGAGATACAGTCCACTGGAATCACAAGCAGTGGACAGCTGTTAGAGTATTCAGAGGCCTGAGATAACCGGGAACCCAGGCATCCTTTAGACAGTCTTCTGCTGTCCTGTCTTCCCAATCAGAGATTTGTGGCTGTGGGGATGACACCACCAGCAGCAACTGCAGCCTTGATGTGCGAGTCCAATTCTTCACCTCCATGAATAGCAAGTTGCAAATGACGAGGGCTAATACGCTTTACCTTTAAATCTTTTGGTGTATTTCCTGCCAGTTCAAGTACCTTGGCTCCAGGATGGAGTGCTGCACACAGCCATGGCTGGTTGTCCTAGGTCTCAGGTGTCCATGAATATGGCCCACTGGGAACTGCAAGCCCACTCTCTGTGAGGCAAGCGGGAAACCACCTTTGTCATGGCCTCTCCGGATTTCTTCCCAGCCTTACCACCAGCCATTCCAAATTCCACTGAAACTCAAATAAGGAAGGCAGAGAAAAGGCTAGTCCAACATACCTGGAGACCCCACCACCTACTGCTTCCACACGCTGCGATTCAGACTGCCAACCCCATTGCTTAAACACTTATTATAAGATGGTAATAAGATAAATATTTATAGATAGATTTAATTTTTCCTAATGAATACTTGCTGGTTTGGTTTTGGATAAATCAACCCAATATTAGCTATTGTTAAAAGGCCAAGGCCAGAGACCAGGTAACTACTTGATGCTTATTACACAGAGCTGTTGTTTGTTTTATAGTCACAGCACCTCTCAATTATTTCTTCAGAAATATGTGCCTGTGGTCAAGGGAAACCCGAAGTGAGAAAGCATGAATGTGATTACGAAATAAACCCAAGAGCACCATCTCCTCCAATCTCTTAAATGAAGAGTCTTAGTGCCTCCATACGTGAAGAACTAATTATTGCTCTTTCTATTTATGTTGACATCTTGTCTCATTTCACAAAGGGTTTAAGACAAACCACTATTTTTTTTTTTCTGTACTGGGGTTTGAACTCAGGGCCTACATTTTGAGCCACTCCACCAGCATTTTTTGTGATGGGTTTTTTTCAAGATTGGGTCTCATGAACTATTTGCCTGGGCTGGCTTCAAAGCTCCATCTTCCTGATCTCTGCCTCCTGAGTAGCTAGAATTACAGGTGTGAGTCACTGGCGCCTGGCCAAACCACTATTCTTAATCCACAATTTAAAAATGGATTATTCAGAAATGTATAAAGATTGAAGGAAATTATTTGGGAACAGAACTTAAAAAGTTGAGCCATCTACTTATCCTTATGTTCTCTGTTTTCCAATCTTCACGCATTTGCAGAACCCTTCCCCCACAAGTGTGGATGGGACCTGTGACTCGCTTCTAACCCACACATTATGGCAAAGGTGAGGGGTGTCACTCCTAGAATCATGCTGTTTTGGTGAGATTCCCCCTTGCTATCAGCTCTGTGCTCATTCTTCCTGGCTTTGAAGAAGCAGGTACTCCTGTTGTGAGCTGCCTTGGTAGGCAGGCATGGTACAGGGTGTGAACTTACGGCCTATACCACTTGCTAGGTAGGTACTCTACCACTTGAGCCACACCGCCAGCCATGTTTTGTGTTGGGTATTTTCAAGATGGGGTCTCTCGAACTATTTGCCTGGGCTGGCTTTGAACCATAATCCTCCTGATCTCTGTCTCCTAGGATTACAGACATGAGTCACCAGCGCCCGGCCAGGGTTAAAATTTTTAATGCATTGGACGTCTAAAGGAAATGTATTTTCTTCTTTTTAACCTCTAGTAGATCTGGTGATCCACCCAATAAGCTTCCCTGAACTAGTTCTACATAGACACAAAGTGGAGATCAGGCTCTCTCACCTTGGGCCGTGGTGCTCCCTGAATCCCGGCTTTCCCAGCTCCTGCTGCCTGCAGCCCCCTGAGTCTGCCTTAGCCTTCACAGAAGCCACGGGGTGAGGATTGGTCACTTTGCTGGGCCTCGCTGGGCCTCAGGGCTGCTAATACAGCCTAAACCCATTGGGAGCTGAGGGTGGATCAGGCAAATATGAGTCTGAACAAAATTATATGTATGTTCTCTCCCCCTTCCCATTTCCTCCACTCGAAGGATTTAGTGAAAAGCAGAAACAATAAAAACAACTTAGAGTAGTCATAGACTCTTAGTTCTCAGTGGTCTCTAATTAGCTGTTAAGCAAACTGCTTGGGAATAATGTTCAGGAGCCTTTACTAGGGTTTTCAAAATCAAGCCCAAGACACTACAGGACTTGGATGAATAGTCTAGTCTTCAGAAAAATAAGAGCTGCTGGTGTGATGAAAGGCCTACAGGAAGAAGATGGAACCTGAGGAGAGGTGAGCAGGTGGCTCTGGGGTGGTGCTGCTCTTCTTATTATGCCTCTGATAGCCATGGCAGGTGCAGAAGAGCAGGAAGGACTTTGTTGGACCTGTTGAGTTCTTCCTCAGACCCTTGCATACTCATTGGCTTATACTTGCACTTACAACTCTACTGGCTAATGATAAATGTATCTGTATCTTCTGCTATAGTTAGCTTGGATATAAACTCCCTGAGCAAGGGACTTTCTCTTACTTGACTACTGAATATTCCTAGGGCCCAACACAATGCTTAGAAAATAGAATGTACTCAGGAAAGTTTGTGATTTGACTGATTATTTCATAAATTGTATGCTATGTTGAAAATGTTTTTATCAGCATGTTCAATATTGGAAGCGATAATTCTAAATAAGATCTTGAGTTTTTTTTTTTTTTTTTTTTTGGTTGCTGTTGCTATTTTTCAGTTCTGGAGATAGTACTGTTAATGGCAGGCTGAGTTATCCTCTGTTTGGAAATAATTATCTAGTGTATTTGCTAACTTAAAATTTTCCATGTAATAGTTAAATTTTGGAGCTACTTAGACATATAGTAGCCTTTACCACAATGCTAGTTCTACCCACGAAAAGATGTTTTTTGGGATATTTTGTTTGTTTTATGTATATGTGTGTTTCCATTGCTGGGTTGAAATCAGGGCCTTATGCATGCTGGGCCAGTCCTCTACCACTGACTTACAACCTTAGCCCTATTTTTCATTTTGCATTTTCAAAAATATTTATCATCATGTTGCAAATATAAAATAAGGCAATTAATCTGAGAACAAAGAAAGTTATTAATATGAAGTTAGTATACTAGTATAGTATTTCAGTGTCATTCAATTTATCCAATATTCATCATATTTGACACTTATATCAACCTAGTCCCCCCTTCCGAGGGAGTCAGGAAGTCTTTTTACCCTTAGGAAATAGCTAAACAGTAATACAGTGACTATATGATTAAGATGCTCAAATGTGGCTGAGGGTGTAGCTTATTGGTAGTTCACACACTTAGTATGTACAAGGCCCTGGGTTCAATCACCAGTAGCAAAGAAAAAGCTCACCCGACTGAAATCAGTGGGGTTGAATGCTGGTTGGCAATATGAAAGGCAAAGGTGAAGTCACTGAGAACTGTACCAGAGATAAGACTTCAGGAGGAAACAGAGTGCAAGCTGGACTAGAAATAGCTCTTACCAAGACCCCTGCTTACCGGGTTTCACTCTGGCTTTTCTCTAGCCACATCCTAGCATAAGAATGAAGTCTCAGGCTGGGCACCAGTGGCTCACACCTGTAATCCTAGTTTCTCAGGAGGCAGAGATCAGGAGGATCACAGTTTGAGGCCAGCCGAGGCAAATAGTTTGTGAGACTCTATCTTAAAAATACCCAACACAAAAAAGGGCTGGTGGAGTGGCCCAAGTGGTAGATTGCCAGCCTAGCAAACCCTGAGTTCAAGTCCCAGTGCCACCATACACACATACAAAATGAGGTCTCTTCTGAAGAAATTCCTATCCAGTGCCTGCATTCCCCCTCTTCTGAACCATGCGCTGTGTACTGGGATCCTTGATTTCTGACCAAAAACCCTAAGTCTATGTCCAGGTCATACACAAAACCTCTTCTGGGGCGTCCATAGTCAAGTGAAGGATTAAGTAGAAGGTATACAAGGAGGGGAGAGGCCAGGTGTGGTGGCAGGCCTGTAATCCTAGCTGCTAGAGAGGCTGAGGTAAGAGGTTCACTTGAGCTTTGGAGTTCAAGACTAGTTGAGGCAACATAGTGAGATCTCAGGTGGTAAAAAGAGAAGAAGGAGGAGGAGGAGGAGGAAGGTGGGCCAAGGGTCTGTGGTGAAGGCCACGCACTGGCTACTCTTCTTGACTGCTACATTCTGGCACAGAACAAGAACTGTAAATTAGAATTCAGCCTTCTAGGTTATTGCAAAGATATATTGGTCAAGGAAGGAAAATAGAGTCTATCTTCTTATTTAAAATTTTGATTAATTTGTAGCATTAAAATATTTATGCTGGGGATGTGGCTTAAGTGGTAGAGTGCTTGCCCAGCATGCAGGAAGCCCCATACCATAAAAAAATTAGTAACATTGACTCAGATTTGTACTTTTGCTACATGCCTGACAAATGTTATGGGTGGGCCTGATCAGAATAAATGGAGGAAAACAACTGGTATAGAAAGAGAACAGAACTTGAAGACGAAATGCTCTGAAGTAATTTCATGTGAGTGGTAAAAGTGGATCTCCTATAGTGCTTGGGAAGAGGGAATTTTCTTTTCAAAAATTAAGAAAAAGCCCTTAACTATATGTATGGGTGACTTATGGCGATTGTGTGGTTGGCTACCTGCTTTCTTTTCAACAAATGACTTTGCTGCTCAAATCAAACAGAGTGCAGGCATTATCTTCTTCTTTTTATTTTTTGTGGTACTGGGATTGAACTCAGGGCTTCATGCTTACTAGGCAGGCACGCTACCACTTGAACCACTCCACCAGAATAGGCATATCTTGAGGGCATTTTAGGTTGAATTTAAGACAACTGCAATAAAGCAAATATTGCAATAAACTGAGGCACAAAAGTTTTCAGTTTCTCAGTTCTATAAAAGTTATGTTTATACTCTAATTTTGTCTAATAAATATGCAGTATCAATAAGTCAATAAATAAAAAAGGTACATATCTTGATTTTTAAAATCTCATCAGTAGCAAAATGCTAATGATAGTCTGAACTTTCAGTGGAAAGTGGAAGCTCTTGACTCAATGGTGATGGCTGCTGACTGATCAGAGTGGTGGCTGCTGAAGGTTGTGGTGGTTGTGACAATTTCCTAAAATAAGCAGCAGTGAAGTTTGTTGGATCAATTGACTTTTCCTTTCTCAATAAGAAAGCGATTTCCTATAGCTATAGATTTCTCTATAGCATATGATGTTGTTTAATAGCATGTTACTCACAGTGTAATTTCTTTCAGAACTGAAGTCAGTCCCCTCAACCCTGTCACTGCCTTGTTAACTAAGTTTGTGTGATATTCTAAATCCTTTGTTGTCATTTCAGCAATGTTCATGGCATTTTCACCAGGAGTAGATTCCATTCCATCTCAAGAAACTACTTTTTCTGCTCATTCATAAGAAGCAGTCCTCATCCATTCAACTTTTATCATGAGATGACAGTAATTCCATAACCTCCTCTGGCTCCACTTCTAGTTCCCTTGCTAGTTCTACCACATCTTCAGTTACTTCCTCCACTGAAGACCTGAACTCTTCACAGGCATCCATGAGGCTCAGAATCAACCTTTCCCTGACTCTTGTTAATCTTCATATTTTTACCTCCTCCTATGAATCATGAATATTCTTAATAATATCTAGAATGGTGAATCCTTTCCATAAAGTTTTAATCTGCCCAGAGTTTTCAGATTAATACTACATGTGGCAGCTAGACACCTATGAAATTTATTTCTTCAATAATAAGACTTGAACGTCAAAATTCCTCCTTAATCCATGGGGTGTAGAATGTTGTGCTAGCAGGCATGAAAACAACATTAATTTCATTGTACATCTACATCAGAACTCTTGAGTAACAGGTGCACAATCAATGAACACAATACTTAGAAAGGAATCTTTCTTTTTAAACCTGAGTAGTAGCTTTCAACAGTGGGCTTAAAATATTCAGTAAACCATGTTGTGAACAGATGTTCTGTCATCCAGGCTTTGTTGTTCCATTTATAGAATGCAGGAAGAGTAGATTTTATAATTTTTAAGGACCCTAAGTGGAGTGAGTTTTTTCTTCCTCCTGTTATTACTGAACCTAACTAGGGCTAACTGGAGGCGATGGGAGATGCAGAAAGGACACAGAATAGACAGACAGACAGAAAGTGGGATCAGGTATGCTGGGCACTCGGGTGGAGATGCACAACCCTCATTACTTCTTTTTTCTACTATTCTCTTCATTTACTCTGCTTCTTTTCTCTATCTTTATTCTTTAAGGCCTTACTCCTTTACAATTCTTTAAAACCTTGCTTCTAATGTCTTCTTTAAAACCTTGCTTCACTATTCTTTAAAACCTCTTTCCTTAGACTCGCTCTGTCCCATATTTTCTCTTAGCTGTTCTTCAGCAAAATCTTAGAGTCTTTGCCCCCCAGACTTGCACTGTCCCATCAGACTTGCACTGTCCCATGTTCTCTCTTTAGCTTTCTTAAAGCCTCGGTGCTCAGACTTGCAAACAACAACAGCCGAATCTAAAAACTGCATATGCGTAACTCGTAACATCTCAGCCCTCAGACTTGCACTGTCACATGTTCTCTTTAGCTTTTCTTTAGCTTAGCTTTTCTAAAGCGCCTATGTAAAAGTTCTCAGTGCAGACTCGCACTGTCCCATGTTCTCTCTTCAGCTTTCTTTTTTTGTTGTTGTTATTTTTTGTTTTTCCTTTTTGGTTTGTGTGTGTGTGTCTGTGTGTGTGGTTTTTTTCTCTCTCTTTAGCTTTCTTAAAGTCTCAGTCCTCAGACTTGCTAGCAATTCCCCTTTAGCAATTCTCCTTCAGCAATCCTTTTTCCCCCTTCAGTAATCTCCCTCCAGCCTTTTCCCTTCAGCAATCCTTTTCCCTTCCAAAGCCTCCCACATTAAAAAGCCAAAAGCCAAAAGCAAAAACCTCAGGCAAACCCACCCCCTGCCACTCCTTCAGTGAATCTTTTATATCCAATGGTAAACAGGGTGAAGCAGCAGTTCTCAGGGAGGGGCGTGACATTGTTACAGGAAAAATCTGTGTTCCTGCTTCTCTGAACTTAAATAACTTATAGGAAGCTGCATTTTCCTCTTCTGTGGCTGGGGCTAGGCCAATCTCAGCCTACAGATAAACGTCTTAGGAAAAGCAGCTGATCTGCATCTCGCCTTGCTTATGTCCAGTTCTCATAGGCTTCTCATAATCTGTTCTCCACACCTAAGATCTTTGGAATGGTAAATGAGCATTGGCTTCAACTTAAAGTCACCAGTAGCACTAGCCCCTAACAGGAGAGTCAGCCTGCCTTTGAAGCCTTGAAGAGAGGTATTGATGTCTCCTCATTAACTAAGAAAGTCCAAGATGACAGCTTTTCCCAATGTAAGGCTGTTTCATGTACACTGAAAATTCCACTGGTTAGTGCAGTCACCTTCACTACTTCTCTTGGCTAGATCTTCTGAAGAATTGGCTAAAGCTTCTAAATCAGCACTCACTATTACACTTTGCACTTCTATGTTATGGAGATGACTTCTTTCCTTAAACCTCATGAACCAACCTCTGTTAGTTTCAAACTTTTCTTCTGTAGCTTCCTCACCTCTCTCAGCCTTCACAGAATTAACATAGTAAGGGCCTTACTCTGGATTAGGCTTTGGCCCAAGAGAATGTTGTGGCTGGCTTGATCTTCTCTTCAGACCACTAACACTTACTCCATTTCAGCAGTAAGGTTGTTTCATTTTCTTACCAATTGTGTGTTTAATGGAGGAGAACTTTTAATTTCCTTTAAATCTTCCTTTGCATTCACAACTTGGTCAACTGTTTGGCCCAAGAGGCCTCACTTTTGGCCTATCTTGGCTTTTCGCATGCTTTCCTCACTAAGCTTTGTCATTCCTAGCTTTTGGTTTAAAGTGAGAGACATGCATTTTTTCCTTTAACTTGAACACTGCAGAGCTCTTATAGGGTTATTAATTGGCCTAATTTCAATATTTCTGTGTTTCAGGGAATCGAGAGACCCAAGAACAGGAAGAGAGTCAGGGGACTGGTTAGTTGGTACAGCACTCAAAACACACATAGTTATTGATGAAGTTCATGGTCTTATGTGGGCATGATTTGTGGCAGTCCAAAACAACTACAATAGTAACATCAAAGATGACTGATCACAGAGCACGTGACAGATATATAATCAGAACGGGAAAATGGAAATGTTTTGAGAATTATGAAAATTTGCTCAGAGACACTAAGTGAGCAGAAGCTGTTGGAAAATGGTACTGATAGGCTTGCTTGACACAGGGTTGCCACAAATTTTCAGTTTGTAAACAATGCAGTGTTTGTGAAGCACAATAAAACAAAGTATACCTGTATATTTCTGAATTACAATTAAGATGGGCACTACAGGTATACAAGAAAGACCAAATATGAAAGGTATATTCATACTTAAGTTAAGGAATAACTTAAGAAATAAGCAAAATTGGGACCACGAAAATTTTCCAGTAATAGAATTAGTAAGTAAATTGTTGTCTGTTCATAAGTGAAATACCATGTAGTCATTAAAAATCATATTGTAAAAGATCATTTTGTGATTTGGAAAATTGTTCATGAATAAAAAGAGCAGGATATAATAATGTACATGTCATAATATCAAGTTTTTTTTAAGATCACACCATATGCCTATTGAAAATAAATCCACCATAGCAGGAGCAATAATCTTTCTGTTTGGCAAATTATAGATATTCTTAAAATTTTCCCATATTTGTTTAGAAGTACATACAGCATGATCTGAGAAAAATAGAAAAAAAGCAGAACGAAAAGTGATTTCCAGAGGATTCTAGCCAAATCCAGTGAGATGTTGAAATGCAGATAATCATGTAGAAGAGTAAAAAGGAATAAACCATTAACAATAAGGAGAATGGGTGAGTGGGTGAGTCATTATACAATTGGTCCTAAACTCCTCTCCTTCTCACCCTTATATACATGTGAAACATTGACATTTGTCTTGAGAACAAAAAAGTGAAAGGGAAAAAAAGCAAATGGGTTTTAACTGAAAGAAAATGCCCTACTTAAGGAGAATGAATCTTTCCTCTCTTCTTACCCTAACACTTTGAGGCTCCCAATCTGATGATCCATGTCCCATCCACACACTTTAAAGAAAGTGTTCAGTTAACATGGAATGCCCTCACCACACAGAATCTTCAACCTTAAGCTAAGGAGAAGCCTATTGGGTAAAAAGACCAATAATCCACTAGCAAAGAAAACCCACACTAGCTTCCTGCAATAATTGACCTGGTTCTTCACTCTTGTTTTGTTGAGATAGGGTCTTGTTATGTAGCCCAAGCTGTCTTTGAACTCATGATCTTCCTGTCTCAACCTCCTAAGTGCTGGGTTTACAGGTAGGCATTGGTCCTCCATTCTGAAAGATGAAGAGACAACCAACAACCACTATATAAAAAGAAAACCAGTGGTAAGGAAGATAAGAATCATGATAAGTAAAACACTTGATTGCGGATATAATATGTGGAATAGAGAAATTCACTTCTAAATAATATTTTAAGGGGAGATTTAAGAAGCCAGCAACCCCCATCATACAAATACATATTCATTTACTAATGTACAGTAATTCAAAACTAAAATAAAAAGTTTTAAAAAGCAGGCAACCCATAAAGCAAGAACAGAATGCAATGAATACAAATGAAGCTCCTACAAACT
Source organism: Castor canadensis (assembly GCF_047511655.1). Classification (NCBI taxonomy): domain Eukaryota; kingdom Metazoa; phylum Chordata; class Mammalia; order Rodentia; family Castoridae; genus Castor; species Castor canadensis. Next base: position 108,297,631 of record NC_133390.1, on the reverse strand, counting down.
ACAAACTACAATTTTCAAAGTAAACAAAAGAAATTAATAGAAGGACTGGTAGATAATGTAAACAAAATCTCCAAGAATGTTGAGCAAGGAAAAGCCACAATGGAATGAAAAGCAGCCTTTAAGGTTCAGCAGTAGGTCTGCAGATGTAGCTCAATGGGAGAATGTCTTTCTAGTATGCGTGGGACTGGGCTTGATAGCCACGCACAATAAAAGGTTCACCGTTCATCATGCTCCAGAAGAGAGAAAATGGAGAAGAAATTATCAAAGCAAAAAAAAAAAAAAAAAAGGAACTTTACAAGATCACGAGGTCTGGCAAACATGACAAGTAAAGCAAGATCCACCCTAGATATATCATTATGAAGTTTCAGAAGGCCAACAGAAAGCAATCCACAGGGATTTCTGGATCCTGCTGAGAAGCAGGGGCACAAGAAGGAAGGAAAGGAGGAAAAAGTCTTGGGCTGTGGCTCCTACTGTAGACCAGACTGCTTTCTATGTTATTGGAATTACTCTTAGGAAATAATTATTACAGGCCTACCGTGGGCTCACAGATGGGCACTATGAAGATTTCAGAATAGGGATGAGTGATACCACCTTGTAGGCACACCTTACTGAACAACAATTCTCACACCAAATTCCCTGCAGAACTGCAAAGAACTAGCACTCTAGGAGTCAAAGGTTATCGTGGCAGCAAGAACCTAAGGACTGCAGTCCCAGAAATCCCAGCCTAGAGCCTCAAGCATCCAGAGGAAGGTCCCTCACTGTGCTCAGGAGTTCCTCCTACCTGGTGCACGGGAGCCCATGATTCATGTGCTCTGCCCATTGACCCACTGAGGTCTGGTGTGCCTGGCACCCATCCCCCATGCCCAGAAGCCCCAGCCCAGTGCCCAGAAGTCCTTACCTGTTGTGCTGTGCCCACAGACCTGCTGAGGCTCTGACCACCCAGCACCCATTCTCCAATAGCCCAGAAGCTCCCCTGGTGCCCAGAACCCCCCACACAGAGCACAAAATCCCATACCTGGCTTGCTCTGGCCAAAGATCTGCTGAGGCCCTTCCTGCCTGGCACAGGATTCCCCTGCACCCAGAAACCCCAACACGTGTGCTCTGCACCAGGACTCCATCAGGGCCCAGAAGTTTCCACGTGGTGCTCCACATGGACATCCGGTGCACAAATTGCAGAGGCAGAAAAACCAGTAAGAAACAACAGCCAAAAAGCAATCCCCACTGTAACAAAGAATAAAACCCTTAGGACTGGAAGGTACTGCTAACAGCCATAAGCCCCACCTGAGAAATCGCAGAGCATGTATCCTTGCTGGGGGCTGCCTACCTGTTCTTCCCATCCACAGAAGCCTGCCACCAATGGGACACCTAACAAAAGACTGAGCCTAGATTACAATAATAGTCTGTAAGTAGTCAACCTTGGGAGAGGGGAAAGCTTCATGTGAAGAGAGATGTGAGACTGGGAAATTGAGGGCCAGATTCCAAAACCGTTCCCTGGAGATAATATTCAGATATCCAAAGTTTACTCCCTGGAAAAGATGCTGAAGGGAGTAAACTGAGCAATTCCAGAGTTGGGTATCTGTCTAGACTGTCACCCAATGGACTGAAAGATTGGACACTGATGGTTGGAAAGCACCTGCTCAGACCATAGAAATTTCTGAAATTTTCTTATATGCCAATCTGTTTGTCACTGTTACATTTTGGATGTGTAGGTTTTTGTGTGTTTGCTTGTATTGTTTATTTTTTTCCTGTACATCCAAGTTGGGTAATTTTGTACTCTCTCCTGTTTTCTCTCTAGTTCTGCTTTTCTCCCCCTCCTTTTCTCTGTAGACATCAAAAAGAGCCACAAAAGCTGCCTTTCAGTATTCAATCTCAATCCATTTCTTTTCCTTCTCTTTCCTATTGCCTGACCTCTTTTATACTTTTCCCCTGGTTACAACTAGAACTGCAATCTATCTCATATGTTCTTCTATCTCTGTTTTCCCACTCCAAACCCTCCTTTGTTACCTGTACTTTATTTTTTCCAGGTTTTTTAAATAAACTTTTTTTTTCAGTTAACATGTGCATTACAGGAAACAAACACATGAAATAAAGAACAAAAATCATCCATAGCCACAATTAGTATAGTTGGAATGTCCTAAATCCTGTGTGTATACTCAATGATCCATCGTTATGTTACCTATACTTTTAGCTGATAAAAAGATTGCCAGGTCATTTTTTTTTGTTTTGTCTATGTTTGTCTACTCAATTTTCTTCATTTCTGTTCCTCCTCTCTCCTTTAGCACAATATTAACTAGATCTCTTCTACCTGTCTCACTTCCCCTTCTTATCAGCCCCTTCTATTAAGCTTGGACAGCTCTCCTTTCTGCCTCATAAGATCCCACACCTTGTTTAATCCATTAGGATTATCCTTCCATCTCCTCCCCACTCATTACCATTCTTATTACCTTGGGTTTTTCTAGATCATGAAGATTCATCTTTGCTCTAATATACCTCTAAAAATAACAGTAGTAGTGATTGACCTGCTTTAGGGATTGCCATAATCTCAAGGCTGTGGTTTATCAACTATGCTGGCTTAAGCAGCTAAGCTTCCTCTCCCTGTGTGGAATAAGGGGTGTCAAATAGTATCTTGAGAACTGAAGCTGAATGTTTGACTACTGAGTCACACACACCCAGCCTAGAGACAAGAAAATATACCATGACCCAGGTACTACCCAGCCCAAAATAATATTTGAGAAAGTCCCAACTAAAGGGACACAGGGAAGAAATTAAAAAGTTCCTAGAATCTAATGAAAATGAAAACACAGCCTATCAGAACCTTTGGATATAGCAAAGACAATGTTGTGAGAAAATTTTATGGCTTTAAAAGCTTATATTAAAAAAAAAACAGATCACACAAATAAATGATCCAATTATGTGCCTTATGCTTTTAGAAAAACAACAACAAACTAAACCCAAAACTAGCAGATGGGAACAAATAATAAAAATTAGGACCAAAATCAGTGAAATAGAAAAAATCAACAACAACAAAAAACTATACAAAGAATCAATGAAACAAAAAGTTGGTTCTTTGAAAAGATAAGTAAGATTGCTTCACCAACTTGACTGGAAGGAGAAAAGAAAATGCCCAAATTAATAAAATTAGAGTTGAAAAAGGGAATATTACAACCAATATCAATGAAACCCAGAAGATCATTAGGGAATACTTCAAAAATGTATATTCAAATAAACTGGAAAATCTAGAATAAGTGGATATTTCTAGATTCATTTGGCCAAACAGAATTGAACTGACAGGACATGAACCATGCAATGAGATCTATAGCAAGCAATAAGATTGAAGCAGTAATAGTCTCCCAACTAAGAAAAGCCCAGGATTCACTGCCAAATTCTACCAGACCTTTGAAGAAGAACTAACAACAATACTTCTCACACTTTTCAATGAAATAGAAAAGGAAGTAACACTACCAAACTCATTCTATGAAGCCAGAATCACACTCATTCCAAAACCCAACAAGGATGCAACAACAGAAAAAGAGAATTATAGACCAATCTATTTAGTGAACATAGATGCAAAAATTCTCAATAAAATACTGGCAAACCAAATTCAACAACATATTAAAAATATTTTACATTGTTATCAAGTTGGCTTCATTTCAGGGATGCAGGATTGTTCAACATATACAAATCAATAAATGTAATACAGCATATAAACAGAAGCAAGGACAAAAAAATCACATGAACATCACAATAGATACAGAAAAAGCCTTTGACAATACTCACCATCCTTTCATGTTAAAAGCACTGAAAAAAAAAGGAATAGAAGGAATGTATCTCAACATAAGAAAGGCTATATATAACAAATCAGCTGGCATTATACGAAATGGGGAAAAACTGAAACCATTTCCACTAAGTCAGGAATGAGAAAAGATTGTCCACTTTTCCCACTTTTATTCAATATAGTTTTTGGAATTCCTAGCCAGAGCAATAAGAGAAGAGGAAGAAATGAAAGGGATTCAAATAGGTAGGAAGTAAAATCATTCCTATTTTCAGATAATGAGATCCTATACCTAAAAGACCCTAAAAACATCAAAAAACTCTTACAAATCATAAATAATTTCAGCAAAGCAGCATGATACAAAATCAATGTATGAAAGTCAGTAGCTTTGCCATATTTCAACAGTGAACAGACTGAGAAAGAAATCAGGAAAATAATCCCATTTACAATAGATTAAAAAAATATCTAGGAATAAATTTAACAAAAGAAGTGAAAGACCATTTCAATGAAGAAAGAAATCTAAGAAGACATCAAAAGATGGAAAGGTCTCATGGATTGGCAGAATCAATGTTGTGAAAATGGCTATACTACCAAAAGCATTCTATCTGTTCAATGAAATCCGTGTCAAAATTCCAATGGCCTTCTTCACAGGGATAAAAAAAAATCAATCCTAGAAGGACAAAAGACCATGAATAGCCAACACAATCCTGAGCAAAAACAGCAACCCTGGAGGGAATCACATTACCTGACTTCAAACTATACTACAAGCCACAGCAATTAAAAACAGCATGGTACTGGCACAAAAACAGACAAAAAGAACAATGGAACAGAATAGAAGACCCAGAGAAAAATTGTTGCAGCTACAGTCATTTGATTTTCAACAAAGGACCCTAAAACATACATTGGAGAAAAGACAGCCTATTCAACAAATGGTGCCTGGAAAACTGGATAGTCACATGAACAAGACTGAAACTTGATCCCTGTCTTTCACCCTGTACTAATATCAATTCCAAAATGGATCAAAGATCTTAATGTAAGACCCAAAAGTTTGAAAGTACTACAAGAAAGAGTGGGGAAAACATTGGAAGATATAGGTATAGGACCCCAACAGCCTACAGAATGGGAGAAAATCTTTGCCAGTTATACATCTGATAAGGGATTAATAACCAGAAGATACAGGACATTCAAAAAAATAACCTCCCCAAGAATCAGCAACCCAATGAATAAATGGGCAAATGAATAGAACAGACAACTTTCAAAGGAAGAAGTAAAAATTGCTAATAAATACTTGAAGAAATACTCAACATCCCTGGTCATAAAGGAAAGACAAATCAAAAGGACATTAAGATTTCACCTCACTCCAGTCAGAATGGCTATTATCAAGAACACAAACAATAGTCAGGTGCCTGTGGCTCATGCTTGTAGTCGTAGCTACTCAGGAGGGTATAGATCAGCAGGATCTCAGTTTGAAGCCAGCCTGGACAAATAGTTTGTGAGACCCTATCTTGAAAATACCTATCACAAAACAGGGCTGATAGAGTGGTTCAAGTGGTAAGGTGCCTGCTTAGCAAGCATGAGGCACTGAGTTCAAACCTCAGTAGTGCCAAACAAACAAACAAACAAACATCCATGTTGGTGAGGGTGCAGGGGTTGACCGTATGCACTGTTGATGGGAATGTAAATTAGTGCAATCACTATGGAAATCAATACAGAAGTTCCTCATAAAGCTAAAAATAGATCTACAGTATGATCCAACAATACCACTTCTGGGCATATATCTGAAGGAGTATGTCAGGATACAATAGAGACACTTGCATACCCATGTTTATTGCAGCATTATTTAAAATAGACAAGTTATGGAAACAGCCCAGATGCCCTACAACTGATTAAGAAAATGTGATATACGTATACAATTCAGCCATAAAGGAGAATGAAATTATGTCATCTTCAAGTAAATGGATGGAACTGGAGTTTATCATTTTAAATTAACTAAGCCAGGCTCAGAAAGACAAAGGTTACATGTTTTCTCTCATAGTAGAAGACAGACACAAAAGATAAAATATACACAAATAGAAACATGATCATATATATACATGAAATGTCTGTAATAGTGGAACTGTTTGAGGATACTAGGGAGAGGAAGGAGAAGAGAAGAGAATGATAGCAAATAATATCGAAATACATTGCTTCTGTGTAGGAAGATAGCATTACAAAATGTACTGAGACCTGTTGATTAATAGAGGATGGGCAAATGGTAAGAGTGAGTCACAGAGGGGCTAATCTGATTAAAGTACAATATATTCATGGGTGAGATAACAGTGAAACCCCTTTGAACAATGAATATACACTTTAAGCAATGAAGTACAGGAATGTAAAACAAGTCCTGATGGTGGAGGGGAGGGTGAATGGAGAAATTGAAGGAAGTGAATATGGTTGATGTACTCTATATACTTGTATGAAAATACCACAATGAGATCTGATGAAATCATTTTAAATAGTGGGGAGTGGGATAAGGGCGAAAGATGGTGCAGATGAATCTAACCAACGTACACTGTAAATATATAAGAACATGTCACAATGAAACCCTTATACAACAACTATATGCTAAAAAATGTTTAAAAAAGATTCAGGGGGGACAGGTGATAAAAAAGCCACAAATAAGAAAATAAGAAGCCAGTTGGCATAAGATTTATCATCAGTAATGACAGATGCCATCAGACAACGAATAATTTCTGCAACGTTCTGAGGATTCTGGATTTGAATAAATAATCCTGTACCTGAGCAAATTAATGTGAAGGTAAAATAAAAAAAAAAGCATGAGAGAAATTACATTCAAGAACCATTGCTGAGGACGTTACTTAAGGATGAATGCGTATAAAACAATATGAATAAACAAGAAAAATATGGATTCAATAAGAAGTTCATTAATTCCAGTATTACAGCTACGCAACGAGGCTGCATTGCAACAAAAGATGGAAGGCCTGGAAAGGATGTCTCTGGGGGAAAAAGAAGATTGTGTGTAATAAGAAATGTGATTGAAAGGCTGGAGAAATTTGGAGATATGATGAGCACATTTTGTGTGTGTGTGCATGTGTGTGTGTGTGTGTGTGTGTGTGTGTGCACAATTAAAAATCTGAGGGAAAAAGCACCACTAACAAGAAGATGATCCAAATGTGAAGCAGATTTAAGTGTCACATGACTTTGAGCAACTATGGAGCATAAGAAAAACGAACCCTGGACTGGGGATGTGGTCAAGCAGAAAAGCACCTGCCTAGCAAGCACAAACAGTTCAAACCACAGTACAGTTCAAACCAGTACTGTCAAAAAAAAAAAAAAAAAAAGGAAAGAAAAATGGAGCCATTTGATCTTGCTGCTAAAAGTGGTGCAGGGTTTGTGACAATGGTTCTGTACAGAATTAAATACAACCTACCACAATCTTTGGCTATGCAGCCAGTAATATGCACATAACATAATCTGTTTCATTATTCTTCAACTTTTAGGATCAAACCATAGGCAGGACAGAGATGACAATTCTGTTTATGGAATAAAATAAAAATAAAGACAGTGTATAGCAGTAAAAAAGTGAAAATAATAAAAATATCGAACAAAATGTGGCAATAAAAAGGAATAAAGTGCCAAAACATGTTATGACGTGAATAAACTTCAAAATCATTAAGATAAGACAAAGAACCTGATATGGTTTGAATATGAAATGTCCTCCACAGGTTCATGTTTTGAATGTTCAGTTCCCAGTTGGTGGTACTGTTTTAGGATGTCGTACAGTCTTTAGGGGATGGAGACTACCTGGGTGAAGTAGGTCACTGGTGCAGGCCTTTGAAGGTTATAACTGGTTCCAGGTTCCTGTCTCTCTGCTTCTTGTCCACCAACAAGTAAAGAACAACCTCCACTACAGGCTCCTGCCTCCAGGATGTTCTGCCCATGTTGGAGACAAGCAATTATGGACTGAACCCTCTGGAACCATGAGCTAAAATAAATTCTTTCTCTTTTAAGTTGTTTCTGGCAGTCATTTTGTCACAGCAACAAGAAAAGCAACTAACACAGAAAATTCATACCAGAAAAGTGGGGCTGTTGCTGTGACTTTGTCTGCCCATGTCATTCAAAAGCCTTTGGAATTGGTTTGTGGGAGTAATTTGGAAAAGTTTGGAGATGCAAGCTAAAGAAATTCTAGAATTCTAGAAGCAGATATTAATGGGTAATTCTGATAGGAGTACCGAAGACCACAATATCAAGAGTATGTGTACAGCACAGGTCAGGTTCATGGGTTTTAGATGAAAATAAGGGTTCTGTTGGGAACTGGAACAGAGGTTATGTGTGTTACACTTGCTAAAGAATGTGTCTGCGTTTTGCCCACATCGTGAAATGCTGAGTGAGGATGAATGTAAAAGAAATGAACTAATTAATTTGGTGGAGGAAATTGCAACAGCATTCAGGCTATGGCATGGTTAGTGATGACTGCTTTTAGCTAGGTTTACAGTGGGGTTTGAGAACAAGAAACAGAGCAGAAGGATTTGAAAAATGTGCAGTCTGGCTACAAAAAGAGCCAATTGAAAGTGATGGACAAGAAAGGTTGTGGTTGCTAAAGAAATTAGCACCATTAAAGAGAAAACAAGCAGTTTGCACTAGGACCAAATGAAAGATGCCTAAGACAAGGCATCTCAGAAATTGGCCAGACCCCATCCATCACAAGCTACAGGGTATAAAATTATAAACACATCTGAAAGACTCTCCCATGAGAAGAGCATGCCACTGAGACTACCTTGCTTAGGGAAGTGTTTTCTCAGGTTTAGCCACTCAGAAGCTATTGTAGCCAAGATCCAAGGGGGAGGGGATACTGCTCAAACTAGCAGCAGACCTTGGCATCATTCATCCTTGAGATGCTGAACTCATCCTTGAGAGTTAAGGGATTGTGGAAGCTTCCACCAAGATTTCAAAGGAAGGTCTGGTAGGCTGGTTAATGTGTAGCAAGGCCAGAATCCCTGAGGGGAAAGTGTAAACCTGTGAGGGTTAAGCCTAAGTGCTATGAAGACCCCAGGATGTTAGAGATGCCAGCAACAGAGGGTATCTGCTGAGGAAAACTGCAGGCAATAACTGGAGTCATCCTAACAGAGGCTACATGGGCTACAAATAGCAGGGAAGTAGGGGCAGGACTGCCTCAGCCTATTAGAGCTCATGTCACAGCACCACATGCCCTGAAGGAATCTGGTCTTGCTTTGATCTGATTCTTCCTTGCTAGTCTCTTATGCTTCCTTTTGGAATGGGAATGTTTACTTTCTAACACTGTATGTTGAAATTATGTAACTTTCTTCTTGATTTTATATGGGCTTAGAGCTAAGAGACTGCCTTGAGTCTCAGTAGAACTGAGCCGGTTGGAACTGACTTGCGTCTCAGTTGGAACTGTTAAGACTATGGGGACTGCATTTTGTATTAGGACAGAGCCACTATCCTTCAGGTCCTGGGGTGGAATGTTATGGTTGGAATACCAAATGTGCCTCCCAGGTTTACGTGTTTGAGCACTCGGTCCCCAGCTGGTGGTACTATTTGGGGAGGATGTGGAAACTTCAGGAAGTGGGGCCTAGCTGGAGGAAGTAGGCCACTGGGGGCAGGTTATACTGGTCCCATGTTCCTATCTCTTTCTCTGCTTATTTGCTAATAAGTGAAGAACAGCGTTCTTCATGAATGCTCCCATGAGGTTCTGCCCAAGTGCATGAGGCTGAGCAACCTTGGACTGAACCCTCTGAAACCATGAGCCAAAGTAAATCATCCCTTAAATTGATTCTGTCAGACATTTTTGACAGTGATGAGAAAAGTAACAAATGCAGAAGCTTGTCACAAATGGACACATGTCATATAGTTCCATCTAATTAGGTAGATCTATGCAGACAGATTAGGTAGCTCTATGCAGACAGAAAGCAGATTGGTCACTGGGTAAGACTGGAGGCATTGTGGAGAAGTGAGGAGTGACTGCCAAGGGGTCTGAGGTTTCTTTCTGGAGTAATGAAAATGTTCTGGTTATGGTTGTACAACCACTGAATTATACACCAGATAGGTAAACTTCATGTTATGTAAATTATATTGCATTGAAACTGTTAATTATATATATATATATATATATATATATATATATATATTTTTTTTTTTTTTTTTGGTACTGTAGCTTATTCTATCTGCCCTTTTATTTGATGAGGTCTTTTTTTTTTTGAGATAGGGTCTCATGAACTATTTGCCTGGGCTGGCTTTGAACTTCAATCCTCCTGATCTCTGCCTCCTGAGTAGCTAGGATTACAGGTGTGAGCCACTGGTACCTGGCTAATGCAGCAGAGAAGTAAAGAGAAGAAATGAAGTGACGATACCCTATCTTTACATATCAGAGATAAGAAATGGAGGCTCAAATGTATAATTTACAATATGAAGCTGAATGCTTTCCTAGCATGCACAAGTTCCTGGGGTTCAATCCCCACAACTACATCCCCCCAAAAAAGCAAAATCAAACAAATAAATAAAAAAACAAAACTGTAAGGGGAACCAAGAGAAATATTTTTTAAAATAACTTAAACATTCAGAGAGAATGGAAGTGGTAAGTAATATTAATGAGTTAAATATTTGTCTCTCATGTTACAGGCAAACTATACTATCTGAAGTTGTAAAAATAAAGCAAGATACATGGTAATCAGTAACAATAAAAAGATAATCAGTAACAATAAAAAGAATGAAAGTGGGATAGAGAGGAAGACTGTGATTTTCATTAAAAGTACTTTTGTGGAGTGGCTCAAGTAGTAGAGCATTTGCCTGGCAAGCTTGAGGCTTTGAGTTCAAACCCCAGTACCAAAACCCCCCCAAGGAGTCTTTCTGTACTATTATTTTCTTTCCATGGGCTTGTAGTACTTTAATGAAAACACAGCCAAAGCAAAATAGATGGATGATAAAGGGAAATAAAGGAAAAAATTTACATGGCCCCATAAACATGCGGTCTTGTATGAAAATATACTTCACATATTTTTAATTCTCAATCAAGTCCTGGAAAAATACAGGTCAAGTGTAAACAATTCTGTCATGTGACAAAATTTCAAAATCTTATGTCCTTTTATAAAGCCTTTAACACTGCCACCTTGTGGCCACAAAAAATAGTCAAAATTATGTATTAAATATTCATGTTCCATTTCAAAAACAGTCAGGGGCTGTAAATTCTCGCTCCTGAGATCAGGAGGATCATGGTTCAAGGCCAGCTTGGGCAAACAATTCATGAGACCCCCCATCTCCAAAATAACCTGAGTAATATGAACTGGAGGTGTGGCTCAAGCAGTAGTGTGCCTGCTTTGCAAGCATGAATCCCTGAGTTCAAACCCCAGTCCCACCAACAAAAACAAATCAAAATTTAAAAAAATTGTCTTAAATGTCATGTGATAAAGGTCTCCCTTCAGCCCTGTCCTTCAATTTGTCTCCATAGAGAATCCAGTATTAATAATTTCTTGAGAATATTCTTGTCTTTACAAGAGTATCTTAAGCATATTTTATATTTTAAGCATATCTAGGAAAATTTGGGGGTCAAGTGTGGTGGTGCACATGTGTAATCTCACCTATTCAAGAGGATAGCAGTTTGAGGCCAGCTGGGGCAGAACAAAGTTAGCAGGATCCCATTTCAATCAAGAGACTAGGCATAGTGACAAGTGTCTGTAATCCCAGCTATGAGAGAGACATAGGCAGGAGGATTGTAGACCATTAGTCCCCAGTAAAAATGCATGACCCTATCTAAAACAAAAAAGGGCTGGTGGAGTGGCTGAAGTGGTGGAGCACATGTCCAGCTAGTGTGAGACCCTGAATTCAAACCCCAGTACTATCAAAAATAAAGAAAATGTGTAATTGTGTAGACTTTCCTAACAAAAATGCTAAAATACCATATACACATGTATTTTGCTTTTTTGGTCTTTTGATGGTATTTTGAAGATTCTTCTGTATCAATACACAAAAAAGTCTTCCTTATTTTTAAAAGAAGTATAAAGTAGTCCACTTTAAGGATGGTTAGTTCTAGTCCTTTGATTTCTCAAATGATACTGGAATGAATCCAACTGCATTATGCCATTTCACACTTTTTTGTGAAGGATACGTATATTTACAATTTTGGTAGACTTAGCCAAATTCACCTCCACTATGTTTGCACCAAACAGTAAGGTATGAATTTTCCTACCCCAGTGACATTTGTCAACTAGATTCTTTTGATCTTTAGCAATTTGATAGACCACTAATGGTTTCTTGTAGTTTTAATTTGAATTTCACTTATTGTGGAGACCATGTATTTTCAGATGTAAAGCCTACCTTAGTTTGCTAGGGCTACTGTAACAAAATACTGCAAACTTCATCTCTTAAACAATAGAAACTTATGTCACAGTTCTAGAGACTAGAAGTCTGAGATCAATCAGCAGGGTCTTTCTTTTTGGTGGTAGTGGGTTTTGAACTCAAGGCCTCGCACTTACTTGTAGGCAGGCATCACTTGAGCCACTCTGCCAGCCCTTTTTTGTGTTGGGCACTTTTGAAATAGTCTTCCAAACTATTTGCCTGGGCTGACTTTAACCACTATCCTCCTGATCTCTGCCTCCCAGGTAGCTAGGACTACAGATGTGAGCCACCAGTGCCTGGCCAGTGTTCTTAAACGTATCCAAAACCAGCTACCCCAACTCCCACCAGGGACACCAATCATATTGGATTTGGGAGATCCTACTGATCTCATGTTCACTTCATTGCCTCTCTAAAGAGCCTATCTCCAATTAAGGTGAAAGTCCGAGGCACTGGGGCTTAGGAATTTAACATAGGAACACAATTCAACCCATAAGAGAGCCAATTGTGTTTTCAGAGTCATTTATACATTTTAATATTTTATATTTTCTCTGTTCAAATTTTATTCAGTTTCCCATAAGCATCTTAAAATTTGTAGGAATTTTCTGTATATTAGAAAATTGGCCCTTTGTTTTGGATGATTAGAAATATTTTCCTCAGGTTGGGGTGGAGCTCAGTGTACAGTGCTTGCTTAGCAGAAGTAAGGTCCTAGGTTTGATCCCAGAACCCTCCCCAGTGCAATATATACATTTTTTCAGTTGTTTTTTTCACTTTGCTTAAGAGTATTTTCTTGCATAAGTACTTTTGACTTTTTATTGTTTATAAATTTGTTTTTAGCTTCTGAGTTTTTGTAGATACCTAGGAAGATCCTCTCACTTTGCAGTTAAATAATAATTACCCAGGAAATTTCCACTAGTACTGTAGTATTTATTTTTACCTTTATTTATTTGAATTTATTCCTGGCATAAGATGTGAGGTACTAAGCCAACTTTCTTTCCAAACATCTACTCCATTTTCTATTTCTATTTACTGAATAATTCATCTTTCCCCAGTTATTTGAGATGCCACCTTCAGTAATACTATGTTCTTGAGTTTGTCTCTTATGTCTGAATTTTTAAAAATTTTGGTCCTGTGTTTGGGATGTAGCTCTAGTGGTAGAGCACCTGCCTAGCATGCACAAGGCCCTGGGTTGATCCCTAGCACCAACCAACCAGCAAGCAAACAAAATCGAAACCAAAACACCAAGGGTCTGTGAACTTTATTAGTAAGCCAACTGGATATTGTTTTAATTCTTGAGCATTTTAAAATTTGATAGAGCCAGTCACTTTTCTCAGAATTTTCAGCCTTCTCATGTTCTTTTAAAATATCAACTCAGAACTGATGTATTTATTAAATGTCTTTAGACTGTGTAACATTTAATTCAAATCTACCTTCTGTTCAATAGTAACTTTTCTTTCCTATTTTCCCCACTACTGGGTATCAAACCTAGGGCCTGGCGTAAGTGTTCTACTACTGAGCTGTACCATCAGCCCCCAACAGAATTGTTTTTAAAAAATCAAAGTATAATGTATGTCAACATCTCCCTTTTTAGTATACAGGTCTATGAACTTTGGCAAATGGATACATTTGTGAAACTACAACAATCAAGACATATCTCCACTGCCCCTAAAACTTACCATCAGTCCCCTTAGAGTCAATTTGCTCTCTCTGTACTACATGGAAACCATTCATCAGTGGTGTCTTCATAGGGTTGCCTGTTCCTGATTGTCATATAACTGAACTCACATAGTATGAATCTTTGAATTTGGCTTCATATACTTGGTACAATGCATTTGAAATGCATTCATGTTGTACCAGTTTCCTTTTATTGATAAATAATAATCCATTATATGGAGGTACCAGTTTACCCACTCACCACCTGAAAGAACTTTGTTTTCACTTTGGGCTGATTATGACTGATTCAGCTGTAAGCATTCACAATAGGTTCTTCTGTGGAGTTTTCATTTCACTTGAGTAAATACCAAGAGTAGGACTGCTGGTTGTAGAATAAAGTACATGACTAATTTCATAAAAGACTGCAAAACTATTTTCCAAAGAAGCTGAACCATTTTGTAGTCCCATCAGGAATGTACAGTTGCCTGCATCCTCATCATCACTTGTAAACTTTAAAACTTTTAGGCATTCTAATAGAGATCTGTAGTGGTATCATGAAGGTTTTGTTTTGTTTTGGTTTTTTTTGGTGGAACTGGGGTTTGAACTCAGGCTTTGCACTTGCAAAGTGGGCATTCTACTGCTTGAGCCACACCTCCAGTCCATTTTGCTCTGATAATTTTGGAGATAGGGTCTCATGAGCTATTTGTCCTGGCTGGCCTTGAACTTGATCCTCCAGTTCTCAGTCTTCCAAGTAGCTAGGATTATAGGCACGAGCCATTGGAACCTGGTTCAGTATTTTGAAGTTTTTACATGAATTTCTCTGATAACTTAATGCCAAGCATCATGTGAAGCACATGAAAAATGTATTTATCATCCATATCTTTCATATGTCTGTGCAAGTTTTTGCTCATTTTAAATTAGGTTGGTTTCTAATTATTCAGTTGTGAGAGTTTATATATTCAAAGTACATGGATTTCCTGGAGTATCATTTAAAGTTTTCTTTATCTTAATCTGGCACACTTCTTAGGAAGTTAATCCTTGGATAAAATTTGTACTGTTTTTTACCTTCCATGTCATACACACATACACTGCTGTGGAGGTGACTTGCTGTAACTGCTCTGAAGCAGCTGCGATGGTGAGGATGGACTGAAAGAACAGAAGCTGCTCTCCAAGGGCCACTAGGTTCCAAAGATGAGTAACAAAAGTGGACAACTGGAGCCCAGAAGTGTCTTCCTGCCACAACAGTCCTGTCATGTCACTCCGGTGCTCTCATGATAAAACTTAACATTGTGCCAGCTGGTAAAGGAAAAATGTTTAAGTGGCTCTATTCCAGTGCCATAAAGTAGGACAAAAGAGTGGATTTGGAATTTTGAGGAATGGAATTCTATGAGTTTTTGGTTTTGTATTTGTGGTGCTGGGGACTAGAACTCAAGGCCAGATGCATGCCAAGGCAAGCACTTAAATCACTGAGCTACACCTTCAGCCCAACCTTTTTTTTTTTTCCCTTCTTGGTACTGGGGTTTGCGTTCTACCACTTGCACGATATCCCTGCCCTTTTTGCTTCAAGTTTTTTTGAATAGGATCTCGTTTTTGCCGGGATAGGCCTGGACCTCCATCCTATTTACATCTGCTGGGATGACAGGCATGTGCCACCACACTCACTACTGATTGAACTGGGGTCTTGCTTTTTGTCTGGTCTGGCCTCAAACTGCAATCCTCCTTCCTGAGTAGCTAGAATTACAGACTTGAGCCACTGCACCCAGGCTGAGAACTATTAATGAAGAAATTTTATAAAAAGAGGAGTGACTGAGGTCAGCTGATGGCTCATGTCTGTAATTCCAGCAATTTAGGAGGCAGAGGCAGGAGGATCATGAATTCAGCAGCCTTGGCTACATAACAAGACTCTTGTCTCAAAACAAACACAAACACACACACACACACACACACACACACACACACACACACACAGGGTGTGGGCTGAGAAGATAGTACAGTTGAAACATAGTGGTGGTTAGAGAAGTAGGTACAGAGAGGAAATGAAAAGTCATGGTCACATTAGCAATTTGGTCTTAAATCAAGGGCATCTGAACACTAATACTTGTATTAAGGAATTAATTATAGAAGAGGTGGTAACAGTACTGTGGCTATGCTAAACAAATCTTACATTTTAATACATAACTAAATGTCTGAGATTTACTTCCAAATATTTCAAGGAACAGGAAAAATGGGTAGGCCAAAGATGAAACAAGTTTGGCTTTGTGTTGATAATTAAAATTGAATGATACATATAGGATTACTTTATTCTAGTTTTTTACATGCTTGAATTTCCAGTAACTTGAGGGGGGAAAAGAATGTTGGCTTTCTAAGAGCAGAGAGAAGACAGGAAGAGTTAAAGATGTTGGCACCTGAAGATTTAATGTTAGAAAAGATTATTCTGCCTTCAATGTACACATCAGATTGGAAAGGTACCAGAATAGCTCTTGGAGACCCTTTTAATAACTCTTGCAATGGTTCAAGAAAAAAGATGATGGTCACACTAAGGAATAGAAACGGCAATAAGTGAACAGATTCAAGAATCATTCTGGGGAAAATTAGAGGGGAGGGTGACTTTCATTAAGAGAGGGAATAACGTAATGTTGGGGGTAGGAGAGGAAGACCATGGGCTTAATCTTGGACAAGTTGAGTTGTGACTATTTTTCAGACACATAGGTGGAAATTTCCCAGGTGGCAGTATGGTGATTTCAGGGAAAGCTGATACTCAACTTGGAATCAGTGGCGTGTCATAGACAGCCACTGAAGTGTGGTCATTTCTGCAAAGATCAAAGGGAGTTTGCTGCAAGAAGTGAACCTTGGGTTGAGACTTAAAAAGGGAAATATTTAGTGACCAGGGAGAAAGCTATCCTGGAAAAAAAGACAAAGGACTGGTTAAGGATCTGGCAGAGGAATGGATCATTGGGTCACAGAAAAGTAAAAACAAAATGATGTGAGAATCTAGAAGAGGATGGTCAAATGCCTAATGTTTTTGAGAATCAAAGACAAATTAGCCATTTAGTGATATATAGGCACTGCTGACTTTTCAAGAGCTTTATGGGATTTATTGGAGCAAATGAGAGACTGAAATTGGTTAAGTGAATGGGATTTGAATAACTGAAGAGAGCAAGCAAACTTTTTAAGATCTTTAGCTATGATGACAAAGGATGGGATAGGCACTGGGAGGGTGGAGCTTCCTTAAAATAAAAATTTGGGTATGTTTAAGTATTATAGGAAGGACTGTATGAAGGGGAGTAGCTCGATCTAGAGGGAGAATGAGCCATAATTCAGTGTGAATCCTGAGGAGCAGCAGGAGATAGGACTTATGGCTTTGGGATTTCCTTAGTTATGAGAATATGGAGTGGATGAGTGGTACCTTAGTGGGTGTCAAAGCTGGAAGTTGAGTAAGTTTCTCTCTGCCACCTCACCCCACTGAAATAGGAACGGTCATTTGCTAAGTGTGAGGGGGAAGTAGGACATTAGAAGTTTAAAAACTTCTGAATAGTGGAAGTCTAAAGTTGGAGACAATTTAGAAATACTCAGTCCAATATTTTTTTTGGTGGTTCTGCAATTTGAACTCAGGGCCATGCCCCAGTCCTAATATTTTGGATGCTCTGTGAAATGCTCTGATACAGCCTTAAAGTACCAGTGGAGTTTAACTTCAGGTATCGTGTACACCTATCATTGCTTTTATTTATGATTTTTGTTTCTTCATCTATTTTCCTATAATTGCTTTTAATTTATCCACCATGAGGCTGTTTTTATTTTTTTTCTTTCCAATAAAGTAAACTGAGAATAAGTACTACATTTTAACTAGTCTTGTTTCCCTCAACTCCTAGTGTAATGTCTACCCCAATATGGGTTCTCAAGTACTGTTAAATGTAGCAATGAACAAAGCTTCTAGCTTTACTTGCATCAAACTTTAAAGGTTACTTACCCTTTGTGTTATAAATGTTTGTCATCTATCTAGGACTATTTGGTACATTTACGTGAGTTGACTCATTTAAACCACACAATAACTCACTACTGCTGTTTTTCATTTTTCAGATGAAGAAACTGGAGTACATACAGATAAAATAACTTTGTATGGTCCCACAAGAGTTAAGTGGCAGAGTCAAAATTTGAAGCCAGATAGTCTCTATCAAAGGGGTCATTGTATGAATGTACACTTAAGGGTCTCTATAATAACCAACAGTAAAAGAATGGGTAATTGTCACAGTGATGATCAGGACTGCTCAGAATAAAACTAAGGGCATTCCTTGAGCTTGTCTAATTATTTTTAGCAACTAAAAATTGTGTAACTGCTATCCAGGTATAAGCAAGCTTAGGTAATTATGTGGTTATCTTAATCAATGAAAACTGCAACACTAATAAACCAAAGCATTCTAACAATTTCATTCTCTTATCAAAGGCTGCAGCCATCTTTATGATTAGAGCTCTTCCTGTGAAAAAAACACTTGTAATAAGTTATTTCAATAAGTGACATTTCAAAAAAAGATGTCACTAATATTAGAAGACATCCAGGTTATCTCTGCTCCATTGTATAAAAACTAGCATTTATAAAACACGAGGACTCATTTCATATCCTGTGGTTGTCAGACATCCAGATCTGACATGAGGTGAAATATCAAGTGAGGAAAAGGAAATAAAAAGGAAGGGATAAAGTATCTTTCCTTTCTATAAAAGTCTTCTAAACCTCAGGTAAGAGGCAAATTAAAAAATTCCAAATTGGAAAAAAAAGGCTTTTAGAGGTAGTCACTGTAATCAGTTCATCTGAGAAATTGCATCATTATCACAAACTTTTATTGAGTGCCCAAAGAACTCATGGCACCTTCATGGTGTTTACAAAGCTTTCTCTGCTTATATGTTGACCTTGCCCTTCAGGAGCTTACAATCTAGTGGAAAGAAAGAGAAACGCAGATGTGATAGAGCAATGAGTGAACAGACACTACAGACCGAAAACTTACCACAAACATAAAACATATACTGCAAAATGAGAGTTAATGGGGGGATGACTAGGATGGTAGACAGTTCTGGATATATTCCTGACTTCTTGAAGGACATATTATATATACTATATAATATTCAAGGGGCACACAGTGGAGAAAAACCAGGATGCAAACAAGACACTGCTCTCTGCACTTAGGGAGAATTACAAAATGAGAACATGGGGATAAAAGACAATGGGGGAAACAACCGTTACAGTACTCATTAGCACCTCTGATCATGAGGTGACTTAAGATTGGAATAGAGCTACTGTTTAGGTAACTAAAGTTACCTTAGACAATCCTACTTGTTCAAAGGAAAAATAAAGAGTTTAAAAAAGTCTCTTTGTACATATGTAACACGCAACTTCAACTAAATGATTAAGATGGCCAGAACGGCCACTATGGCAAAGGATGCTGTACTGGATGTAACAATATGGGTGTACCTTGAATAAACTGCAAGTCACTAGTTTTGCGCAGAATATGCCTGCTGATGGACACAGCACACTGGCAAGTACAAAAGGAAATGGAGGTAGAAGATACCCAGAATAACAGGCAAGTTTTATAGAGTAAAATGGGGATACAAGCCCTTAAGAAAGAAAATGGTAACACTGTAGGAGAAAATAATGTTATCTTGGTTCCCCCTCCAATTATGAGTCAAAACATGGAAAGTTCCCCTGAGCTGTTAGCAGAAAAAAAAAAGTGAAAAAGCTTAGTGGTAGAGTAGCCTGCACAAAGCCCTGACATCTTCAGCACCAAATAAAGGATTGTTATAAGGCTCAAAAAGAGGAATGGAGAGGAACGAACAGAGGGAACTAGCTGGAAGGCAAGTAACCACAAAAGCACGTAGTTTAAGATTATTAGATATTTTAAAATAATTGTTTCAAAGTTAGAGTAAAATCAAACTGGAGAAGCTCTTGGGTAAAATTACAGTTCATCAAGTTTTCATCAGCTATTGCTATGGTTTGAGTATCTCCCAAGGCTTCATGTTTGGAAATTAAATTTCCTTTATGAGGTGTTAAGAAGGTGGGAACTTAATTTGACTATGCCATTTAGAGATGGGATGTTTGTGAAGTAATTAGGATTGGCCAAGGTGATTAGGAGTGGAAACCCCCATGGTTGAACTGTTGTTTCTGTAAGAGGGAGAGATGAGACACATATACCCTGTCTTGCCATGTGATGCTCTCAGCTGTGCCAGCAAGGCCATCACCAGATGCAGTTTCTTGATGTTGTGTGTGTGTGGCGGGGGGGGAGGGGGGGCGACTGGGATTTGAACTCAAGGCTTTGCACGTGCAAAGCGGGCACTCTACTGCTTGAGACACACCTCCAGTTCATTTTGCTCTGGTTATTTTGGAGATGGGGGTCTCATAAACTATTTGCCTGGGCCAGCCTTGAACCACAATCCTCCTGTTCTCGGTCTCTCAAGTAGAATTGCAGGTGTGAGCCACTGGCTTAAAACCTCTTTTCTTTGAAACTTTAATACAGTCGAACAGATTATAAGTAAATAAGGTCAGGAAAAGGATTCATGTCTGACAAATAACAAAGAAAAGTGAAGCAGGGTATGGTGACTTACACCTGTAATCCTGATTATTCTGAAGGCTGGGGTCAGGAGGACCAGGGTCCGAGGCCAGCCCAGGCAAAACAGTTTGCAAGAGTCCATCTCAACCAATGGCATGCCTGTCATCTCATCTAAGTAGGAGGTATAAATGGGAGGATCATGGTTCAGTTGGACTGGATAAAAAATGAGACCCTACCTCAAAATAACCAGAGCAAAATGGGCTGAAGTAGTCAAGTTCCTGCCTAGCAATAGCAAGCACAAAGCCTTGAGTTCAAACTCCAGTACTGCTACCCTCTACCCCCTCAAAAAAAGAAAAACTAAGTGGAAAAGGTTATAAAAACTTCTCTACAAAGACTAAAACTAAGGGCTGGTGGAGTGGCTCAAGCAGTAAGAGTGCCTGCCAAGCAAGTGTGAGGCCCTCAGTTCAAACCCCCAGTACTGCCAAAAACAGAAACAAAAAAACAAAACTAGAAGAACTGGCAGGCTTCTAAGTAACCTTGAAAAAAAAAAAAGTAACCTTGAGTAGGCAGCATATTTAGAGATGCAAAATCTGTGGAGAGAAGGCAGACATTGAGGTAAAGAAAGAAAACAGGTAAGGGAATGCTGCAGTTTTATAGTAGGAGGTAGATGCAAAAGAATCTGTAGGAACTTTTACTTTTCTTCACATTCAACTACTTTTATACACAAAGTAAAAAAAATTTAGAAATAAGTTTGTCACGGATATTCTGAATGAAACGTGAATTCTACCTCTTCTGTATGACTGATAAGCTAGTTATCACAAAATGTGACACTCCCGTTGACACACTTGCTTTTTATCACATTTTAGGCTTTACAAATCTTCATTTTTTTTCATCTTCCCTTATTAAGAATTAAGTTGCAACATGGAGCAGGGTGTGGTGACATGTGCCTGTAACTTCAGCTATTGGGGAGGCTAAGGCAGAAAAATGTAACCCTACCCACAAGTCAAAGAAGCCAGTGAGAACCCATCTCAAAAAAAGTTGCATTATGAGCATCGTTATGCATACAATTTGATTCAGACATTTATGCAGAAACAGGCTAGTATCTACAGCAGTAATAAATTTTATCTGAACATATTTTATTAATGTGCACATTTAAAAAGTTAAAAAAATTTTTTCCTAAAATGTTCAAAAGACAAATGTGTTAGTCACAAGTTTGCTAGTACAGTATTTGGGATATTATATCAGATGTCTGGGCAAGTTTTTTCCCTCCTATTAAATTATTGGCTGATGTTTAGTGAGTTTTGCCAAAATGAATAAATAATCAAGAAGTAAAAACTATTACTACTCAGACATCTAAGTCTTCAAACTAGTCAACAATCCTAGTAGAAGATTTACACATAAAACAGTAAAGTTCAGGTAACTGTTTCTGGCTAAAGCTAAGTGGGCCTGTTTATACACAAAACATTAAGAAAAGCTGCATAAACATCTTTTTGCATTGGTTTGCAAACTTCAATGAATTTAGATTATTCTGGAAACACTGAAAGGTACTAGAGTACAGATCTAGCCTCACTTGGCCCTTAATAGCTGTGTGGCCTCAGACAACTCCATCATTTGAAGGGGAGGGTTGGGACAGATCATTTGTACTTGAATTTCTTAATGATATAGGAACTGTATGTATGTGACATACAGTTACCTTACGTATGACAGGAGGTAAGCTGGTACAGAATTTTCATTAGATTCTCATAGGTGATCTTGACTCAAAAATAAGCTTACATTATCTGAGATGATCACTTTAAAATTATTCCAGTTCTAGTTAAATTCCCTTCTGGTTGGTAGACCTCTACAATGGCTCCCAGGATTCCCTGGTATACACACCCTGTCCCTTGAATGCAGGATCTGTGAATATACTGGATTTAACTAATCCTGACATCCACACTAGAAGGTATATATAAAGGGAAGGATTTTGCAGGTGTGATTAAGGTACCTATTATTTGGCTTTGGGTTAATCAAAAGGGAATTACCCTGTGTGCGTAACTAGGTGAGTGCTTTACTTTATTTTTGGTACTGGGGACTGAATACTGCCTTGTGCTTAGCAGCCAAGCACTCTGCCACTGAGCTACATCCTAACCCTCAAGTGAGCCCTTTAGAACAGGGCTTAGGCTTTCCCTGAGATCAGAGATCCTCCCCTGGCCTTGAAAATCAAGTTGCCAGGAGCTCTATAGCTGCAAGGAAATGGACTCTGTCATATGAGTAAGGAGGAAGACCCCCCATCAGAGTTAGATCAGACTGTGTCTTTGGTTGCTACCTCGACTGCAACCTTGTGAGGGGCCCTGAGGAGAGGACCCAGCTAAGCTGTAACTGGACTCTTGACCCACATAAACTGTGAAAAAAAGTGTGTTATGTTTTAAGCCATTAAGTTTAAGGTAATTGGTTATACATCAATTAGTCTTAAAAGGAAAAACTTAGCTAACTCCTGCAACTTTTGTCTTGAAGGAACTGAGTCCAGTAGAGAACTGGAAAAGGGTGTTCCATTAGTTGTAGTAAAGGTAAGCCCAAACTATGTGATGTCCTTCTACCAAATTCTTCCAGATACATTTTTAATGATTAGTAAATAATCTCAACTATAGGAATATTCTAAATTTGCTCCAGAACAATGTAAAAAGTATTAATTCCACTGTACCACACAATTACTGAAGCCTTTGAAAATGAGAAAGGAAACAATATTTTTAAATTGTTTTAGATTAGGGCTTCTCACACACCTCAAAGTTCTTTTTGTACTACTTGAAAAGGGCTCAATACTCAAAAGGGGCAGTGTAAAGATACAAAAAGTCAAGGTTTAGCTTATTAATCCATTTTTTCCCTCATCAGACGTAATGATCTGTGTTTAAAATGAACCATTTTCTAAATCATTGCTGAATTAAAAAAAAAAGTTGTGTTAAAATCAGATTAACTATATTGAAACAATTTCAGGCACAGAGAAGCCCATCTTAGAATTCTACTACAAAATTCTACTATGATCTCCTACAAGAGATCACAGAAATAAATAGAACTATCAGGTAGCCCTTATACTTAGAGATGTTATAATCACTCCCACTTATTTTGTGTATAAGAACAAGTACTCTATACAACTAGACTATTAAAGCCTACTGGCCTACCCTGAACCATACTGTTTTCCAAAAATCAGGTATTCCTATGCTTACCTTCCAGTAATTAAAGCCTTCTGTAAAAATCATGCTCTGTATGTAATCATTTGGAGCCAAGGTTGAAGTTCTATTAATACTCAAATTATAGTTCAAGTTGTCTCTTAAGTCTATTGGGCTGGAGAATGAAGGAAGGCCAAAACCTTGGTTTGTACAGGGGAAAAAAAGCACAAGTATAGATGTGATCAGCTGACCAACTCAGTGAGCTAAAATACTAATATGTCCATACTTGAAATTACAGAGCTTATGCAATTTGTTATGTTGGTTTTAGGTAAAAAGCTTAAGAAAGACAAGAAGCTACTAGAAGCCACTGAATTACAATCTAACTTACAATCTAACTTAACATTAATAGCAAAAATAATGCACACACCACACACACACCCCATGTAAAACATTGCTTTAAGTTTTAATGTTTATTTCCCCAAGACAGCCTAGCCTGCACTCTACTTGGATAAATTTTACAAGCTAGTTTTCTGCTGTTTCTAGTTTTAAATTTTAACCATGTTTCTGATGACAAGGAATGCTGCAAAAATACTCTAGTTCAACAAAGAGTTATGATCACAAAATAATTTTTATCCATTCTACAGTGTTTCAGAATTACCAGTTGATTTTTAAACACAAAGTAGATATAGATGCTAATGGTGGCTAATCTGGTATGTTTCTTATAGCAAACTGTTGTTCATGCAACACTTGTGCTCAAAGGGGAAGGCACAGGATTTCCTACAATGAGCCACCTTATAAAGAGTTCTTTTTGTACAAATTAATTTATGTCACATTTAATTTAGTGTGCATGACCTCAAAACTGAGGTAGTATTCCAATTTATAAAAACCACTTGCATAACTTTTATGCAAGTTTTAAAAATACAAAGTTTTCTCCCTAAAGTGGCTCAAAATAGATTGTTCATGGCTGCCTACATCTAAGATAAAAAGATTCTAAAACAATTGAACAGATTAGGCATATTATTAAAGGTGTTCAAACCATTACTTGATTTGTACATCTACTCAAACCTCTTCATCGGTCTTTATTCAGCAGTACATATGCACCAAATTCCATTTTAGAAGTTTCCATATCATTTTCATAGAAAACAAAGTTTGAAAACAAGTAACATTTAAACACAGCACGGTATTCTATCACAACTGAAACTTTTTTCTTCTTCTTTACAGGACTCAACGAAATCTAAAAATGAACTATGCTGTAGATTTACCTCATGCAAAGATCTTTATGTTATCTTTGAAAATGAAAAGGATGGCCTTTTAAGCACATTTTTACTGTTTTATACTATTATGGCAACTTGTGTACTGCAACAGTCTATTTTGAGGGAAATTTATGATTTTTTTCATGCAAAAATCTACACAAATTAGTTTTGATGATATGGAAAGCTTTTCATAGCATCAAACATTCATCTGGTGCAAATGCACAGGGAAACCTTCCTGAAGTTTTTGACTTGCGAAGCAACTAAAAAAAAGCCATACTAGGTAAAGTAAATAAAAACTAAACAAAAAAAAAAGGGGGGAGGGAAGGGTAGCTGGGGAATAGAAAACACGGACTGCAGAGTAAACCAATGTCTGCTGCTAAACCGGTCTTTGTTTTCATGTCCAGTGTACATTAACACTTGTGATCTCAATTTGATGATTTGCTAGGTTTGTTATCAACCCCCTGAAGGCGAATCAAGCTTGCATGCGTTCACATACAGCACCACAACCACACTCTCGTACACAGTCACTCCAGGACTAGGAGTCTGCTTCATGAGTGAAGAGCCCTAGATTTGAAAGATGAACCTGGCTATCACTGAGCCAGACATTCATTCAACATTGTCCATTCACACACTGCTTCATAGCAAGGCCTGGGCTCATTTTCCTTGACTTATATGGCATTCTACTCTCTTTTATGCTTACAAGGCTTGAAGATGACAGTACTTCACTTTTCCCTCAATTGATAGAGTAAGTCAATGTTCCTTCTCAGGCACTGAAGATCTGTGACCTGTAGCCCTTTTTACTTGAACAACCTAAATAAGCATTCATGTAAAGTTTCGTTACATTTTGCCATTCATTCTCACTCGCACCCACTCGCCATCTTGACCTCATTTGGGCATTTTCTGTGATTCCAAATGAAATCTTCACATTTTCTTTCCCGATTTAATGCAGCAGCAGATCCCATGAGCCAAGCTTGATGGATCAAACCTTTTTATATATATGTATATATATATATATGTATCTCAGTGCTGCATTGTACCTAACTTCCACAACATCTTTCTAAAACTGGAACCCTTCTGTTGGTACATTGGCAGATGAATTGAAACCAAATGTTCCACCTTGAATTGCCTCTGGAACAAGGCTAGGATCTTCATCAATCTAGGGGAACAGAGAAAAAAAAAATATGATTAGTTTAAGGTATACAAAAACAACATTATTATAATATTTTCATTACCTTTTAAAAAGTAGAGGAGAGCTAAGTGGTAAGTGCCAACAATGTACTACCATCCTTTAGAAAGCTGAAATACTTTATAAAGGCTTTTTCTTAAGGGATACCAAACTGAAACTTAATACGAAAGATGGAAATCTTTCAAAAGAGAATGTAGCATGAAGTGGAAGTTGTCTCAATTCTCAAACTGACAGGATATACAATCAGTACTCACTACAATTTCATCTGTAAGGGTGCTAGCTTAAAAAAAAATAACCCTACCACTCTTAGAGAGTGCATTCTTTGGGGTTTTTTGGTGCTGGGACCAAGATTTTGTGTGCATGCTAAGCACATACTCTACCATTGAGCTATACACCAGCCTGGTTATCTTTCTTTCTTTATATAGGAAATTATATTATAAGAGAAACAAAGAGCTTCAGGCTGAGGTACTAGAAATCATAAGCCCTTGTCACACTATTAATAGTAATTAGTCAGCCAACCGAATTACGTAGGACTCCAAAATTTCGTTTTAAGACATGCAATTAAAGCTATTCTTAAGAATATGCTTTTCCTGGATTTTATTTCTGATTTATTTAATTGGCATTATATTCTAAATAGGATTTAGTTAGCATGGTTATCTCTATGAAAATAGGCATTAACAAAGGGTTTAATAACATTCTATTCTTTTTTTAATAATGTAGAAAACATGTGGTATAAAATTCAAGTCTTTAAAAAGCTGAGAAGAGCTGGTGGAGTGGCTCAAGTGGAGAGCATCTGCCTAGCAAGTGTGACACCCTGATTAAGTCCCAGTCCCAGTACCATACACACACACACACACACACACACAAAGCTAAGAAAATCATTCAAGCTGGGTGTGGTGGGGCATGGCCCGTAATCCTCTCAGAAGACTGAACAAAGAGGATTAAGAGTTCAAGGCCAACCTGAGTTACATAGTCAGACTGTGTCTCAAAAAAACCTAAAATAGAATAAAGATATCATATAAGAAATCCAGTTAGATACTGTTAACTGTATCTAACCATTATAACTTTCTTTTTTGTTTGAACTCAGGGCTTCTGGCTTGCTAGGCAGATGCTTACCGCTTGAGTCACATCTCTAGCCCTAACCTTTATAATTTATGAAAGAGCAATTGCTCTTAGATTTAGTTTTCTAAAAAGACAATATAAAATAATACTATTGTAGAATGACAGTTTCAAGATATTTTGTATACTATACCTTACATGTCTTATCTTTTGTGGTGACTTATTATTTTCATTCTATTATTATCTTCATATTTGGTTTTAGTCACCAAAAAAATTTACAATAACATTTTCAAATGTGGATCAAGCAAGCAATTAGTTTTCACAAAAGATTTATTTCAGGATATACCAGTATCACTGATCTTTTTGTTTATAAATATGCTATCCCATTATTATCAATTAAAAACTATGAGAACTATGAATAATTCAAGAAAATAAACTCTGATATACCCACTGTCAAAAAAAATCCTTACTTTTTTGTTATCACATCTAAAATGTCCTGAAGGGATTTTAAGTTTCCCAAAGCAAGTGACATTACTGTCACATACCTATTTTAATTCTATTACAAGAATACATGTATATGTAACATACCTATACTATTCTCTCTATATATACTATTATACACTATATTTATGTTAGCATATAAAACTGAGAAAAACTACAAAACTATTAAATACATCATCTGAAGAGAAGAACTGATCAATGATCTCATAGGCCAATTTGTAGATGTCTTCATTTTCATGATTCTGAAGTTGTTCAATTTTCTCCAGTCCTGCAAGAAATTTTATGAAGTAAAATAATAGTAACTAAAAAGTAGTGACAAGTATAATTGTGGAATACATTATACATTTTTAGCATTTCAAAATTTTTAGGTTACAATTCTTATAATCTACTGTATAGTGAATCTTAAATACAAGAAGATTTATTCCAAGGATATAGCATATTTATCTTTAAAATGACATTCTGAGTGTCTAGCAGCATGTAAATGTGTAAGTAAACAATGGGATGTCTATTATGCAGAATATTACATACCCATACTCATAAAGAATAATACATAAAATTGCTTTTGTTTGTTAAAAATAAAAAAACAGAATCTTCATACTTTCTAGTATCTGCCAAGTTTTTCTACTGAACATGCATAAAAAAGAATTTAAAGATATTGGCAATAAACAAATAATATGATGTTTAAGATACCTATTAAGTATACTGAAAATTACCAAGATCAGCCAGAGTTGAAACTTGAAATCTGAGAAAGTCTAAGTTTCCCTTTCTCTCAATCAAATCTCAAAAACCTCAGCCTATGCATTTGTTAAACTATTTATTTACTTATTTTGTGGCCCTGGGATTTGAGCTAGGGCCATAAGCTTGCAAGGCAAGTGCTCTACTACTTGAGTCATGCCCCAGCCCTTTTGCTTTATTTTTCAGATAGGGTCTTGTACTTGTCCAGGCTGGCCCGGGACCCGGATCCTTCTACATAGCTTGGATTACAGGCATGTACTACCACACCTGGCTTTTTTTTTTTTTTTTTTTGAGATAGAGTATTGCTAACTTTTTATGCTTGGGTTGTCTTCAAACCACAATCCTCCCATCTTCACCTCCCATGTAGCTAGGATTACAGGTGTATTCCACCATGCCTGGCCCCGATTTCCAGAATCATCTCCACTTTTGTCTATATTATTACTGCCTTCACTTATTGTGGTCTGACTACTACCAGCTTTCCTAATTGGTCTTCCTGCCTTCTATCTCCAAAGACCCTGCTGCCTAACATCCACCCAAAATACCAACTCCCTAGGTTAAAATCCTCCGGTGGCCTGTCATACCCTATGGCAGAATCCATAGGGGAGCTTATGAAATACATTTAAAAAATAGTAATTAAGATGCATTTACAATGCAAAGACAATCAAACCCAAGTATCAAAAATAATCAACTATGCTTGTTATTTATTTTGCTGACATTCCCAAGTTTGTTCCCTAACACTATCCCCCATATCTCCTATTTCTAACTTGATAAGTATGCACTATTTTCTGTTGTTCTATTTGTTACCTTAATAACTTCAAGGTAATAACTATTTTTTATCACATTAGTTTTCAAGTCTCTTAACTCCCCCACTGAGTTGATAACCTTTCCTTTTGTTCACTTTCAATTTCAGTCAGAAATATCTTTACTTCTATGTGCATCCTGGCTGACTACATTCTGTTCCACAGCCACATTTTGGGACTTCCATTTTCTGCCATCATGTTAACACTGAGTATTAAGAGCTAGCATGTGTTATTTACATTCTATGTGGCTCTGGTACATAGAACTGGTAACTAATGCCCTACAGAATAAAGTATTTGCTGTTCTACAAAGCTTGCAAAACTCCACAGGGGTCTGGTTATTGGCTACTCCTCTAACTTCATCTCTTGGCAGTTTCTATCCCATATTTTGATTCAGCAACACTGAACTACTTATAATTTGCTGAATGCTATTTCTCACCTCAGACTTTCCTCATGGTGTTATCTCTGCCTGGAACACCTTTCATCCCTTTTTTACTTTATTAATCCTTATTCATCTTTCAAAATCCAGCTCAGGTGTCACTTCCTGCTTCTTCCAGGATGGATTACGTATCCCATTTTGTTGTACATTTCTATTAGGGTAATTAGCACATTAATCAGTTCATAATTATCTTCAAGTCTAGACTACATGCCTTGAGGGCAAGGACTGTGCTTTATTCACCACTGTCTTTCCAGTACCTTGGCACAGTGCCTGTTCAATATATGGCAACAATTCAGTTACCTAAGCATATGCAAGAGGCTGAGCAGGACTGTACATATAGAAAATAGAATTTACTTTATTCTGTTACTTGATTATCTAAGATAGAAAAATACAGAAGTGCTGTATTAGTCAGAAAATAAAGGTAGTTATAAAAATAACATTAAAATATGAAACAGCAACTTATAATAAACTTACCTCCACATTCTTCTATAAGATTGGCTATGGTTTCCGCCTCATCTTCAGCCATTTTTAATATATTACTTAGTCCATCAAGTACTACTTGAACAACTTGTGCATCTTTTACAGTCAGCAAGTTGCAAAAAGGTGGGATAACATTTTGTTGGATAAGGTAGGCTACCTGAAAAATAGACATGGTGAGATAATAAAATGTAAATCAACTTTCTGTATCATAATATTTTACAAAAACAATTCTAACTTTTACATTTTGAATATGGAAGCATGACTTCATCTCTTGCATGTTAATTAGACTATATTATTAATCTAACTTCCTTCTTTTTAAGATAGCAAGTTTATTTGTCTTGAATTTTGGGGGGGACTACAGTGAAAATGAAGGCACTACTCTATGTCATATTGAACACATTGTGTGGTACTGGGGTTTGAACTCAGGGCCTCATGCTTGTTGGGCAGGGGTTCTCCACCAGCCCAGCACCATAATAAACATTTCTTTGACCTAAAGAGCACTTCCTTCCAAGATCCTTTCCAACTCAGGAGTAAGAAGTTATGAAATCAATTAAGAGGCTAAATGCTATTTTTAAAGAACTGTGATGGTTTAATGTGACAACATCCATTGGCCCTTTGCTGTAACATTTATCACTCTCCTAAGAGGTGAGAGGTGCTCGGGGACTTCTCAGTCCACTGTTGTACTGGTTTCATCATATTTTCCAGTCATTTACATATTGTCACTTATATTACTATTTCCTTGCATTCCACTTCCATTCTGCTATGTTCCTATTTAAATGGATTCATTATGTAGCACCAGTCCACAGCTTTGAGTTATCAATTTATTGACAGTGAGCTCCCAATTCTTCCTCATTACGTGCTCTGCAAAGCAAATCTGAGACTTTTAACACCACTGGTGCTCTGCAACATGGCACAATAGTAAGCTCTGCCACCTGTACCAACCTGAGAGTGAGTGTCTGTTTAAACTTCATGCCCTAAGAACCTCACATTCCTCACCCTAGTTCCTGGTCCCAACTGTGTCTGGCTGAATTTAATTTCTCATTTGTTTTGCTGCTGGTAAATTTATTTGTTCTTATTGGGAGATTTGGAAAATATTTTTTTCAAAAAATATAATTTGCTTAAATCTAAATGTTACAATTATCTGCAATGTTATATGTATATTTCTAACCAGTTTTAAGAAATAATTTAAAGCTCAACTTACTTGATCTTTCCTTCCACTAATTGTTAAGTTACTTATGGCCCAAGCAGCTTCTTTCTGAGTGCCAAAATCCCCCTGAAAAAAAGCAAAACAAAAGGCTACTAATTGCAATATAGGGTAAAGTGGAAAAGATGTTTTCTGAAATGAATTTTCAACTGTTTATCCTCCCAGGTTTCCTCTGAGTTTTTTCTATGTACATATGTAATTTTTACTTATTAAGATAAGCCTTGAACTACAAACAAATCTACCACCTAAAGCAAATCGAAATTTCATTATGTGAACTCTCCTGGAAATAAAAAATTGATTTGATACTACTATTCAACAATATAAGATTCAATGAAAATCAGCAAGTAAGATTTTCGGAAGTCTAATTTCATTACAAAAATACCGACTGAATAAATATTTTACATGTGTAAATAAACTTCGTAATTCACCTTTGAGTATTTACCTTAGAAAGTAATTTAAAACAATAATATGTATCTTCTTGTAAATGGTTATAGCACCATAACAAGCAAAAAGTAAAATCAACTAAAATTCTCACTAGGGGCCATAGTTGACTAATTATAGCAAACTTATTCAATGAACTAATAAACAGCTATTAAAAATTAAGACTAGCAACTTGGAAAAATGGTATGCTACACAAAGGAAAAACCATAAGAGAAATGTAAATTAAAATGGCATTGAGCTATCTTTTTGTATTTATCAGGCTGAGAAAATCCAAATATTTGTCAGTGATGCTGGTAAGAGTGCAAAAGGGTACAGAGGGAGTTGGCATTATACAGTATAACTTATATATGTGTTTATCTGTAAACTCAGTAATCCTAAATATAACTTGGAAAAAAAGTGTATCATTATTTTTAGAACTTAACTGAAAATATATCAAATGGGCATTAATAACAGATGGACTGAATATATTATAGTGCACTCATGTAATGCAGTACTACGTAGCCACAAGAATGAGCGAAAAACAAGTAAGGAAGCTTACTATTGAGTACACAGGGGTGATGTCTAGGATATATATTTCTAAAAGAAGTAATGTGAGAAGAATACACATTTTTTTCTGTGTAAGAAAGTGTGGAAATAAGCAAATATGCATTTTGTATATTTAATAAAACTAACAAAATGATTATCTGTAAAGGGAGACAGAGAATCGGGAGAAAGGGACAGAAATGGAAATTAGACCTTTACATGTGCCTTAAAATAAGTATTTAACAAAAATTAAAACAAAAACAAAGTAACTGCCCCCAAATCTGTATCAAGTTTGTAGCTTAACTAATTAGCCTCAGAACCACACACATACAAAAACAGGTAAATAATTTCAAGTGACACATGAAATACATTTTTGATGAAATATACCCTAAAGTAAAAAAAAAAAAAAAAAAAGAAACCCAACCCTCAAATTTTTAAAGTGCATTCAGTAGTCATGTCATTAGCAACGTGGCTTTGTTATTTTGATATAATTTATACATTATCTAGATATATAAATATATATATAGTTGTATTTCTCTTAGGCTGAAAATCAGGTTTATTTTCTCTTTATGATATATGCCATCAATGATGTACTTAAAAATAATATGTAAGGAAACTCTTTTGGGCTGGAGGAGTGGCACAATTGGTAGACCAATTGCCCAGCCAGGGTGAGGCTCTGTCTGAGTTTAAACCCTAGTACTGCCAAAAGGAAAAAAGAAAAAAAAATAAAGGAAAGAAAAGCACAACACTTGTTTTACATATATTATCTCTTACAATATTGTGGAATGAACCCAGGACCACTTAACTACCTCTCTAGTCCCCTATCCCTTTTAAGATTTTTATTTTCAGATGAGGGGACATATTTACAGTAGAGAGGGGCAGCCACGCAAAAAGCTGGGCAAATTCCTGGAGTGCAATGGTCAGCAAGGTGCTCAAGGAGCAGCCGGAAGGCAGGTGTGAGAGGAGGCAGAAGAGGTAAGTAGGAGCAAGGACCAGCTAGGGGGCCCTATAACCTGGGAAGGGGATCATTCTGGGAATTCAGGTGCAACCAGCAGAGTACTGGCCTGTGACTCAGCAGGACCCATGGCTCCACAAACTGAGTGTCAGTTTCTAAGATGCATTCCTAGGCCTTGCTTGCACACAGCAGGTGCTCAGGCAGTGCTTAAGGAATGAGGGCAGGGGTGCCTCCTAGCCAGCAGAAGGAGCCCCCACCCCCAACAGGCTCATGGTGGAGGCCAGCTGGGCCAGCGGAAGCCATGGATCTTGGGATCCCCCTCCCTCAGCCTCCTAAGTAGCTGGGATTATAGGTGTGTACCATGATGTGCACAAATTATCTGTAATATTTGATAACTTCCTTTAATTCATGATTTCTTATGAATTCATATGTTCATAAATACACTATCTTCCACATTCTACAAAAATATCTATCACATGTTTTGTTTACTTGGACCTTAAAAACAATGACAACCTTGTAACAATGATTATTTTTTATAACTGAACTATGATCCACAAAACACCATTCCTTATAAAAAAAAAAGAAATCAAGACATCCAGAGAAATAGTTGATTCCATAGGTAGGTCAGAAAAACATACAAGATAAACCTGGAAATCATGTCATATTCAAAAGGTAGAAAATTCTCAGAAACTATTTTGTGGGCTGGGAGTGGTGGCTCAAGTCTGTAATCCCAGCACTGGGAGGTGAGGCACAAGGATCATGACACTACCATGGACTGCATACCAAGACCCTGCCTCAAAAACAAAAACAAAAACAAAACAAAAAAACCCAAACTATTGTGTAATATAAAAAAAGACACAGGTACCAACTTCAAGAAGTTCCCATCGGTTACTAATGTGAATGTCAAAGGAGTAACAATTAAAATGACACTAAAATATATACTCTGGTTTCATTATGAGGTTGTTAGGAAACCACGCTAGAGTCTAAAATTGATTGTTTAAAATGACTGATGAAAAAGAGCCAAGCATTTATTCTGTCTTTACTATGTGAACTATACTTTGCAGTAAGTGATAGCTGATAAAAAAAAAAACTTACTGAAGAACTGTAGCCAATATACAAGGACAGGATTAGAAAGTCACCATTTTGCAACTCACTGCAAAATAAGGGATCCAAGCATTGATAATCAATGACTATCTCAAAACCATTAAGTGACAGCTATCTTTACAACCATCAGCTAGAGTAAACCAGTTAATGCCTGAGATCACCCATCTTAATTCCACTAGATGTAGACACTGTTTAATCTACAAGTTTATAGGAAACACTGAGGAATACAAGATGCACAGAAATACACATTTTTAATTTGAGAAAAGTGCTTAGAAAAAATTCTCACGCCATCATTGTCACTATAAATTGTCTTTTATTTCCCCAAATGATATAGTATGCATACATACTGGCTATTTGATTTAGGGCAATTTGTTTGTCTATATCAGTTTCTTCATCTTCCAACTGTATAGGTTTGTCATATTAAATGAGGTAATATTTATAAAGCACTTAGAACAATATGAATTAGTAAATCCCAAGTAATGCAATTTTGAGAAAGGAATAACACAGAAGAAGAGCCAGAGGTTTTCAAGAAATGTTTCTTGTATGTAAAAGCTGCTGGGTTTGAAGGCTTTGGTACTAATAGTATTTTACTGTATTCATGATACTGTACATAGGTCCCAATTAAATGAACAGAACAAGTATATTTTCACATAATTTGCTAGACAGCTACAAGATGATTCTCTTACCTTATCCAAAAGGTGTATTATCATTGGTACAAGATTGGCATCAATTACTGCCTGGACCTGCTGTTGATTTCCTGCAGTGATGTTAGAGAGGAACCACACTGCTTCCTGTAGAACAACATTTTTTCAGTATTTCTCATTAAAAATAAAATCTGTATCTGAACTAAGAAAAAAGCATTCACTAGTATCCAAATGATTTCTGAATGAGTTCCACAATGAAAATCCTTATAATCTCAATTCTTCTATCCCCTTCCATATTTCCTTTGGGCAATTCACTAATGGCACCTAATTTAAGTCACAATGAATAAACCCTTCTAAAGAATTTTTAAAGGTAATTCTACCAAACAGTATGACTCAAAGAAAGCATGGCTGAACAAATTCCAAGGAAGCAATGAACTGTAATACAAACACAAATCTTATAACTGTTGCAAATGAGGTTTAATGCCCACTTCTCACAAAATGTGCCTTATTCTCTGTTCTACCCTGATCAATAATTCTAGCCAAAGCAGATAAATCTCAATTATTCATGATAATGAAGACAACAAAGATGAAAGAGTGGGTTGTTTTAGTAACCTTATTTATAATAGTCATTCACTGAGGTGGAACCAGATGCTTAATTGCTTTATTAAGCATATCATTAGGTAGACTATAGTCTACCTAAATGATCTCTTTTTGTTGTTATTTTGTTTTGGTGGTAGTGGGGTTTGAACTCCCGGCTTCTCACTTGCAAGGTAGGAGGCTCTACTACTTGAGCTATACCTACAGTCCTTTTTGTCCTAGTTATACTGGAGAGAGGGTCTCGCTTTTGGCCCAGGCCTGGACCATGATCCTCTTATTTTCCACTTCCTGCCATCACTGGGATGACAGGTATATGCCACCACATACAGCTGCTTTTCCTCTGCTGACATGGGGTCTCATGAACGTTTTGCCCAGGCTGGCCTCAAACCATGATTCTCCCAATCTCAGCCTTATAAACAGCTAGGATTCCAGGTGTGCACCATTAGCCTGGGCTCATAAATGATCTTTTAATGTTACCCTTTACACTACACAATGGTGTAATTCTGCTAAGACACAGTGGCCCCAAGTGTTTTATAAGTCTCAAAGATCACAAATGCATTACTACAATCACCATTAACAAGAAACAATACAAAATATCTATCTAACATCCTATGTAGGCTATTATTAGAAACTACCAAATTTAAATTTATTAAATTCACAACTTTAATAAAGAGAAATATTTTTTCTATTTCTAAAAACTCTTAAAACAATTTTTACTCTAAAAACTATTTGTACTGACTAGTGTACATTCGGCTCTTTTGGATCAGATCACAGGAACACATTTAATGAACCTGTTAGAGATTTTAGGGTGCCAGGCTACTTAGGTGAGCTGTTCTTGGGTTCTAATCATCGGCAATGTTGTAATCAACAACCCATGTTATTTCTACAACAGCCTCAGATGCACTCCAATATCAGCACCACCATTCAGTGCCCCCTTTCCATAGCCACAAGCATGCGCGCGCACACCACACACACATATGCCATACTCTCTATTAAGTAAATATAAAATATTAAACTAGAAGAATTACTCAACATACATACTAAAAATTACCAGTCATACAGCATTCAACACCCAAGTATCTCTGCTTCATCATTTCCAAGAGAGCCAAAAGAAACAATTTGTGGATGAGGGTGTAGCTCAGTGGCAGCATGCCTGAGCTCCAGGGTTTGAGCCTAGCACTGTTCCCGCATCCCCCCCCAGAAAAGCACTGTGCAATGGGTTTGTTTGTTTCATATATGGAAAAATTACATACTATTTTGTGCTTTAAAGAATAAGATATTTTTTCTTGATGTCTAAATGATGTATTATATTAATAGCCAGTATTATAGACACCTCTGGGACCCTAATCCTCACAAATGAAAACTGCCATTTTTAAGTGCTATTTATTTAAAAATATTTTAAAACACTTACTTTATTAATTTTCTCTTTGGGATGTGTCAGGAGTGCTGGGAAATGTGAAAGAGCATCACAGTTCAAAACTACTTGTGTTTGCTCATCAGTTCCAGTAACAATGTTGCCCACAGCTCGAAGTGCAGCAGTCTGAAATGTAGAAAAGATTTGATAACATTCTGATCTTAGTGATGTACTCCTTACTAAGGATGGCAGGGAGCTTATGAGAGACAGGTGCATTTATTTATGCCTTCTTTTGAATCTATCCCTTTTGAACACATACTTTGTAT
This sequence comes from Castor canadensis, assembly GCF_047511655.1. Taxonomy (NCBI): domain Eukaryota; kingdom Metazoa; phylum Chordata; class Mammalia; order Rodentia; family Castoridae; genus Castor; species Castor canadensis. The sequence continues at coordinate 108,260,584 of NC_133390.1, read as the reverse complement.
CAGGCAGCAATCTAGAATAGCGGAAAGAGGAAAGACTCAAGTTGTACAACTTGTGTAGCTTAAATTATTGAGAGAGTCAATAGAAAAAGAAGGATCATTTTATGCAATAATTGCTGCCAAAATACAGTACTTTTGACTTGTTTAAAAAAATTAAAAGGAACCTCTTTGACAAGAGATTTCACCAGCTTATGAATTTGAATTATCAATTATTTCTATTCTATAGTTGCATTAAATCACTATCTGTTAATGTATTGTTGCCATCTTATTTTTCCTTCTATGAAACAAATGACCCAGGTATTTTAAAAATCTGAGGTATGATTTACATAAAATTTATCCTTTCAGAGTATATAATTTTATAGTTTTTTAAAACTGCATGGCCATTAGCCTCATCTGATTCTGTAACATTTTCATCATTCCCAAAAGAACATATATCACCCCCACTAGCAGTCATCCCCATTGCCTCCAATTCTAGTTCTGACAACCACTATGCCTACCTCTACAGATTTGTGTAATCTGGACATTTCATACAAACAGAAACAAGTCCATGTTATTCCTCATTCCTTTTCATGACCAAATAATATTTCACTATATGACTGCATTACACTTTATTTAGATGGACATCTGGGTTGTCTCTCCTTTTTGGCTATTAGGAATAATGCTGTTCTGAACATTTGTTTGCAAGTTTTTGTATGGGCATGTGTTTTCAGTCCTCTTGGGTATCTACATACACAAGAGTGGAACTGCTGGCTTGCACTGGCTACTATGTTTAACATTTCAAGATTCTATATTCCAAGCAGCTTGTACCACTGTACATTCCACCAAAAATATGCTAATATCTCTTCATCTTTGCCAATATTTGTTATTGTTCTTTTAATTATAGCCATTCTCAAGTGGCATCTCACTGTAGCTTGCATTTCCTTAATGACTAAATGATTTTAAGCATATTTTCATGTACTTATTGGTCATTTGTCTTCTCTATTCAGGTCATTTGCCCATTTTTAAAATGAGTTGCCTGTTTATTTTTGAGTTGTTTGAATTCTTTATATATTTCGGATTTTCAGAAATATGATTTGCATATATTCTCTCCCAGGCTGCCAGGACTGTCTTTTCACTTCTTGATGGTGTCCTCCATAGCACAAGTTTTCTTTAAGACAGGGTCTCATTAACCTACATTTTCCTGCCTCACTCTTCCAAGTGCTGGGATTACAGTGTGCACCAGTATGCCCAGCTCAAGTGTTTAAATTTTGTGAAGTCGAATTATCAAGTTTTTTTTTTTTTTTGCTCTGGTTGTTTTGTGCTTGTGATGTCATATTTTCGAAACCATCACTTGATCCCAGGTCATTAAAATTTATGCTTATGCTTTCTTTTGAGAGAGTTGTACTTTGAACTCTTACAGTTAGGTTGCTTTACCCATTTTGAGTTAATTTTTATGTCTGATGTGAGATAGGTTCCAAACTATTTTGGAACTTATTTACTGTAGCTTGGCAGTCAATTTTGAAAGTGATGTCTTCAAGCTGTTCTTCTTCAAGATTGTTTTGTCTGCTTCTGGGCCCAGTGCAGTTCCATGTGGATTTTAAGATCAGCTTATAAATTTCTGTAATAAAGGCACCTGTGATCTTAACAGAAATTACATTTAATCTCTAAACTTGGGGACCACTGTCTTCCTAACAAATCTGTCTCCAATCCATAAACCTGGGACATCACTGTGTTTTGGGTTTTTTTAAGCACTGTTTTGTAGTGGCTAGTTTCTTTAACAAACATATTTAAATAAGAAAAGAAAAAAAGCTATAAAATAAGAGACCCTTAAAAGACATTACAACATATGTTGACTTTTTTTTTTTTTTTTTTTGGTAGTACTCAGGGCCTTGTGTTTGCTAGGCAGTCGTTCTACCACTTTAGCCATACTCCAGATAGGAGTGGGGGGCACCTTGGACTGCGATCCTACCTATGCCTCCTGCATAGCTAGGATTATAGATGTAAACTACCATGCCCAGTTTGTTTCTTGAGACAGGGTCCTGCCAACTTTTTGCCTGGGCTGGCCTCAAACCATCTTTGCCTACTGAGTAGACATAGGCCATCATGCCTGGCCCCTTATGGCTTTGTCTGAGAAATGATAAAGCATTAAGTAAAATTTGAATACTGACTGGATATTTAACATTAAGGTTTTAAAACTGCACTAATAAAGGCTGGGGATATAGCGTAATGGTAGAGCACTTGCCTACCATGCTCAGGGTCCTGGGTTGGATCCCCAATACTTCTCCCCCAAAGGAAAGACATTAATGATATTGTAGTTACATTTTTTAAAAAAAAGTTCTAATTTCTAGAGATGCAAGATGGATGAAATGATGATACCTGGGATTATAATTATGCCTAAATAACTTTAGGGAGAGTAGGGATATAAAAAATATTTTATAAAATAAAAGTTTTATTTTCCTAAATTATGGCATGAACACTGAAAAGTTTGTTTGCTATATGTTTATAGAACTGGTGACTTATACTAACAGCTTTCCTAAGCTATTTCTATACTTTATAGACATTAAGCTATTTTTAGATTAAAACACTATTTCCCTCCGAAATGTAGGGAAAGCTACCTGTATCTCCCTTTACCACCGTGGGTTGATAGTTAACCATTTAAAATATTCTCACATTCTCTTTTTAGCTTTTTCTAGATGGGGGTTCTTTGGGATAAATATTATGGATAAAGACTTACTTAAAAGTAATAAAACAAGGAATTAGATAAAATTTAAGTAATTTAGAAACACTCTAACCAGCACATTTCAGTACAAAGCCTTTAGGTCAGTTCTAGTAAAGCTAAGTGTTAACTAAACTTGTTAGGTGAGTAAAAAAGATACTACAGGGGGAAAGTAGGGGAGGAAAAGAAGAGTGGAAAAAGAATAATGAGAAAAGTGGAAAAAAATACTTATTTTTATATGCCATTCAAGTTGCTACGTTGAATCACACAGGTTTATGCTAGAAATCAATACTCTACAGCAGAATATACCCCCGCTTTTTTTTTGGGTGATGGGTAGAGGAAGGGAAGTCATATTTTATCAGATTTAGATTTTATTATTAATAACACATTCCTTCTAATTTTTATCTTTTTTTGTTAATACTATCTGTATCTAAAATACGTTTTATATTGGTTCTATTTAAGATATACAGCTTTTTTATATACACAGTAGTACATGTTAATAATAAATTTTTGTTTGATTTCTTTCTAAAAAAAAAAAAAAACCCTCAGAATTTCCATCACAGACATGATGTTATACTAAGAATATACAAGCTACTGAAACTGTCCATCTTTGAATGCCATGCTTAAAGCAACAACTGGTAAGAAAACAAGATCAGACTTACCTGAACTTTAACTTCCTGGTGACTGAGTAGAGGAACCAAATGAGGAACTATTCCAGAATCTATTACCATTTGTATCTGTTCATTGCCAGCATCAGTAAGGTAAGAGAGGGCCCAGACTGTATCTACCAATATCTAATAAGTAAAATGAAAATTCAAAGCCTTGAGTATGTTCTCATTTTAGTAATTCTTAACCATACAATGAATTATTACTATTATTTTGCTTTTCTTTCTCACCTCAATTCACTGAAATTTCAATCTCTATTTTGCATCTTTTAACCACATTCAAGATGGATAGGTTACTTATAGTACCAATCCCTGACCAGTACCCAATCTCAATTCAATAAACTGCATAAACACACTACATAGTACATTAAATAGGAGAAAAAGATGTTCTCCTTCTCAATAGGATAATTGGCCCAAGGACATTGTGGCTAATGTATACAGTTGGAAAGACTGTATATATCCAACATGCACAGTAGTTTGAAACAGCTGGGCTAGGGTGGATATATTCAAGTAGTTCCATGCAAAAATGTCTAAAGACAGTACCCTAATATTAGTTGTTTTTGCCTTAGTTAAAACTGGAGGCAACCTCCTACATAGAAGCCCTCTAGAGCTGCAGATCAAGACACTGGGGCAGTGGGAGGGGGTGCTAGGAAAAAAAAATGCATACTTTACACTAGCTGCTACTTAAAAAAATTAGAATCCTCTATAATTAACTTATACTAAAAATAGCCTACAAGTTTTTAATGATTGTCCTTTGAAGTACAGCAGGACATTGATCTTTTTTTGTTTGTTAAGTCTCAATTAGAAGTTAGGACCAAAGGACAGTGTGACAACCATGCATATAAATACTATAATTATTGACAAAAACATAGGAATAATAACTGTGCCTGGAACTTTACTTCCAAAACTTTTCAGGACTCTTATCAAAAGGCAAGCCAGAGAAGTTTAAAACCTTTACAATCCTAAATCAATATTATTGTTTAAGACCCTCAAGAAGCCCCTAGAAGAGGAAAACAGCACTCTTGTCATTATTCCTTCAAAAATTCAAGAAAGCGCTAAGGATATCTTTTTAATGTAAAAGAGACATTAAATGAAAGAACACAAAGTATTATCAATATATGTAAAACAATTAAATTTCAATTTGCAAATATGACTAGTTCTTTTATTGAAGTATCAACATATGCTAAGATTTGTTGACACAGAAAGATTTCAAATTACTTGCTCATAACTGTACCTAAAAACTTGTTTGGCCAAACGCCAAACAAATCATTAATGTGTTCAAATCCAAATTCCATATGAAACCAAACTAGACCATTTATGTTTTTTTCTATCAAAGTTTATCTTCTATATTAAGTTTTCTAATTATAACTACAGTATAATTTTTTTATTTCTTTGATGGTCTGATTCAAAAATATGTTAGTTATGTTTATCTAAGATTTTATTTTTAGTAACATTACTTGGTGAACAATTTTATCTATTAAAGATGTTACTAAGAAGAATAATGTAAATTGAGAAATTTTTCAAGATACTTTAAAAGTAAGACAAAAGGGCAGGAGGTATAGCTCAAGTGTCTGCCTAGCAGCTATTTCAAAGCTGAATTCAAACCCCAGTACTGTAAAAAAGTAAGAAAAACAGAATCACAGGACAGGGGGAAAAAGGAGAATGATGCAGGGGGTGAATTTAACTAAGCTACATTGTAAACACTTTTGTGAATTTCACAATATACCCCTGGTACAACAATAATATATAATACAAATAATTTTTTTAAAAAAGTACTTGATTTTGACAGTGATTTCATATGAAGTTTAAATATTTTATGTTTTTTTCTGTGTTGATGATGTAGTACCCCCAGTACAACAATATAATAAAAAAAGAAAAAGAACAGTGATGTAAAATATGCAAGCCTATTACAAAAACAGCACAATGTGTATGTACTCTCAATACTCAGGCTGCTAAAGTAAGCTTCCATAAACAGTTCATGGACAATCAAAGGCATGCTCTCAGTGAGAGGTAACTGGCAACTTTGTAACAGGCTTGATTTCTTTAAACAAAGTAAATGTAAACATAACAAATATGTATTACAGCTCTTGAAATAGTAAAATATGATACAGAATGCACTGACAGAATACTTTACTTCTGTATCGCAGAGGGAGTCCTACACATACATATACAACATACATATATATGCATAAAAATATTTCTGTATGTATGAAAATCTATAATCATAGGCATTTACTCACATTTACATCTGTGTGATGAATTAAAACACAAAGGGCTGGAAGAATCTAAGGAGAAAAATACAGAGATTATAAAACATACTTAGATAAAAACATATACATATGGTATCTACTTTATTTTTAAAAAATTTGTTTACCTCCTGAATGGTTTCCATTGGTGGTGGCGGGTCTTTGTGGCGACATAAGTTGACCATAACCCAAGTAACATTTCTTAAGAATGTTATAGGAATAGATGGACTTATGAATGAAAGTAAAGGTTTCACAACTCCAAGACTTATGACATAATCTCTACATTGAGGACCATCACCTGTAGATAGGATGAAATCAATAAGATATACTAATTAGCACTTTTAGAAAACATACAGTACTGGGTACAATATGTTGCTTCTGGTATTCTAACCAGATCAATAATTTCATATAAAGACTTTTTTTTATGAAAACTGGGATTTGAACTCAGGGCTTCAGTGCTTGTGAGGCAGGCATTCTACCACTTGAGCCATTCCAACAGCCCTATATAAAATTTTTAAAACTATGATAACTAAGTTGACATTCTATGTCTTCAAACCAAGAGAAACAATGTAAGGTATTAAGATCATTTATTTGTGTACGTTATTCACATCTTTAGCTTTACAAGTTGCTCACTTACCAAATGTATTTATGCCATCTAAAGTTTGGAAGACTAAAGCGTTCGTTAAAATAATTTGGGAGCAGAAAACTGTTATTTTTATTTACTATTTTGATGGTCTCTGGTTTAACAAACTTTTAGGTAATAAAGAGGCATGTCAAAATACTATTAAACATACATATGTAGAATTTATATTTATGATCCAATAACAGAATATCAAGAGTAAACTATTTAAGCATTCTATATACTTAGAAAACTATGTCTGAAAAAAAAAGGAAGAAAGAATTAAATAGTAGTACAGCAACAGGACCAAATGTGATTTTTGGGCTCTAGGTCAGAATTACTGAAGCAGAAAACTAGGGATCTAGGATTCTGTAACCCGTGTAATTCTGATAGCATGTTAAAGTTTGAGAACCAGTACTGTAGACAACTGCCAAGTTTAAGTTCTGAATCTAGTGTATCACTGTAATTTCTAGTATGAAGTATTGCCATATTAAGAACACTTTTCTGCACTGCAATACCTGTAGATAAGATACTTGCTGTTTTTGCATTCATGTATTTGAATTAATACCAAAATATAATTGGATCAAAACCCAAATACCAAGATGCTGTTTTAATAGTTTTAAGACTAAAAATTGGTATAAAAGCAAAAGAGGAAGGAGCCCTAGATATACAAACACTAACTCTTAATAGCAGTGTACTCTATGTAAGTAAGTCTGTGGAGAAATCCTCCCTTAAAAGTCCATAATCATTCCATTTTCCATGTTGGTTCTATAAAAGGGCAATAAAGAGTTATATCAAAGTAATACAAATTACTTCCATGCAAGAACAATAATCTGTGGTGAAAACAACCTTCAGAATCCTCCTCCTCCCACACCCATCCCTATTCTCAATAAATAGGTCTCTGAGCTACACCACAGTCCAACTCTGAATCCAGATTTTTTCTATTTTCTACTGAGGGTAGGTGTCTGAATTTCTGAGTTTGGGTTAGCTTCTAGAAGCTGAGAACAGTGGTGTACATCTGTAATCCCAGTATTCTGGAGACTAAGGCAAGAGGATCATCAATTTGAGTCCAGCCTAGGACACCTTTTCTCAAAAAATGCAAATTAGTCTTTAGTCAATGAACAAATGATTAAAATAGAAGGATTTTTCTTTAACTATTCTTTCTATAATAATTTATCAGTAAAAACCTGAAAGGGCAGGGTGCTGGTGGCTCACACCTATAACCCTACCTACTCAGGAATCAGAGATCAGGAGGGTTGTGATTTGAAGTCAGCCTGGGCAAATAGTTACCTTATCTCGAAAATACCCATCATGAAAAAGGGCTGGTAGAGTGGCTCAAGTGGAAAGAGTGCCTGCCTAGCAAGTGTGAGGCCCTGAGATCAACCTCAGTACCACTAAAAAAAACCCCTGAAAGGTATGGTAATTGCAGTATTCAACATTTAATTAGACTATCAACAGGTTGCAGATACTTCCTGTTGATTCATGACAGGGAATATTACTATATTTTATACATTACTAAATTTTATTGTACTAAAGACATAAAAAGTTTCATTTTAGGCCTCTCAGAATTGCTGTTAAGAGAATAATTATTGGCTTAAGGTTTGCCTTCTTTTGTCTTGTTATTCCCTGATGAAGAAAGTTGAAAAAATGGACCCCAACAAAAAAAAAGACATAGATCATAGAAATATTTCATAATTATTCAAATAACTGAGTTGACTAAAGACAAAAAGACAAAAATGGTAGCATGAGCAACAAAAATGTGCCTTCATTTATTACAGCTTTATACTTACATTGTTATAATTAAAATTTCTGTAAGCTATTTCACAACAACTTGTACCAAAGGCAAACAGTTTTTTCTTTTTGACTACTAGTAGTGATTTTTAAATTATCAAGACTATGATAAAAACACTGTTGGATTAGCATTACGAGTCTTATACAAACCTATGATATTTCCCAATGCCCACACTGCTTGTTCACAGACATTCTGATGGGGTGAGTGGAGAAGCCTCAGGAAAAGTGGCACAGCATCTGAAGGAGGAAAACATGTAAGTTTAAAGATACTATACTATATAAAATCAACATTGATGTTTTGCTGAAACCTCAAAAGAAAAATACAAGCACCTATCAAAATACATTTAAAATATACCCTCATTGATTTTATTAGTATAAAATATATGGAAGAATTCTGACTAGCAGACTATTGTTCATTTTCAAAAATGAATTTCAATATACAGCCAATGCCAAATTGAGATTATAAAATTCCATGCACAATTAAACTTGAACTTATTTGCTTTTGGTATTGGAGATTATCAGACTAAATTCAAATTTTACGGATTTATTATTTATATGTAAACATTATCTTCTAAATAAGGTGGGGGGGAGTTCACTGTTTAAGTAACTTTTGAATGTGGACATTTAAACTATTGCCATATACGTCATTAGTCTAGTGATTACTGGGTCACATGATGCTGTCTGAATCAGAATGATTCTGTTGCTTAACAAGCACTGGAAACACAAAGACAGGTTTGTATGTGTCTACACACTGCACTGAACAAATAATTCTTCTTTTGTTATTACTTTTGAAGAACAATAAATATTTAAGTATACACAGATTAATCATGCATACTTATAATAATAAGTAGCTTATTTTATTTATTTTGGTATAGTAATATAGACTATCAATAATAAAAACAAATTCCAAGCCTCTTTCTAGTCTTTAAGGATTATATAAAACAGGACAAAGAGAGGGAATGACACTGTCATTAAACCATAAAATTTATACCTGTCAACTATATAATACAAAATATAACTGAATCCAAAACTAAACCAGTTTTAGGACTTAAGGTAATTATCTTTTCTAAGTAATAAACAAATTACAATACAAAATGCTTCTTACTTGGATAATGTATTTGTCCCCTGCCTTCAAAATCATGAAAAACCAGTGCTTATGATTTTAACAAGTTTAGACTAATTAACCCTGCTTACATTTAAGGATATTTAAAGATTTTCTTTTAAGATTATAACTTCTTCAGTAGAAGGATAAAATATTTATGGAAATAATATATTCAGGGTACTGTGTTTTCTTTTGAAACGTAAAACAGCAATGTTATGCCTAGCAAATGTGAGGCCCTGAGTTCAAGTCCCAGCACCACAAAAAAAAGCAAAGAAAAAAAATAGTAATCATATTACAAATATAATGGAAAAAAAATCTTTCTAACCAAACTTTCTATAGGACTACTTTATAGAAGGTTTTAAACATGAAAGAAATCACTCTCACTGAGAGAGCCTGTAAATATGACAACAGAAAAACAACTTTATTTCTACTGATGTCCTATAAATAAATTGATCCTACAGTAATGTAATTTGCTACTATAATTAGGAAATTATAGTTTCAGTTTTAGAAACTAATCAAAAGAATTTTTGGAAATAGAAAATGTTAGTCTCAGAATGTGATGATTCAAATAATACACATTAAGTTGGCTATTTTAACAATCCTACATGCTACTGGGTAAGTATTACAGCTACAGAGTAAACTGCCTTATTCAGTTTACTCTGTCACATGTGGTTTTCACCAAGTACAGTCAAAAAATTTGTTTTAATCAAGAGAACTTTCAAGGGTGTGAAGGGATAAAGGACAGCAGAAAAGGGGGTGAATTCAAGTATGATATATTTGATACAGTGTAAGAACTTTTGCAAAGGCTACAATGTACCCCCACCCAGCACAACAATTAAAAAAAAGGAGAGAAATTTCAAAAAACAAAAGTTTAAAATTCCCACACATGCCTCAGGCAGTTCAGGTGATGCAGAGAAGCTATGTCAACCCCACATTATCATCAGTCAAGTTTAAATCACCGTGTGGCTTGCTGAGTACTACCCTGCCCTTAATGTTGGGGAAAGCATCCTTCCCCAAAAGCAAATGGTGCCCAAAGAACAAAGTAAAAGTTATGGCTACCCTCTTAAGTCAAAAGGGGCATGTAATATGCTTAACTTAAATGGTAAAGTAAAAAGTCTGGATCTGCTGAAACGCAGGACGCCTTTTGCAGAAGTTGGGCAGCATTATGCGAAAAAATGAGTCAAGTATTCTCAAGATGAAAACACGAAATAGGATCTAGGTTTGGTGCAGTACTAATGTGTACAATGGTAAAGTTCTGTGATAGTAATGTAAGCCTACTCCACGTGGTACCAAGTGTATGTACAGGAAAATCTGAGTAAATTCTGAGTACTGAACTCTATGTATCCTGAGCTTTTGTGATTTTTGTTTTTTTCTTTCCTGAAGAGCAGTCTGGAACCAGGTATCCGGAGACAGTAAGGGTCTATTGTATGCGTTTAGGAGAATTATTGTTTTTTACTGATTTTTTTTTTTTTGTTGTTGTTGTTGTTGTACTGGGGCTTGAACTCAGGGCCTTCATCTTGAGCCACTCCACCAGCCCTTTTGTGCAGGCTGGCTTCGAACTATAATTCTCCTAATCTCTGCCTCCAGAGTAGCTAGGGTTACAGGCGTGAGCCACCAGCGTCCGGCTTCTTTTACTGACTTTTTAAAAAAAAATTAGATTTTTTTTTTAATAACCAACTTACTGGACTGAACCACAGCTTGAGTTTGTTCAGAGGTTCCAGATGCAATGTTTGTCAAAGCCCATGCAGCTTCGAACTGTAAAGAAGGACTATAAAAGAACAAATGATTGGAAACAGTAGACTTTTACATTGCCACTATGTCTACCATTTCCTCCCTCTAGCATTTAAAATGCATTAAATATTCTGTTTCAAAAGGTTGCTAGCCATCCAGCATTTTTTAAAACCCCCAACCACTGTTTCAAACATTTCTTCAGTATAAAAGGAATATACCACCACCTATGTCTTTATGTGCAGCGACATCTCTTTATTTAGATACTTGCATATTACTCACCAAACAGTTTGTTAATTGGCTATCTAGTCAAACTAATTCTTGCCAATTTTCAAAGCTTCCAAATTAAATTTATCATTCTCAAATTTGTCTTTGGTCTTCACCTCTATCTCTTGATAGTAACGTATTTTACAATGCTTTTCACTTTAACTTTTCAATTCCATTTCATAGATCTTCCCCCCCCCCCACCACCTTCCCACTCCCCTCCCATCCCCCGCCAAGACAACATCTGTGTAGTAGAGACTGGCCTCGGAACTTGCAATCTGCCTGCCACAGTCTCATGAGTGCTAGGATTACAGGCATATACCACCACTCCCAGGTCCCTTTCTTTTTTAAAGATAAAAATTACTAGAAATTCTAGTCTTCTTCAAAGGATACATTCTACATTAAATATATATGCATATGCATACTTATACTTACTTGTCATCTCTTTCAAGACAATGAACTAAAATAGGTAATATTCCAGATTTTATTAAGTCATCAATTGGTGGATTTCGATCACTGGACAAAAGCTTCCTGTAAAGAACATACTTCTCATGAAACTGAATGACATACGCTATTACAGTTAAATTCAAATTCACATTTGATAGATAGTATTATAAATCTAAATATTTGGTACAAGTATCCTCTTTGAAAGCTGCTTTTTATAATTTATGTAATGCAACACTTTCTGTAGTTATGAAGATTAATTTACAAATCAAACTTACAGAAATGACCAATAATTAGAAAAATATGGACATTTTACTACTTTTATTAATACAATACCATTCCCTTAATGAAGTTCTCATATGGCTTCTAAAAAAGACAACTAAATGATGTCTTTTATATGTGCTACCTTTGGATTTAATTTTGAGCTCAGAGAAAAAAAAGCGGGCAAGCATTGTTGGCATAACATTTGCCTTGCTGAGGAAAAAATCTGAGACCACTGAAATATCCCAAACTATTCGTACTAGGTCACAATAAAGTCAAAGAACAAGAGAAGATAAGCTTCTGATATATGTTTACAGCTGATACTAGTGTTCAATTCTTCATCCTACTTTATGACTTTAAGATCATAAAAGGCCCCTCTCAACAACTAAAGAAAAACGGAGTAAGTGGAATACACAGAAGAACAATCAAAGAGATGCTAGAAATACGGAGGTGAACAAGATAAATACATCTCTGTTCTCATGAAGCTTACAGGATAAAAACAAAACAAAACCTAGTGCCTATTTTCATAAGTGAGAAACCACAGGTTTAGCTGTTAAGTCCTCAGAGTAGCCTAACATAGATGTTCATTTATCGAATTCCCTACACTACTGCAGAAAGGCAAGGTTTAAAAAAAGCTTAACCAGATAATCTCCGTATAAAAACTTAGTGATAATTGCTTATTTACTATCTTTTGAATATAAACTCCCTGACTTAGCTTTAAACTCCTCCAAGTTGACTCCGCTGTAGTAATGAATCTTACTGTCTGCAATTCAACATTAGGCCAGTTGTCTGTTGCTCCATTTCGATCTCATTTGTAAAGCCTTTGTGTTCTACTCATCTCACTAGGAATGCCTTGTCTTCTGTCTTACTCAAATTCTATCACTTCAAAGTCTATTTGGAATTCAATGTCTTACAAAACCACCTCTTTCAATTTTAAGTTTTTACACAGCATAGTCCCACACTTGCTGTTGAGTATCACTATTTTTATACAGTTCTCTATTCCCAATTAGATTCTAAACTTCTTAGAGAAAATTCTATCACATAGTATTTTTAATAACACATGGCACAGTGCTTAAGATTCAATGGAAAGAAAAAAACTATATAAAGTTGTAACTCAGTCTTTCTTGAGGATATGTGAGATCAAGGGTGATGATTTGAAAAAAAAACCATTTTATTGCTTCACTAAGGACAATTTTAAAGACAAATGGCTTTTATTCTTGATAATAAAGAATACAGTATCTAAAAAATACAATATGAAATCACTTTTTTTGTCACTGTCTTGATTTATGTTAAGGCTCCATAGTTTTATCTATAGTTCCTTTGGCATCATCATTATAAAGGTTGAAAAAAGGCAAATAAAGTCTTAAAAATTTTTTTTTGTGTGTGGGGGTGCTACTGGGGTTTGAACTCAGGGTCTTGAGCTTGCTACACAGGTGCTCTACCACTTGAGCCATGCCCCCAGTCCTGTTTTTCTTTTATAGATAGGTGCTTGTGTTTGTTTGGGGTGGCCTAGACTGTGATCCTTCTATGTAGGCTTCCTCCAGCTGGAATAACAGGTCAAAGCCACCATTCCCAACTTTTTATTGGTTGGGGTAGGGACTGGGGTCTCATGAATTTTTTGCATGGGCTGCCTTTGAACATCCTCCTGATACAACCTGGTTTAGAATTATTGTGAAAATCAGTTTTGTCAAGCATACCACTGAAATTTTCTCAGGATCTCATTATACTTTAAAAACTTCTGTCTTAGGAGTATTTGGCTTTAATTTCCTTCAGAGCTCATGTTGAGAAGAACTATCTCCAAACTCCCAAATAATCAACCATGAAAACAGTAAGCATAATCAATTTATTAATCATTCTTCCTATAAGCATTAATTTACTATTGAGATACGAATCTCAGAATTGAGATTTTTCTTCCTACATAGCAAAGTCCTCCCTCAAGTTCTTTCATCAATTGTGTACAACACTATCATCCTACAATTTCCCTATTAATCCTAGATTACGTAAGACAAATACATAAAAGCAAGTACAATAAAATACAAACGGATCATGTATTAGATGAGACATTGGATAGACCTAGGTAAATTTTTTTTCCCACTTTGAAATTCTATTAACTAGGATCTATTTCCTGCTTAAGTGTCATTTTCCTACTAATATATGGTGCTATTCTTATGTTCATAAATACACAAAGCAACCACTATATTATATTATAGTATAATTAGGTCTTCCCTACACCACTGATTAATATGAAGGTCTCATTAATACTTTGTTCTGGGATTTTCTTTTAACATATGACAACATAAATTTCACAACAGAAATGTACAAAATGACTTGGTATTTCTGGTCTGGAAAGACACTGGAGTGTATGCAGTCCTGTATCTTAATGTCTATGTGCTATACGCTGACATAGTTTGCTTATAACTTGATTTACTGTTTGATTAATATGAACATAGTCAGACTTAGCTACCTGATAAAGTCTGAAGGATCTGACTTTTATAAAATTATAGCTATAAAATAATAAATAAGTAAAGTTTTATAAGTAATGCTTTTCCACTACTCTATGGCACTAATCTGTTAAATCATTTTTCTAGCATTTCTATGTGTTTATTAAACACTGAAAGCTTCAGTGTATTTAAAGTATACTTTCAGCACAAAATTCCTGGGAGTTTAAAACTGCCACCCTAATACTCTACGTTAGAGAACACCTTTTTTTTTTTTTTTTTTTTTTAAAATAAAACCATTGGTTTTATGACTGTTCTCTATTGTTTGATATTGAAGTTTTGATTGACAGGACTATAACAGTGAAAATCCCAAACTGAACCCGTGTTACCTATCAAATTTAAATTTGTTCTCAGAATTGAACTTACCTAGCAGCCTGGACTGCACTTAATTGAATTCCTTGGTTATCACTCGAAGCATTCTATACAGAAAAACAAAAAAAAACTGTGCTGTAGATACAGAATCATTAGTCATAGAGAACATGAAATATAAAGAGGGAGAAATAAAAGCCAACTTACTTGAACAATAGCTTCTAGAGAGGTATTTTGCTGGGAAAAATGTTAAAGAGAAAACTATGTTAAAAAGTCACCTTAAAAAACCATATTCATGGAAATCTTTTATTTGTAGCCTTATTACCAGAATAACAGTAACTTACCACTCTATAATCACCATCAATATCAGAATCTTCACAGATATCTTCATGTGGTACATTCCTTCTTTTCAAGAGATGTTCATCTCTTTTATTCTTAAAAAAAAAAGTCAAATAATTTCAGTTTTAAAAGTAAATAGCTAAGACTATTCATAAAAAGGTTAGGTAATCTTGTGCCTACAAACTGAAAATTAAAGTGCCATTTAAAAGTAAAACTCAAATGCAAAAAATTAAACCAAATTATGAATTAAATACTTAATTGGCACTAATTCGAGTCCCAAACCCCCAAACATGACATTTTCAATGTACCGTGAACTACGTACAAACAAAAAGTTTTACTAAAAAAGACAGTGTGTAGTTTAAGCCAAACCAAACATATATATTTAAAGTACTAGACTATTTTACAACATCTGGGAGCATCTTTTTATCACATAAAAGCAAAGTCAAAGCAAAAGTTGGGCAGTTCAGAATTAGATCAAAAATCAACAATGCCTTACAAAAGCCAAGGGCCATCTAAATTTCACTTAAAATGTTTGAGGCAAATTTATAATTATATTCTCAACTACTTTAATATTTGCAAAGTTGATAAAGCCTATAAGTAACAAGTTCTTCTCAGTGTATAATTACAACCTATTAATAGCAGAACTTTAGTACAACAAACAGTATCTCTGTAACTTACACTTTACATAAATCATTACAAATTATCAAAAAAAAAATCTCTCAAGTTGTTTATATCTATTTCTGGATAAGACAAGTTGTATCTTGCCTATTTCAATAACTATTCAAATTTAGTCACAGTTTTTCCTTTTTCAAAAGAAAAAGTAATGTTGAGCATTTGAGATTGAAAAAAGTTTAAATTCAGTAAAAAAAATTTCCATTATATAACAGGTTATACATTTTACATAACAATACCCATTTGCCATCTTCTATATATGCTATTAAGCTATTAGAATTATGCCTGTGAAGTACCATTTTAACCAGACTCACCTTCCTTAATTCAACTACAACTTCATTTCGTTGTCTTCTCATAGTCTACAAAAAATTTTAAAAAATTTAAATCACCTCAAATTCTATCATCAATGTTAAGAAAAAACTGCTCTTAATATTTAGCATATACCCCAATATTTTCATGTGTAACTTATAATAAAGCTCACATTATCATAGTATATAGATGATTTTCTATCTCCAATTCTCATTTGTGTTACAAAAATATTAAAAATCTCTTTGAAACCATTTTTATAAAACTGGATATATATTTTTAAAAACTGTAACATAAGGTTTACAAAAGATACAGAACAAAGAATAAGAGTCCTGTAAATCAATGACATTTTAGCAAATTAATGTTTGTACAAGGATACTAAATTCAGTTGCTTAAAAAAAGAAGTCAAGGAGCATTCTTGCCCAATCTTTTTCTCTAAAAGTAAACATTAGATTTACTATGATTGTAACACACGTCTGTTCTGTTCTTCATCTTATTTTGGTTTACTTTATTTACAGATCTTGAGCTCTCCCATGGAGGCATAGACAGATCTGTGCCAGTCTTTCTAATGACCATGAACTATTCTACCACATACTGTGATAATTCTCTTTTTAAGGTATGTTTTTTAAAGTTACTTAATAAATGAATACATATTTACTATAAAACATTCAAATATTCAGAAACAAGTTCAAGCTGTTTCTATTTATAGGTTCTCCTCCCTGCACATGCCAAGACATAATAAGTGGAAATACTTATATCCAAATGTGAACTTTATGATCTTTAACAAACATACTCCAACTCTCCAGGAAATGGCAAGTCCATCCTTTCACTGGCACAGATCCAAAACCTTGGAGCCATCCTTGATTTGTTTTCTTCTTCTCGAATTATACATTCACACATCCAAAATCCCACCCCTCTGCCACTCTTCTGCAAAAGCCATTTAACATATATCCCTCCTGCTCTTCTCCTCCTTTCCTCCCTACTCTATTCTTACCTTAGCAATCACAGTAATCCTCATAGGAGCCTTAATTTTTGTGTACTATGGGCTCCTTTGGCAGCCTGGTAAAGTTAAATGGATGTCCTCGGGTAGTGTTTTTAAATACACAGGCACAAAATAAGATTACAAAGGAAACCAATTATATTGATTTATATGTGCCTTATTATTGTACTAAAGGGATCTAGTGATGGGTCTGACTATTATAATTTCAAAGTGATGGTGATAATGAGCAGTATTTCAGAATATCTGCAACAACAATAATGTAACATTTATTGGCAGTGACAAAGTCACAAGGTACCTTTAGTACTATTCTGGTTCATTGACTGCATTATTAAATGAAGGAAACACTGTTTGCTATAAATTAGTAAAAAATAAAGATATAATTTTTTTCTCTAAGTGCCCAGTCTCTCCTGAATCCTACTCATAGACTCCATGATAAAAGGGTTAACGGATTCTCAGGTACTCTACTACCCAAGTCACACCCCCTAACCAAAGAACCACTTTTTAAAAAGTCTGTCAGGCCATGTCAATCCCCTTTTCAAAAGTGTCCACTTTGGAGTAAAAGCCCATCTTTACAATGCCTTAAGTCCAATCAAATATTTCCATCATGCCCTTTCCACTTACCACCACTTGAGCCCTTAGTTCTTAACCCTTTCTCCATTCATTCTCATACAGTCACACCAAGCTTGCTATTGCTCTAACATACCAAAATTCTCTAGGCCTTATGGACTTAACTAATGTACTACATAGCAATTCCTAAGATAGACTCCAGAGCCAAACTGCCTAGGTTCAATTTTTTTTTTTTAACCCCTACTACTTACTAGCTCTCTGCACTTCAGTTTCCTTACCTATAAAATGGAGACAGTAAAATTACTTATTTCTTAAGTTTACTGTAAGGCTTAAATAAGTTAATACAGGTAAAGTACTTAAACAGTTCCTGTCGAACTATAGAAAAGGTTAGATCAAGAAGAATTAACTTAGAAGGTAACACACATGCACAGGAAATCAACGCATGTCAACTCCCTGTATAGCTATCCTTATCTCAACTAGCAAAAACCCTTGTTCCTTCCTATTATTGCCGATACTCTCTTCAACAAAATTAGAGATAAGGGCAAAATAGTTTCTGCCGGGTAGCGAGGGAGTAGGCGGGGAGAGGGAGGGGGCGGCGGGGGGGGGGGGGGCGGTAAAGAAGGGCGTGGAGGAAGGGGGGAGAAATGACCCAAACATTGTATGCACATATGAGTAAAATAAAAATTAAAAAAGAAAAAAAACAGTTCCTGTCACTTAGCAGTGGAGTGTTACCTTATTATTATTACTGCTGCTATTTCCTCAGGCTGGAATACTCTTCTCCCACTAACTGAAGTGCTCAGTTTCTCATCTCTGTGATGAGATGGTCTTTCTGATCATCCACCAAACTCTCCACCTGGGTACTCTCTCTCACATTTATCACATTTGAATATAACGTATAATTATAATTGCTTATTGGTAAACCCCCTGCTACAATATAAGTTTTATATAAGAAATAAGAATAAATAGCATTTTTTCTCAAAATATTTTGGCTATTTTTACATGTGCAGAAATCTTTGCCTCAATTTTTGACTTCATTTTATTTTATCTTTGCTTAAGTGAAGCTTTAGTGATCTTGTAAGTTTTGGAATAGACACAGACTTTAAAAACACCAACTCAATTATGAAAGTGCTATACATCTGACAATGGATTAATAACCAGAATATACAGGAGCTCAAAAAACTAAGCTCCCCAAAAAATCAATGACTCAATGAAGAAATGGGAAAATGAACTAAACAGAGCTTTTTCAAAGGAAGAAGTTCAAATGGCCAAAAAACACATGAAGAAATGCTCAACATGTCTGGCTGCAAAGGAAATGCAAAATCAAAACCACCTTAAGATTCCACGTCACTCCTGTTAAAATGGCTACAATCAAGAACACAAGCAACAACAAATGTTAGCGAGAATGTGGGGAAAAAGGAACCCTCATACCCTGCTGGTGGGAATATAAATTAGTACAACCACTATGGATGGAGGCTCCTCAAAAAACTAAAAATAGAACTGCCATACAATCCAGCAATACCATTCCTAGGGATATACCCAAAGGAATGCAAGCAGGATACGATAGAGATACTTTGCACACCAATATTTATTGCAGCACTGTTCACAATAGCCAAGCTACAGAAACAATCCAGATGCCCTACAACTGATGAATGGATTAAGAAAATGTCATATATATATATTCATAAAATGGAGTTTTAATCAGCCATAAGGAAGAACAAAACCATGTGGTTTGAAGGTAAATGGAGGCAACTGGAGGACATCATGTTAAGCGAAGTAACCCAGGCTCAAAAAGACAAAGGTCACATATTTTCTCTCATATGTGGGAGACAGACACAATATAAATATAAGCAATATTATGAAAAACAGGTTATGCCAAGGGGAGGCCACTAACAAGAGAGGGAGGGTAAAAGGAAGAAGTTAAGAAGATGAAAGTGGGTAATGTACTGTCTATACAAGAATGAATATAGAATTTTTAAACCTGTTAAAATCACCATTAAGAAAGGGACTAAAGTAGAAAGGAGAAAAATAGAGGGCATGAACCAATTCGAGTTCCAATACATACATACATGGAAATGTCACAAGGAAACGTCCTATAGAGTTAAGTTACCTTAAACAAACAAAAACACTTTCTTTAAAAACAGAACAGGAAGGTAAAACAGGTCCTGTCTGGGGGCTGGTACCAGTAAGAGGGGGAAGGATATAAGGAAAGGGTGAAGGAGGCTGAATATAGTGGAAATATTCTGTGCTCATGTATGAAAATAGAGGAGACGTGTTGAAACTATTCTAGGACTGGGAGGAAGAGGGGATAAAGGACAATGATGGAGGGGATGAGTTCAACTATGATATATTGTCAGAACTTTTGGAAATGTCACAATGTACCCCCAGTATAACAATAATATAATTTCAAAAGAAAAAAAATCAACTCAATCATTCAAGTGCTAGTAAAATAACGAAAAATGAGTAAAAACCATTAGCTAAGCACTACCATAAGAGTTTTAACACCTACTATCTCATTTAATAATTACAGTCTTGAAAGGTAAGAAAACTATTTCTTTTTATAAATAAGGAAACTGAAGCTTAAAGAGGTTAAATTACATGTCCAACCATTAGCCAGGATTAGAACTCAGTCTCATATAAAGTCCCTGAATCTGTAAGCCACAGTTTCCCATGCATCCCAAGTTGAGAGTTTATGGTTCACACTAAAGCAAAAGTACTACAGACTGAGTGTCACTAACCTGAAAATCTGAAATTAAAAAAGTATTCCAAAAACTCAAAACCTTTTTGAGTATTCACATATACCTCAAGTGAAAAACTCCACACCATGAAACTTTGTTTCATGCACAAAATTTAAAATGTTATATAAATCTACTTTCAGGCTATGTGCACAAGATGAATATGGAACAAATATAAATGAATTTTGTGTTTACAGTTGGGTCCTATAGTCAAGATATCATTATGTGTAGGTAAATATATGAAAAGCATTTTGAATGAGGATGTCCAACTTGTATTACAAAGACAAATGGGCTTTGCATTATCAATACAAAACAAACAACTCTAATAATATTAAACTGTCCTATGTCTCACACTCAGTGTAAAGTATCTTTTAAGATATATTACTTAAAAACTGTTCAATAAATTTAGTAAGGCAGGATTCTGAAGGACAGTTATTTCTAGTCTATTAAAAGTTTTTATTAGTAGCCATTCCATCTAAAGCAGCAGGATTGAGGTATAATGATGTTAATCTTGCCATCAGAGCAAAACAAATCCAAAGACTGTAAATGAATTGGTAGACAGACATCCTATGTACTTCAGCCTGGCAACAATGACCCATGTTTTTCACTGCAAAAATCAAATGTCTCTAAGGTGGTATTAGACATTTGGACATTTTCAAGTCACAACCCTAACTCAAATCAAGGACTTTTATTTCTTAGGTCCCATGAAGGAGTATATAAAAAGTCTTCTTCTATAAGAACTTTTGTAAATGCCACAATGTATCCCCCACCCAGCACAACAATAAAAATAAATAAATAAGTAAACAAAGTCTCCTTCTAAGTTTCCCTTATCTTAGAGAGCAAGCTTTGCATATTACATATAAATATAGCAGTTGTGAGTTCACACAATTTACACAGATACAGTAAGCTGTGTTGTCAATTAGATTCCCAAAAACGTTGCCAAACTGGCCAAAGGCTTATTTATAGGCAAAGCCTTTAAATGTAAAGGACAAAGGCTAAAAACAGGGGAGGGGAGCAAGGAAAAGATAGGGGACAGAGGGTTGGTTTGTGTGTGTGTGTGTGTGTGTGTGTGTGTGTGTGTGTGTGAGAGAGAGAGAGAGAGAGAGAGAGAGAGAGAGAGGGAGAGAGAGAGAGAGAGCCCCACAATCTTCAGAAGATTATAGTCTGATGGGAGAAACTAACATTGAGTAAATATACAAATTATTTTAAGATAAAAAAAAAAGAGGTTTAGCTTTTAGTTAGTTTGTTCAGGTATGGCTTCAGTAAATGACAATGAAGCTAAGATTCAAAGGATGAGAAATAACCATGCAAATGAAGGGAATGAGATAGTAATTACAGGGTAGGGAAGGCATTGTGACAGTCAGAGCAGCATGTGTGAAGAGCCCAAAGAGGAGGGGCTATTGACATGTAAGAGCAAGAAGAATTAGAAGATAAATGAGAGCTCAGTAATTAAGGGAGATAGTGAAATGAGAGAGAGGTAGGAAAAATGGATAGAGACAAAGGTAAGCATAGCCAAAGTGAATGTTTTAAGGTCTCAATAGCGAGTTTGAAAGCTAAGTGTGATAGGAAGCTAATGAAGCACGTTTACTTTTTTTTTTTTTTTTGCAATGCTGGGGATCAAACCCAGGGTCTTCCTTGCACATGCTAGCCAATACTCCACTACTGAGATACATTCCCAACCCAGATTTACTTTATTTATTTTTTAAAGAACCACACTGGTTATTTTATAAATTGGAGAGGGGCAATAGCAGAAACAAACAACCACTTTGAAGACCAGACAATAATGAAGTAACACTGATCTGCCACAGATTGTAGCAATGAGTAGAAAGTTTACAGAAAAGAATGAAAATGATGTTAAATAATGTTAACCCTTAGTTCAAGAAGAATTAACTTAGAAGGTAACACATATGCACAGGAAATCAATGTGAGTCAACTCCCTGTATAGCTATCCTTATCTCGTAAAAACCCTTGGTCCTTCCTATTATTGCTTATACTCTCTCTTCAACAAAATTCGAGATAAGGGCAAAATAGTTTCTGCTGGGTAGTGAGGGGTAAGGGGGGGTGTAAGGAAGGGGGTAAGGAAGGGAGCGGGGGTGGGGTATAAGGGGAGAGAAATGACCCAAACATTGTATGCACATATGAATAAAATAAAAATTTAAAAAAATAATAATAATAAAGTTAACCTTGTCTAAAAGAAACTGCTTTTTCTAGGGATGTTCCTTTTGGTGTGACACTCCCCCTTTCCTTACACCACGGCTGACTAGTGCTAGGAATTAGCAGGAAGGCATCTGATGACACAGAAAAAGCCAATCCATAAGCAGACCAGCACAGAAAGACTTGCTTTCGCATAGGCAGAATTTATAAACTCAGTAAGAATGATTTTCTCTTTTAGTGATTTAGCACAGAATTACGTAAAGACTAATAGCTAGGAAAAATAAAACTCCATGCTGACCTGGCAGCCGAGAGGCGATGGGGCAAAAAAATCCATAAATTCTCACAGACAATTCTACCTGAAGTATCTTGGACAATATGAGAACTGGCCCTTTGCTAACATCACACTTTACTGGACCTACTCTGAATAAAAGTATTCCTTGTATTATTAAAAGCTTAGTTCAAAACAAGTACCCACTAATGTGGAACTTTAATTGTATAGATGCAGAAATTGAAGCTGAAAAAATATTAACTTTGCTAATGGCATATAGGTAATGAGGTATAATCTCAAATCTTCTCAGGGTAAAAATGAAGCTTTTCCACAAATCTCTAAGGAAGTACCAGATTTAAAAAAAAAATTAGGATTTCCTTTCCCTTCAAAGTACAGGTTTATTATAAATTTGAGTTTAAGAAAGAAAGCTAAGCAATCTACTTCAACCCTACCTTCCCAGGGGTTGAATACCCCCATAAGGTCAGCTTTTACGGCCAGGGATCTGAGTCTCTTGGCATGCAACAAGAGGAATTTAGCCTGTGTTGTTCACAGCTCTGTCCTCATCGCTTACAACAGAATTTCTGACACAGAAGCTGAATAAATATTTGCTGAACAAATGAATTCAATAAAGGGAAGGGTAGAAGTCAATGAAAAAGTGCTGCTTGGACAAGTTCAACTGTGACCCTCAGGTAGTAGAAAGTTGTCACAGACCCAAGTAATTTCTCTTAACTAAACTTTCTTTGTATTACCCACCAGTATTGAAAGAAAATTCAATATACACTTATTTAAAGTGTACATTGCAGTGATTTTTAGTTGTGCATCGATCATCACTATCTAACTCCAGGTAACTTACATCACCACAAATAACAGCCCCATACCCAGTAGAATTCATTCATTTCCTCTTTGTCCCAATCCTTGGCAACCACTTTCTGTCTTTAAGGAATTTTCTATCCCAGATATTTGATGCTATATTATAAAACTGTAACATATTTGGTCCCCTGACATACAGCTCCTAAAATCCTTGGAATTTCTACAGTGATGAGTGTCTTCAGGAGCTGGCCATGGTGTTGCATTCTTGTAATCTCAGCAGTCAGAAGGATGGCAAATTCCAGGCCATACTGGATTAGATACCAAGATCTTGTCTCAAAAACAAAACCAATGAGTGTCTTTTTGTATGCTGCTGAGATAACTGGTGGCTGGGGGACCCTAGAATGAGCTGGCCACCTGAAATACTAAGGCATAATTAGAGGGCTGGGACTTTTTCAGCCTCACCAAATAACCTCCCAGGAGGAGAGAGGTTAAGGTGATCACCAACAGCCAATAATTAATTAATCATGTCTATTTAATGAAGTCTCCACCTCCACCCCCAAAAAAAACCAAATTTGTTTGGTGTGCTTTCAGCTAGCTGAATGTGTGGTGGTACCTGGAGAGTGTCATATTGGGAGAGAGCATGGAAGCTCTGTGCCCCTTTCCACATAACTTGCTCTATACATCTCTTCCATCAGGATGTTCATCTGTAGCCTTTGTAATATCTTTAAGTAAACTGTTTCCCTAAGCTCTATGAGCTACTTCAGCAAATCAATTGAACCAGAGGAGCGGGTCATGGAAATCCTGATTTACAGCTGGTCCATCAGAAGCATAGGCCACAACCTGTGCTTGCAACTGAAAATGAGAAGCAGTCTTGTGGGAATGAGCCTGAGATTGGATGCTATCTTTGCAACAGAAATAAACTGAATTAAAGAACACCCAGCTGCTTTCCAATGAAGAACTGATTGCTTGCTTGTGGACTTATACTATTATTACACTATGAAATATATATTCGATTCCCTGACATACAGCTCCTACAATCCCCAAAATTTGGGGAAACCTTCAAATATCTGGTGTTAGAAGTATTGTGTTGAGTTACTGTGAGTATACAATAGAAAAAACAGCTTAGGTGTTTTTTCTCCCCTCCTCTATATCCTCTCATACGTGAAATGGAATTATAGAACATGGGATCTTGTAATTTACTTGACTGGCTTCTTACAGGCAGCATGATATTTTCAAGGTACATCCATCCTGTTACGTGTATCAGTACTTCACTCCTTTTCATAACAGAATAACAGTCCATTATATAAATACACCACATCTTGTTTATCCATTCATCAGCTAATGGATATTTGAGTTGCTTCCTTCTTTGGACTATTCTGGATAGAGCTACTATCCATAACACATTCGCATATGGGTTTTTGCTCAAAAAAAAAGTTTTTAATTCTTTTGAGTTAATATCTAGGAATCTAACTGCCAGGTCACATCATAACTAACTTTCTGAGGAACTGCCAAATGCATTTCAAAATGGCTGCACTTTAAAGAACAAAAAATAGTTCTGGGGATTGAACACAGAGCATCATACATACTCTACCACTGAACTATACCCCAGCCCATGGCTGTACCATTTTATATTCCCATCAACCATTTATGAGGGTTCAACTTTCTCCACATCCTCATCAATACTGATTATCGCCTACCTTTTTGTTTAATACCATCCTAGTGGGCACGAAGTGGTTATTTCATGGTTTTGGTCTGCATTTCCCTGATGACCAATAATAATGATCACATTTCTTATTTGCTAATTAGTTTTAATTAAGTTTCCCATTATTTAAAGATAATACCATTATTATTTTAAAAGTGAAGAACAAAGGGAAATTAGGAAAACTATTCAAGACATTAAGAGGAAAAATGTGAATCAATACTTTGATAAAATATTTGATAAATTAGCTGAACAACAATGAACCCAACCTTACAGACTTAACTTTAATATAATGAACATATCCACATAACATTCAGAGGCCAAATAGGGAATCAACCATGTACATCAATAGTGGATATTCTACCATTTTGTCTTTGACAGGCTTTTTCTTCTTTTTTTCATGCCTTAACAGATCTCTCATTCTTGTGGCAAACATGCGGTTTAAGTGGAGGTTCCAACACCTTTCCTCATCTCTAACACAGATAACTAGATACATGGCACAAGACCTTGCATTGGTCAATCGTAGAACTATATCCCCTGTTCCATGATTAAACTCGGGTATAAGCACTTGTCAAAACTTGGACAATCACCACCTTCCTTAGATTCTGGTTAGCACTTTAGCACTTTTATCTTAATGCCTGCTGTTGCCCAGGGTTTATGGGGTATGAGAAGATTCCCCCATTTTGCTTAAACAACTTGAACTGTGTTTCTGTTCCCTAACATGTAATTACATAATATAAAAATTAGCTCTTTCTGCCTCAAGTCAGACAATCTTCAATATAAACATTACAGAAAAAGACCACAGTACCCCTAAAATCTCTATTCTAAAGAAAACCAGAGAATACCTGGGTTTTATACCCACCTACTAAAGAACCAGGAATGATAAAAACAATTTGAAAATTTTAAGCTTATCATTTTGCTTGTTTTTACTGGACCAGCAATAGCCCAATGTGACCAAAAAGGATCAGGATAAAGAGGCAGGACAGGTAGCGAACAAGACAGGGCCATCTAATACAATCATGCAAAGACCGTGTAATGTAGGGCTTTCAGGATACAACTAGCAAACTAAATTCATGTAACTGCTACTTGGAGGAACCACAGACATACCATAAACTGAAGGAGGCATTAAAACCAGATACTAGGCAACTAAAATTCTTTAAAGGAGTGGGATACTGGGTCAACTCAAACAGCTCCGTTGGGAGAGTATTTTACTCTAGAAGAAGAGGATACTGAGATTGTATATGATTTGCTTTTTTAACATTAGGAAGTATGTCTACAATCAAATTAGGAAACACCATGTTATCTCAAGATTCTGACTTCTGTTAATAAAAATTAATGAAATTCCATGTTGCCAAAAGACCTGATTTAAAACATAATTTACATTGATTTTACATTTTTTTCCCCCTTGACACAGGGAATTGCTGTGTAGCCCATACTGTCCTGGAACTCACGATCCTCTTGCTTCTGCTTCCCAAGCACTAGGATTATAACTTTGCTCTACCACACCTGGCTTATGTAAGTTTAATGTAAATTAATTGCATTAAGTTTCATTAAATTAAATTAAATTTAGGGTAAAAGTGACAGGTGACAAAAGTCTGCTCTGATACTAAATATATAATGTAAAAATATAATTAATAATATTAAAAACTTTAGCATTTTCAATAATCAAGCTAATTTTATATTACGAATACATGTCTATGACCTTAAATCATTACGAATACTAAACAGTGTGAATTGGAACTATTTTGATTAAATTTGCAATCTTGTGAGAAAAGTTACAAAATCTACATAGAGCATTCATCAACCTACTTACAACACATTAGAGAAACGAAAGTCAGAAGGTAGTAATTTTTTGACAATTTAGTTAAAACATGTGGTGAAAGAAAAAAAAAACCCTACCCAATTTGTTTAATGTGATTTGATTTGGATTATGGCACAGTGATACAGAAAGAACTGTAAGCAAAATGTTATTCAGACAGGGGACATAAAGATTTGCTAGGTGTAATATACGATGAAGTTAGTAGAGATAGGAGAAGCCTCCATTCACTCTGCACATCCATATTGCTAGGCACTGTTAAAGCATTCCAATGGCATAGAGATTAAGTTATTCTTCATAACTTTTAAACAGAGGAACCAAGGTTCATACCTAGATCATCTAAGTGACTCCACAGTCCATATTCTGTTAACCCCTATAATATAAAGCCTTTTGCCAGGCACCCATGGCTCATGCCTGTAATACTAGCTACTCAGGAGGCAGAGATCAGGAGGATATAGGTTCAAAGCCAGCCTGGGCAAACGGCTTTCAAGACCCTGTCTTGAAAAAAACCTATCACAAAACAGGGCTGGTGGAGTGACTTAAGGTGTAGGCCCTGAGTTCAAACCCCAGTACTGTCTAAATAAATAAATAAATAATGATATAAAGCCTTTTAACAGCATATATTAACGAAAAGTGACAATCATCTGTAATAACAAGCTACAACAGTGGTTCTCAAAGTGTGGTCCTTGGACAATTATGGGAGTGGAGGGGTGTCCTGAGACCTTTTCAGAGTCCACAAGGTTAAAACTATTTTCCTAATCATACTACCAACACTTCATGTATGTGTACATGTGTGTATGCAAGGGTACATGTGATTAATATTTGCATCAGTGTAAAGGAGGTAAAACTGCTAGTGCTTCAGAATGAATTAAGGCAATGGCACCAAGCTGTTATAGTGTCATTGTATTTCAGTTTTTCTTTTAAAGAAAAGCCAGGTTAGTTAAGAACATCCTTGATGAAACAGTTTTTTTTCTAATTGTATGATAAAACAGGTAATACACACAAATCACTTCTGCAGCATACCAATTTCTCCAATTGGATGACGGCCTCAAGAAAAAAGTATTTGTGCAATTGAGTTGTAAACTGAACTAGCAATTTTTTTCAGGGAGCACAATTTTTTACTTGAAAAGGACAGAGAAATTATGGCTATTCAGACTCTGTGTGGCAGATGTCTTCACAAAAGTGGGCAAAGTAAAACCTATGGTTTGAAGGAAAACAATTTGCAGTATTTATTGCTAATAATAAAATTTGAGATTTCGAATGAAAATTATAATTTTAGAAAACTTGTATCCAGCACTGAGGCTTGACAGGTTTCCAATACTAAAGATTTTTTTGAAGTGTGTAGTGACAATAATAATTGTGAATTTTCTTCATTTTGTACGACAAAATGTGTCAGCATTTGGAAGTTCTACATAACTGCAGTTGGGTTTTTTGTTTTTGTTTTTGTTTGTTTTTTTGGTCAATGACATAATGTTTTCCAAATAATCCATCACATCACAAAATCAGGCACAGGTAAAAGGCACATTGAAGTATACGTCAGATCAGTGTCTATCGGGCCAATGGATTTTAGTTAACCACATATGTAAAGTTCACTGATGTGCTTCAAACTCTACACTGCAACTAATCTTTAAGAAACTACCCACGGTAGCTCACGCCTGTAACCCTAACTACTCAAGAGGCAGAAATCAACAAGTATTATGGTTCAAGGCCAGCCCACGCAAAAACTTAGCAAGATCTGATCTCAACAAACATAGGTGGATGTGGTAGCCAACACTATAATCCCAACTATGCAGAAGACATAGGACTTCTAGGGAGGAGGACTGTGTCTGAGGCCCACCCAAGCAAAAACAAGGCCCTATCTAAAAAATAACTAGAGCAAAAAAAGGCTGAGGGTGTGGCTAAAGTGGCAGAATGCCTGCCCAACAAGCAGGAGACCTTGAGTTTAAACCTTGGTAAACACTCCCCCCACCAAAAAAAAAAAGAAAAGAAAAGAAAAAACCCCAACAAACCACCATATGTAGTTATGGTTTAGTATCAAACAATAATCTCAAGTATCCCAGAAAGTAGAACGCTTATCTATATGTAAATGGACAGACTTTATGTACTTCAATCACAATAGTGAATCACAACAGACTGAATTCAGAAATAGACACACAAATCCAGCTGATTTCCCATAAATCAAACATTTGGGACCTGAAAAAAGTGTTAAGCATAGCCGTTCTTCTCATTAAATACTTTTGGTTTTGGAAAATAAATCATTTTTCATTAAAATTTTTATGCTTATATAAAATTTCTTTATGAGTAAACATTTTTAAACACCCCCTCCCCTCCCCTCACACAGTACTAGGATTGAACCCAGGGCCTCCCACATGGCTGGTCAAGCACTCTACCACTTAAGTCATGCCCCCCAGCCCTTTTGCTCTTTTGTTTTTGCTTTAGAGTCTCTCGAACTGCCTGGACTGGCATCTAATTCAAGATCCTACTGACTCTGCCTCTCAAGTAGCTGGGATTGCAGATGTGCACCACCACATCCAACTAACACTTAAAAAATATTAATTTCTAAAGTAGAAAACATGGGTAGAAATTCACAAACAAAAACTCTGAAGGTCCTCAATGAGTCTTGAGCACCAAACATACATGTTGTCCTTAGGTGTGTAGGTGTCAATCAAAAGACTGTTCTCATATTAACTATAGAAAAATGGAGGCTCTGAAATTGGAAGGATTGCAGTTTGGGGGCAGGAGGATTAGCAAGACCCAATTTCAACCAAAAAGCTGGGTATGTGTGCTGGGTGCACCTGTCATCCAAGTTAAGTAGGAGGCATAAGTAGGAGGACCTGTGGTCCAGGCCAGCCCTGGCAAAAAACATGAGACCCTACTACCTGAAAGATAACAAAAGCAAAAAGAGTTAGGGTGTGGTTCAAATAGCAGTGCACCTGCCTAAAAAGCGTGAGGCCCTGAGTACAACAAATTCCAATACTGCCAAAAAAAGGTGGGGAACGTCCTTCCCCAAACCTGACTTCTACCAAACCTACATGGAAAGCATAGAAAATAGACGGTGTTCTCCAGTGTTTAAAGTTCACAAATGACACAATTCCAAAAATCTCTCTGGTGAAAAAAAGAAACAGACTATGCTAGTGCTTTCACATGAAACCTTTTAATCAAATTTGAGCTCTGCATTAAGACTGAAAGAAGTTCAAGTAGTAAGGTATACAGTATAAAAAGTATAAACTTTTAGTATAAAAAAGTACAGACTTTATTTTGACACGTCTAAGTTAAAATCATTTTCTTGAATGTTACATGGTTCAAGTCAGAAGTGCTTTCTTTAAAATGAACTCAGCAGGAGGTGTGGCTAAAAGCAGTAGAGCAGCAAGTACCAGGTTCAATCCCCACTATAGCCAAAAATAAATAAATAAATAAATAAATAAAAAGAACTCAGTAATTCCTAATTATAAAATTGAGAGAAAACAGTTAAAAGCATATGTAGTAAGTACTCAAAAGTTTTCTTTGATCATACACCTCCTTGTTCCAAAACTAAATGAGGGAGTACCAAAATCAGCAATCAAGGTTAAAATTTGATCACTTGCTCTCATGCCATCACTACAGGCCCCAAGTAGGTGAACACTACTCCTCAAAACATTTAAATATATTTTAAGGACCTACCACTATCAGTTATTAGGGATCAACTGCTTTCTTGGGTTCAATTCCTCCCACTAACCATACAAAACGAAACAAAACAACAAAAAATGTATTTCTAAAGTTGTTTCATTCTTTGTTGTTACTCTGTCAATTCTTCCCTATCTGTGTATCCATTTTATATATACTAGTGACTATTAAAAAAAAAATGACCTCATGATAACTTATAAGAAAATTATTAATGAAACAATTCTGGAATGAATTGACTTATAAAATCCAGGGAAGCTGATAGAAAACACAAAAACAACCATTTAATTTGTAACTATATTTCTATCAGATATTTCATATCATCACATGCTTGGACTATTATATGAAAAAGTAGACAGTAGTTATTTTAAGTACAGTAAATATGTTCCAAGATTTGTGATGAGAGAGGTCAGTCTCTAAAAGTTAACAAGACTTAATAGCTTAACAATGCTTTTCACTCTACACACTAACAAATCAGAGGCTATTTCCAAACAAAACAGATGATCAATTTTACTAAATACTTGCCAACCAAACAGTTTTTGTTTTTGTTTTTAAAGTTCAAACTGACTTCTATATTCTGTTGTGTGGAAAACTTCAAGTTTCTAATTGTGTGGCATTTTAATATTCTTTTTTTTTTAGTTAGGATAAGTTGTTTTCATAAGATCTAATTATCTTTCTAACATGTATCTTACACTCCATTTGAGCCCATACACACAAAACTTTTATAAAAACTATGCAAGTTTATTAGAAACTCTACAAGTTTCTACTTGTAGAAACTTCTACTCTAAAAACAAACTAGATGAGCCTAATTTGCTTAATCCAACAAATTTCTTATTAGAAGTTTAGTCACTATCCATTTCCCATGCCCTCTTCTCTGTGGTTCCCATTCTCAAATACTGGATGAGCTCTATCACAATGCAAGGAAGAAACCAAGCTTTGGTGGATATCATCTAACAACTACTGAAAATTATTTTCAATTGATACAGACACTTCCTTTGACGCTTCTATCTTTTCAGAACGTTAGCATGACCACATTTTGGAGAAGCCAGAATGGTATATTGAACAGTAGTAACGATTATCAGATTGAAAGCTCTGAATCAGTTTCAACTCTTAACACTTAGAAATTATGACAATAGAAGGGTCACTAATCCTGTGACCAAATTGTCCTTCAATGTGCAATTACATGTTCCTATATTAAAAAGCATTCTCCATTAATTATGCAATGTTAAGTTAAAATTTCAATGTAACCTAAGTTATACAAGCACCCAGAGGAAAACAGCTCACTGCAAATAAACAAGAGAATCAATCACATTGAATCCTATTAAATCCTCTCCCAACCCCAAAAGAAAAGTGAAAATAAAATGCTCAGAGAATTGCCAGGCATCTATCTCCCTAACATTAACCTATAAATCTTCACAATACTCATGAAGCAAATGTCAAGCACTTCCAGTTTTACAGATGAAAGAACCCAAAGACCTAAGAGATTTCCTCCAAGGTTACACACAAAGTTAGAAATCAGATTAATGTAAACTCTAGGACAATGAACTCATCATCATTTCTAATCAAACTGTTAGAGCAAACAAAAAAAAATTACCTCACTCTATATGTTGTCCTATATTTACACAAGTGCTGTCCAAGAAGGTAGCCATTAGCTACATGTAGCTATTAAGCACTTGAAATGCAGCTAGTCCAAACAGAGATTTTGTAACTATAACCTAGAAACTGAAAAGTTAGTATGTAAAGAATAAAATCTCTCTTTTAACATGGATTACATGTTGCAATGTTTTTTGGATATACTAGGTTAAAATTCATTGTACAGCACTGGTCCATACTTCTAAAAAACCACCCAATGAAACAGATGCCCTAAGACCGAGCAGCATTTTCTCAGAATCTGATGTATTCTACAAATAGTATACATATATGTATACTATGTATATATACTACATATGTAACACAACATAGTAACCACATTTGTTTTTGATTTTTTGTTTGTTTCATTTTCTTTTTTGAGTCAGGGTCTTACTATGTAGGCTGGCCTTAAACTTTTGATCTTCCTCAGCGAGCCTCCCAGGTGCTGGGATTACAGACACGTATCACCATACCTGGCCATAGTAACCATATTTGGAAAGGTAGAAAACGGGCATAAGTTTTTTGAGATACAGGCATGTACATAACTACAAATACATAGAACAGACCATTATAGTAATTCTCTGAAGATAATAAGAGATGTTTCCATCTCATTGTAAGTATATGTGATCTTTTTCAGAAGGGGTGTATGTGCTTATTTGTTTCTGGGTTTCAAATCTAGGGCCTCATACATGATAGGCAAGTGCTCTACCACTGAGCTACATCTTCAGCCTAGTACATGTAAACTTGAATATGTCACAGTGAGAGGAGAGTATGACTTTCCTTTAGAGTAGTATGTCATTTCCTCAGGTGGAAAAGTGAAACATTCCTATTCTAATATATATATATATATACAGGGATATCAGTCATCAGAGGCTACCTGTAGGCACTCTGAACCTCTCAAAATGTCTAATATGTATTTAGATTTTAAAAAATCACATCTCCTAATATTCTAATAGACTCAGTACTTAATCTGAAATAAGTGGCAAGAAACACTCAAGTTTTTTAAAGACTAACTTTAGAACATAGTCTGATAGACTACACATGGTGGTACATGCCAATAATCCCAACAACTGGGAAGCTGAGGCAGGAGTATCTCAATTCTAGACTAGCCTCTGCTACATAGTGAGATCCTATCAAAAAAAAAGGGAAGAAAGGAAGGGAGGGAGGGAGAGAGGAAACAACAGAGGAAAAGAAAATAGTCTGGTAATCCTATAAAAGGTTTAATACAAAATTTCAATTGACACAGCAATTCTACTCCATGCGTTATAACCAAGAAAAAACGAAAACATACAGCCACACAAAAAATGTGTATATGAATGTTTATTGCAGTACTATGCATTACAGCTAAAAAGTGTTAATGCAATGTCCATGAACTGATGGATGGATAAACATAACGTGGTATATCCATATGCTGGAATATCATTCAGTCCTAAAAAGGATACAAATTTGTTACATCATGGATGAACTTTAAAAACATTATCCTATCTTGAAACAAGCCAGTCACAAAAGATCACAAATTGTATACTTCCTTTTATATAAAATGTCCCGAACAGGCAAATCTAAAGAGACAGAAAAAAGTTGTTTGGTGCTGGAATAGCTGAAAAATAACCAGTGACTGCTTAACGAGTGAGGTTTCTCTTTGGGTTGGTCAAAGTTGATTATGATGGTGACTGCACAACTATGTGAATACACCAAAATCCACTACAGATGGAGGAACTGTATGGTATGTGAATTACACCTCAATAATCTTGTTAGAAATATGAAGCATGGGGAGAAAAGGATTACAGGGATTCATCAGGCACCTTAATTGCTACTTTTCTGGATTTTGTAGCTTTGTGGTTTTTATCAGTTTTGAAGTTTTGTAATTTTTTTTCTCACTTTAAATATTCATTAGTAAAATTTTTCATCACATTGTTTTGCACAAGTAAATATACTAAAAGCTGTGAGTTATACATTTAAAAAGCTGATTTTCTGCAGCAGGTGAATTACTTTAATAAAGAAGTTAAATTTCTTTCACTAGAAAAAAGGGATCAAAGGATAATATCTTATGTTAACCGTAAACAATCTCAGAATTAACTACCACACCCTAGGACATAGATTCCCGCTGTCTAAAACAGCCCATACTACATTAGAGATTGAATAGCTTTGTTAAAGTCAAAAACACAGTTACTATCTCAATCAAGCAAATGCTCAAGTTCAAAACCAACCCACAGGAATCTGAAGATACAAGTATAAAAATGTGCAAGGACACCAGAAAAACTCGACTTTACCACTTTATCTTAAAAGCCAAACTCTTGACTCAGAATGGAGTGGGTGGGGGAAAGAAAAAACCCAATAGGCACCTAAATTCTTAAAAATCTCAGTGGGATGTGTTTAACACACACCTTACCAATACAGAAAGCCTAGGGAGCAGCTGTACCTAAGACAATGAAGCTCTTCTCTTTTCCTTTTTAAATAACAAAACGTGATGGTGCCATTCCCTAGCCCACCCCATCCCCCACTACTACCACCACCAGCAGGTGCAGGGAAAGGATACTGTAGACTAGAGGATGACAGCTTTGTATAACCCTTTGGACTTTATGTGTAAGAGTGCAGCTGGTGGTCTCCTCTCAGGAGGGGGTAAAAGAGATTTGTGGACAAGCTGAATTAAGGGGGATCCTTTGCCTGGAAGAGGGCACACCGGGAGCCTCATCTTGAGTCAGCTATATCCAGAGTAAAACACAGGCCGCTGGAAGGCACTGTTAGCATCACCGGGATGGCTCTCACGCCGGGGGTGGTTTTTTGCAGCGGAGAAGTTGACTCCTGTAGTTTGGACATTAGGGGGAGGCGGGGGTAGAGCGGGAGTCGGGAAGACCAGAAAAAACGCCTTTAAGTGGAAACGCCTCGGGCCTCGCCGAGGAAGTTCCGAGCCGCGCTCGGGGGCCACACGCTCGCCCCCCGCCCCTCCTGCCGCGGCGCCAGACGTCGGGGCCCGAGCGGGATCCCGAGCCTCCGCCGCGGCCCGGCCGGCCTCCTGCCGCGCGGCCCGGGCTCCGCACCCGCGCCGAGCCGGCTCCGCCGGGCAGGCCTAGGCCGCGCCGGCGGTGCCCCGGCACCGCGCTCCCCGGCGGAGGCGGAGCCGGCTCGACACAAACTTCCCGGCGCGTTCGCACAGGCGTCACCGGCAGGCCGGCCGTCAGCGCCATTCCCCCGCGGCCCGGCGGCGGCGCCCGCCCCGACTCCCCACACTCCGAGTCCCGGCGGAGACCGGCCGAGGCCCACGGCCCCCCACCCTCCGGCGCCCCCGAGTTTACCTCCAAGTCGCGGCCTTTGTTCTTGAAATTCTTGAGCCGTTGGTTGTCCAATTTCTCGTTGTCCGCCATGGCCGGGCCGGTGACTCCTTCCCCCGCCCGGGCCCCGCGGGATCCGCCCCAACCACCGCGCCGCACCGACACTCCCAGGAACCGGGCCGCTGCCTGAGCTGCTATGTACGCCGGGCGGCCGCTTCCTTCCTCCTCTCACCTGCCTCCGCCACGGCCTTCTCCACCTCTCCCCACCCGCCCCCCCGCCCTAACCCCAGCGCGACAGAATCAGCTCCAGCGAAGACAACTGCGGGGCCGGGCGGCGGCAACGGCGGCGGAATGTGCTGCCGGCTGAGAGGGGGGAGGCAGCCTCGATCTGAGGCCCCGGCGCCGCGGCCACGCCCATCACCGCCAGCCCAGCTTGCCGATTGGCCAGCCAGGCTCCGGTGCGTTCGGCCAATCAGAAGGGGCGATGGAGAGTTGGGGGGGTAGGGCGGAAGAGAGAACAGAAAGGGGAAGAGTGCGACGCCCGGAGGAAAGGGCCCGGGCGCTGAGAAGGGAGGGAGTAGAGAGAGAGGAGGGAAAGAGGAGAGGGTGCGGCGGGGGCAGGGCAGGGCGGGACCACGAGCCTGGGGGGAGAGGAGGCGGA
Source organism: Castor canadensis (assembly GCF_047511655.1). Lineage (NCBI taxonomy): Eukaryota > Metazoa > Chordata > Mammalia > Rodentia > Castoridae > Castor > Castor canadensis. The sequence continues at coordinate 108,224,383 of NC_133390.1, read as the reverse complement.
AGCACCCGAGGAGCAGACTGGAGGGGAGGCCGGAAGGGAAGGAGAGGCCCGGGAAGGCGGCGTGACGAGGTGTGACGCCGGTCTTGCGGGCGGCCAGACCCCGACGCTGGGGTCCGGCGTCGGAGCGGAGTTGCAGTGACGCCCTTTTCCTCTCCTCCCCCGGCGCGCGTTTTCTTCCTGGGAACTTCGGGCGCTTTGCGGGGCGCAGAGGTGCGCCTGGCTCCGTCCCAGCAAGGCAAGCCAAGCCATCCAAGGGCCAGGCCTCGGGGCTAGGGGTGACAGGATGGCGTGCGTTCCCGAGGCGCAAAGGAAAGCGAGAGGGACGGTGGTGGAAAAGGAAAGGGGTCATTAGACGAATCGGATTCGTCCTCTGACCAAGTGCCCGCAACAGGTAGGAACTTGGGAAGAGCTGATGATCTGTAATACCACTTCCTAGGTGTTTCGCCTTAGGAATTTCAAGAAGCTATTTGGCCACGAAATACTAACGCCGAGACCGTGGCCATTGACATGGTAATGTAGTACTGGAACTCTTGTTAATGGAAGTGAACTCCAAGGATACCATGTTCACCAGAAACATTACTGGAGGCAGAAATAACGCACGATCCAAAAGAACGTACTCAAAATTTTCAGAAAAAAAGATTAGGAAATGTTTAAAAATATGTCGGTACCGACTAATAGCACTTCCAACGGACAGGGTTATGTAAAGTAGTGGCAAGTCGGACCAGAAGCAAGGAATTAAGGGCGTTGGATGTGTTTGGTTACGGCAAGGTAAAAGGAACGATTTTGGTTTGGGCCCTAATGGGGTTTGAACTCAGGGCCTCACTCTTGGTATGAAGGCACGCTATCACTTGAAAGTATGAAGTCAGTCAATGGGTTTAAACAGTAAGCTGAGTTCCCTCTGAGGGAGTAGAAATAAAGAGAGCTGGAAGGAATACTTGAAAAAGATGTTATAATGGTAGGAAATGGTTTTAACAAAACAAAACTTAGAAGCAGAGTAATACTTTTAAAGTCTAAAGTACTTTGTATACTTTCGACTGGGCTACAAAAACAAGCAGTACCAGGTAATAATTCACACTGAAGGTTAACTTGAATGTAAATTGAATGCAGGTCTTAAAATACAGATTGTAAATTTTTCATTATAAATTTTTATTACCAAAAAACTCAATTAATTGAAGTAACATTGTATTTGCATGCTGGAGCACTCATGTTTTAAAAAATGAGTGTAGAGGCTGGTTGTGGTAGTGCACACCTGTAATCCCAGCACTCCCAGCACTAGAGAGGCAGAGGCAGAAGGATGGCAAGTTTCAAGGACATCTGGGCTACAGAAGTGAGTTCAAGGCCAGCCTGGGCTGCCTAACAAGACCCCGTGTCAAGACAAAAGAAAAAAATAATTTAGGATAAGAAAATTCTAAACCTAGAATATATGTATCTTTTCTGCCATCATGGATTTGGTCAGACCAAGGTTCAAGAAAAAAATTTACTGGTGACTTCTTAAACTGATTGGAAGTTACTCTGTCAATGTATATAGATGACTATTTTGTTGTTGAAGTAAATTTCACCATTGTGTTCATGATGAAGTTTATAGAATTGTTTACTGTTCTGTACATCTTCACGTCTCCCAGCTACACCTGGTTATGTCTGATGATTAAACAACCTGAAATTCTCTGTGCAGAATACTCCTTAAAATGGGTTTGATCACCATTACCAACTGAGAAAGATTCAGTACAAATAGCAAATAGCCACATCTTGTAATTTTATTTGTTTAATGTCTAACTGAGGAGTAAATTCTTTGAAGTCAAGAACCAGTGTTCTGTTTACTACTATATACCCAGCACCCAGTGACTGTCAAGCGTTAAGACCTGAATCTGAGTTTTTTCAAGTGTTATGTCTTTGCAGTTGAATAACTTGCTTTCAATTGTGGATTGAGTTTTTCTTGCTTCTCATTTACACCAAGTTTCATCTACAAATACTTCATTTGATGTGACCTTCATCCCAGGGTTAAAATTTATGGAATAAATCAAACATGTTTCAGGGGAAAACCTGAACAGTAGTTGTGAAATACTTTGCTAAAACAAATAATTATCCTTAATTATAATTAATAGTCTCTTTGCCTGCCTAAGATTTTCACTGAAATTGTAACTGCTCATTTGCCAGCAAGTTTACATGTTTAGCGTCTGTACTTCGGACTCTTTTGAGACAGAAGATACATAATTTATAAAAGGGGTAAAGAAGTTTCTCCAGGAGTGGTAATAGCTTTACGTGCAGATTGGACAACTAAATGGCAAGATATCATAGAACAAACTCCTGTTAGTTTCAGAAATTTAATTTGCTGAACTAAGGAAGTAGTGAAATACAGGATCATTAATACCATTTCAACTTTACCTCAGTTTGGGCTACAATAACAAATTGCCATACATTGACTGGCTTAAACAGCAGACATTTATTTCTCTCAGTTCTGAAGAATGTTCGTATTAAGGAGGTCTGTTGTGCTTTCAAAGTATCATAAAGTTCTCTTAGAGTCACTTGAATAAAGCTACTTTCTCTGTTCTGCAACAGAAATTTGTGAGGGGATTTGGGAAGCCATACACAGGGTTTTAGTAAAATATAATCTCAAAAAGAATTATAATTGTTAATTATTTCACCCAAGCAGTTTGGACTATTCTTATAGTATGTACATTAATTTGAAGATTGTGAAATCTTTCTTGAATCAATCTATAATATGGATCTTATGGTCTCTTGTTTGTTGAGTACCTTAGATTATTTGTGGTTTCTTGAGCAAAATGTTGGTTACTATTAGCTGAAAAAAGGAATTTTATTTATAGCTAAATCTTAACTAAAAATATAATTTGTGTTTATAAATTAAACACTGGTTCTTTTTTGAGAGACAAACATTGAACTTTTGGTAATTGCTGTAGTTTGATGTAGTTTGTTTCTCAAATGTTTGTGTATTGGGAACTTGGTCATCAGGGTGATGATGTTGAGAGGTTGTGGGACCTTTAAGATAGGGCCTGGTGGGAGTTGGTTATATCCTAGAGGGCATTGCCCGCCAAATGGATTAAGATAGGTCTCAGTGGGACCCTGAGTTAGGTCTCAAGAGACAGTTGTTATAAAAAAAATGTGCCTGGCCTCTCCCCTCCCTTTGGGTACTTGTCTCTTTGTGATCCTTCTGTCACACGAGCTCCCTCCATGATGCCATCTGCCCTAATATGAGGCAGGGTGGGGGGTGCTCACCAAAGCCAATGTATGCTATTTGGACTTTCGGCCTCTGAAACTGTGAGTTAAATAAACCTCTTTTCTTTCGAAAGTACCCAGCTTCAGGTATTTCATTATAATAGAATATGGACTTATATAGTAACATACCTTTATTTTCTCTGGAAAACAAATTGACCTGGTATTGTGGAGTTTCATTCATGTCTTTCCATTGCCAGACTGTTCTGACTTAGAATTTGGGGAATTTTGAAGAAAATGAGTTTTTTATTTACTGAAGTCCCAGAAAGGTAAGAAATGATGAATTAAAATTGATATAATTTGGTTGGGAGAAGTGAATCACCTAGTTTTTTCTTTAGCTTATTTTTTTAATCTTAGTTTTGACCATTTAATTGAATAAAAACTTAGAATTGTAGGCCTAGCCTCCATGCCAATAATGCTCACTTCAGACATGTTCCCATCCCTGTATTTTTTTTTACTTTTTATTTTTAAATAATTATAGATTAAAAAATAATAATAATTAGAGATTCACAGGAATTTTACACATACACACACACAAAGTGGGCCCATCTTTCTTTTACTCAGCCTCCCTAATAATAGTATCTTAAGTAACCATAATATACTATCAAAACAGGCAGTTCATATTGACCTAATCCACAGAGGCTATTCAGAGGAGAGGAAAGACATTAGAATATATAATACATGAATCATGTATATGGAGTGCCCATATACTAGAGCTTCCAATAATCCTATATTTTATGGGAAAGGAGTGAGGAATAATAGTAATAATAATTAATAGTAAATTTTGACTATTCTAGGTCTAGGTGTTTTCTTTACATGAACTATTTTATTATTGTTGCTGTTATTTGTACTTCTAGTATTATAAATGAGTTATTGAGCCCTGTGTAGCTGGGTTGGAACTCACTATGTAGCAGGCTGGCCTTGAATGCGAGGTACTCCTCTTTGCCTCCTGAGTGCTGGGATTACAGGCACCATGCCCAGATGACGCAGTTTTTTCTAAACAATTTTTGTATATATTAATGCATTGATCCCCCCAACAACCCCATGAGGTAAGTGTATTCATTTTACAATTGAGAAAATTTAAGTACAAAGAGGCACAGTAATTTGCACAAGATCACACAGTAAACGGTAGAGCTGGCATTTGACCTGTGCCTGACACCACAACCAGCACTCCTGTTACCACGGAGGTACATAAACTTCGGTATTCATAGTATCCTTCAAGGTGGGTGTTACTATTTCAGCTTTCTGTACGAGAAGCCTGAGGTCCAGTGAGTCTAAGCAACTTGCTCAAGATCCTGCACCACTGGAATCTATTTTGATTCCAGGCCCGCCTAGCTGCAAACCCCCTACTGTTTGTGGTTGGCCCTCCTGTCTCCCTGGCATATCACACAGATCTCAGCTTGACCTCTAGACTTCTTTAAGTCTAGTTCTGAAATGTGCAAGGTGGTGGTTCTCAAACCTTAGAGTACATCAGAATAACCAGGGAGGATTAAAACCCAGATTTGTGGGCTCTATCCCCAGGACTTCTGTTTTAGTAGATCTTGGCTAGCCTCTGAAGATTTGGATTCTAGGAAAAGCTTAGATGACACTGATGAGATTCTATTACCTGGAACATCCTTTGAGAACTACTAGATCTGATGTAACAGAGCTCATTGTAAGGTAAGTATGAAGCTAGAATAAGGATAATGAGGCACCACAGTAATAGGTCATATTTTGTGCAACAGTAATACACATGTAAATCATGGTGATATATCTGTTGCTCAATGTAACCAAATAGTGTGTCAGGGACTGAAATTCCCAAGCCAGTACTATCCAGTTCCATTTTTCTGAATAGATTTATTCAATATTTTCCTAGATCCCTTTCTGTATCTAGTTTTTCTCTTGCATTTTCTCAAATACCATCTCTTTATACATTCCTCACAAAGACTGGCTCCATTTGGGCATGCTAAATCTATTTTTAGTTTCTTGGTGTTAACTTTAATCTCATATATTTTGCTACTGCCTTTCTAGATCCTTGAAGGTTCAGGCCTGCCCTGGTTTTGGGTCAATTCCTGAAGAGGTGGAATGTGTGTCCATTGACTGCTATCACTCTTCTGAATTCTAGCGCATTTGCCAGCTACTCTGGTTTACTCCTACTAGTCTCCTTCTCAGGCCCTGTTCCTGCAGGTTCATTCAGGAGTGGGGTCTCCTGCCATAACTGGACTGGCCTCTTGGAACCATCTCTAATATCAACAAACAAAACAAATGAAGATTTAGCATCTCTGTTTTTGGTTTCCCTGTTCGGGGATATCCCTCACAATCAAAACAATGGAAAAACCTGTTAATGTGCAATGCTACTTTATTTCTACTAATGGTACTACTCAGTTTCTGGAGCTGAAAACATTAGATATCTTTGATTCTTTATCCTTTTTTCTCTGCATGCTACATTCACTCAGTGCCAAATTGTATTCAATAAATAAGACATCTTAACAGAATCTCAAATTTGCCTCCTATCTATTCCCAGTGCTGCCATCATCTGCCCTTCCTGTTTAAAATCTGTAAGAATTGTTTTATATTCATGATGTCTCAGAATTGGAAGAGAGCATAAATGTTATCTAGTTCAACCATCCATTTTGTGCTTAAACTCTCACTTGAACATTCCCCATCAAGTGGGTTTTCCAGCCTCAGTATATCTTGAATCATAGCCCATTCGGTCTTCAGAGGACACCATTGTCAAACACTCATGTATATAATACAATCATTTAAAAGAAAAAGTCATTGAATACTTAAAACAGTATCAGTGGAGATAACAAAGAGTAGATGCATTAAATAGAACTGGGTTTTATTTTTGCATTTATGGTGATGATAGACTCCTACCTTCAATAATATACCTGGATTATAGGTTCTGTTTTGAAATTGGGAATAGTGATGCTAATCAAACATGAAAATTCTCATGAGCATGAGTGACTTTAGTAACTTCAATGAGAACAGACTGATTCCCTGAAACACATGACTTCTTTGGATAATTATATATAAGTAGGACTCTCTGATGCATTTATTAGTTTTTCTCCATTACTGAGCATAGATTTATATGTGACATATGGTACCACATATACACATATAATTCTGGAACATGAATTAAATTACAGTACAAGATTGAACACTTTCAAGTCACATAAATTAGTCTTGAAATACACACCTCATAGGATTTGTCATCTTCCTATTTATAGTCTTGTCACCATGTTATACAAAACCCTGAAGTCTCTTGGAGAGCTTCTCAAATGGAGTTTCAACAGATTCTCTAGATGCCTACAAAGTCAAAGTTCTGTAGTTCCTGATGTGCCACGTAGACTTAGTTGTTACTGGTTACCTTACAACAGACTTCAGAAAAAAATCTTTAGTGCATCTTTTAATGTTTTTCTCAGTCTCTTACACTGTTAAATCTTTGAAACCTTCATTCTTTCACCTACACACTTATTCTACCACTCATTAGAAACTGTTAAGTGTTGGTGACCATATGACTAATGAGGATGAGCACTTAGAAAGTGTTAGACCATCTTATTTAGAGTCTGTTAAATACTAGAATGTCTTGTACTCTTGCCTTTTGGCTACAACCCTAAGATCTGCCTGACCAAACCTTTCTGTTCTACATGGCAGAACACAAGGTACCATACTGATCCTAAATTAGACTTGCAGGATTTTAGTTCTACCTATAAATAGAAGCATCAGAGGAAGCACCTTGTAGGCAGATCAAGTCAATTAATGACTAAGAATTCTACTATTTGGTTAATTTGTGCATATGAGAACCATTTAGAGCAACAGAAAAATATCACTACCCACACGACCTAGAAGAACTATTTAATTTCTAGAGGTAGAAAATTGTTTAAGTTTTATATTTTTGTTCTTATTTTTTTACTTTTAAATTTTTATTTTTATAATCTTTTGGTTTTTTTGAGATAGGGTCTCACTTGTCAGTCTTCTTGGAGGCACTCTTGTGGTACATGAAATGATACAAAGGGACACTGGCAAATGTCTAATTTCAGCAACCTTAGCTAGCTCCTTCTAGTTCTTGTGGTTGTGTTTTTGTTTTGTTTTTGAGTGGGGGAGGGCACTGGAGTTGGAACTCCAGGCCTCAGGCTTACTGGGCAGGTTCTCTTACCACTTGAGCCACTCCAGCTCAAAATATTTTCTTTCTTTTTTTTTTTAAGCAGCACTGAGATTTGAACTCAGGGCCTCACACTTGCTAGGCAGGTGCTCTTACTGCTTGAGCCACTACCAGTCCTGCTAACGCCTAGAAACAATTTAAATACACATTGTATAGCTAGTATCACAAAGTATATGTTGCCTTTATTATAATACCTAAAATAGCAGAAAGGAGACCACACATATATTTCCACCCAATGCATGCACAACTACTTAGTGTAGTGTGTATGTATCTTAGTTCATAGTGTAATATATAATATGCTGGGGTTTTTGTTTTGTTTTGTTTTTTTGAGACAGAGCCTCACAATGTAGTTCAGATTGGCTCAAACTCCTGACCTCCTCCTGTCTTAGCCTCCCAAGTGCTAGGATTACAGGCATGTACCACTATACCCAGCCTGTCATGTATAATACAGTGTAACGCATATCTAGATGTGTACGCTGTTGCTTTATGGACATGTATCCCATACAGTTACATAGGACCCCATGTTTGGCTTAATAATCTTTTGTCAAAATCTTGGAATTCTCAGTTTTTAAACAAGGGAATCCACATTTTCATCTTGTACTGGTCTACTGTCTACTAGGTAGAGAGTAGTGTTTATCTAACTCAATGCTCATTCTTTTATTGGCATGCATTCCTTCAATCTCCAAAGTGTCGATTTCTATTTTAAATGTAACCAAGCAATATAGGTGTAAATAGGATAATACCATGTACCACTGCAACCTACTGTTTTCATTTAGACATTGTTTCCTGTTAATGTGTCTTTGTAAGGGCTGAAGAATGTTCTTTTACATGGATAAGCCATGATTTATTTATTTAATCTCCTACCAGGGAACACATACTGCCTTTGGCTGTTTGTTGAGACAAAGAGTAAACATATTTGAATGCATATGTTTGTGTACTTGCCCACCATTTCCTAGGATAAATTTCTAGAAGTGCACTTGAACGTTTTAAAAATGAGATACATACCACTTGATTGCGCCTCAGAAAGATTATACTAGGTTATACCAATCTAAATCCCATTGCAGTGGACAAGAACAATTGCTGCCCACAACTGAGTGAATCGCTCAGTTTCATCTCTGCTCACCCAGTAGTGCCTGCTATTTCTAATGGGCTTAGCTTGCATTATTAGCTCACCAGGATAGCCTTTATTCCCCTAACATGGAATGGCTGTTTATTGAATTAAACATCAGTACACCTATCAAAGTGAGTACCTTTCTTTTTCACAATTTTTTTTTTTTACATTTTTTGATGGAAACCGAGTATCTTTTAGGTAGTGACTTTGTATTGGCTTTCCTGCCCAAATGTGTGAAGCACTGCTCTAAACCCCCAACTTTTCTTTTAAATGAGTTTTTGCTCTCCATGTCTAACGCTCAGGGGTACTGTAAGTACAGTAAGTGCTCAAAGAAAACCAAAGGACACTTATTTTACTGCTCGTAATCCTCCAGGTATTAAAAAAATTCTAATTTTGAAACAACTTCAGGGTTGTAAGAGAGTACATAATCGTAAGAGAGCAGTACAAAGAATTCCCATAATGCCCTTCACCAGGATTTCCCCAAAGTTTACATTTTGCCATATTGGTTTTCACATCCTCTGTGCCTCTGATCTCTTTGAGAGTAAATTGTTGGCATGCATTCAAATGTTTCAACTCCATTTTCTTCTGTAATCACAGTATAAATACCTAAATTGAAAAAATTATTATAAAATTATTATGTACATATATTATTTAATTCCAGGGTTCAAACCAGGACCACGTATAACTTTCAGTTACTTGTCTCGTCTCTTTTGGGTCATATTTTCCCAAACAAATCCTACAATGGTGTAAAGAAATATTTTTGACAACCTAAATTCCAAAACTCTGGTTGTTTAGTTTTTGTTGTTTGTATTTTTATGCTCAAGAGCAGAAAAATGTTGCTTAAAAAGGAAAAACAAACTAGGCACTGGTGGCTCATGTCTGTAGTCCTAGCTATTCAAGAGGCAGAGATCAGGAGGATGGAAGTTCAAAGCCAGCCATGGGCAAATAGTTTGAGACCCTATCTTAAAAATATCCATCACAAAAACAAGACTGATGGAATGGCTCAAGTGGTAGAATGCTTGTCTACCACACATGAGGCCCTGAGTTCAACCTCAGTATTGCCCAAAAAAAGGCTGAAATTCTATCAGTAATACAATAAAGCTCTTTAAATCCCTGTCACCTATTAAAAAAAAAAAGGAAAAATAAGATCCAGCAGTTAAAAAAGTGGCATATTCAAATACAGATAATAGAAATTTGCAGCAGTAAGACATAAAGTATTAAAAACCATTTTAAAATATTGAAACGTTGCATATGTGTATGAAGATAATATAATGCAATGCCCTGTAAGCCTCTGGATAATAAGGGAGCAGGGTGTTAGAGAGTAAGTAGTAGGAGGGCTAATCTGATTAAAGCATGATGTATACATGTCTGAAATACCAAGGTAATTCCTCCCCTTGAACTATCACTCTACACTTAAAAAAAAAAAGGAGGACAGGAAGGTTAAACAGGTCCTGTAGGGAATGGGTGCCAGTGGGAGGAAGGAGGCATAAAGAAAGGATGAATGAGGGTGAATATGGTGATGTATTTTGTATTCATGTATGAAAATAGAACATGAAAAAATCTTTTAAAAAGTTTTTCTGAAGACTTTTTTAAAAATCTTTTTTATAAGGCCATTGGAGTTTTATTCTTTATGAATTTCTTATTCATATTTTTATCTAGTCTTCTCTTAAATCATCTCTTATTGACTTGTAGGAATTGCTTGTATTTCCTTGGTACTTTTTCTTTTTTGGTTTTTTTTTTTTTTTGGTTTTGGAGTTTGAACTTAGGGCCTCACTCTTGCTAGGAAGGCACTCTACCACTTGAGCCACTCCACCAGCCCAAATACTACAATAAGTCCACCTTATTTATGGATTTGTTACATGTGTTTTTTAAAATTAATTAATTTTTTAGGTGGTACTGGGATTTAAAATCAGGGCCTCATGCTTACTAGGCAGGTGCTCTACCACTTGAGCCCCTCCACCAGCCCGAGAAACTATATAAAAACTTTGTTTGTCCCCTCCATTGCTAATGATATCAGGTGTTGAGAAATCCTGTTTGATTTTATGCAAATAAAGTTATCTCTATGTGCCTAGACAGCCTAGGGAAAAGGAAAAAATAATACATACAATGAGAAAGACCCTTTCCCAACTTAACACTAAAAATGAAGGACATTTGTGTTCTTACTAGGATGACATTGAGCAGCTTTTCTTTCTCTTAAATCTTTTATTAAAAATGAAAATACAAGCCAGGTGCTGGGGGCTCACACCTGTAATCTTAGCTACTTGGGAGGCAAAGATCAGAAGGACCTGCATTCAAAGTTAGCCCTGGCAAAGAGTTGGACAGACCTTATCTCAAAAATACCCAACATAAAAAAACATGGCTGGTGGAGTGACTCAAGTAGAGTACCTGCAGCAAGCATGAGGTCTTGAGTCTAAACCCCAGTACCATCCCCCACACATCAAAAAAACTAAAACAGAGCTGGGTATGGTGGGGCACATCTGTAATCCCAGCCCAGAAAATGGAGGCAGGAAAAGCAAAGGTTTGAAACCAGCCAGGGTTACAAAGTGAGATCCTCTCTCAGAAAGAAACAACTAAAGCAAAAAAACAAGAAACAAAACACAATAATGCAAGGTGTGTTGATAGAATAACTTAAAGCTATAAACTGCAGTTGGCACTGGAGTAGGCTCTGTGAGGTACTGAGGGGGACCAAGGTTGAGATCAACTGGCCTGGCAACATTTACAACTTTAAGGGGAGTTCATAAAGAAAGAGCAGATTCATATTTTGCTTGTTAAATAAGCATTGAAGAAGTACTCAGTGTTGAGCAATACTCTAAACACTTCGCATGAAAATTCATTGTCTATCATCTTATCCTCACCTAGTAGAGCAGTAGAGCATTTTGTCCATGGCGCACAGCTTGTAGGTGGCAAAGCTAGGAAACTGTGAGAACCTCCAGGGAAGAGTCTACAGGGACCTGAGTGGTTTAATCTCATGGACTTTTGAAACTGATCTACTAGTTCCCATTTGTATGAAGATAGGGCCTTATACTAAGGAGAAAGGACTGGGTATGCAGTCACAAAATTCAGTAGGACAGGGATAATGGAGAAGGAAGAAAGTTTCTTCCGTAAGCAAGGGAGGAAAACCAAGCCAAGAAACCTCCAAAAGCAAGCTGCTATTAAAGCTATCTGAATCAAAATTTGGGAAACTATATTCACATAAAAAGCTTAGATACCATATAAAGAGAATAAATGAAGCAAAGGAAAAAGTAAAGTATAAAATAGCATCCATACAAACAATAAAAGTGTGCCAGAAAAACATACTCAAATAGCCATTCCAACTTACTGTATTTTATTTCAAAATTAGGTAAAAGATAGTCTTACATAAGAAATGAAAGAACAAAATAAATTAGAATTCAAAATAGATGACAGAAATCAAGAAAGAATTAGAAGCAGAGCTTGGCATAGGCTTTTGTGGCAGCTGCCTGCAGGGTTATTAATGGTGGCGCTGATTTTTTTCTTTTGTTTCTTTTTTTTTAGGCTGGGTCACTGACCTGGAACTCACGATCACCATACCTGGTTTTGAGTTTCTTTACTTTTAAAAGTAAATTTAAAGGAAAAGTATCAGTTAAATGTTTTTAAATAAAATGTCATTGAGTGACTAAATTAAATATAAAAATTCATTTTAGCTGTTGTGGTTGATGGTATAGAAAATTCACATTTAAATCTCAAGCCCTTTTTATTCTTTTTACAAAAAACATTTAATTGCAGATGTTTTAGGGAAGAAAATCAGAAATAAAATATGAAAATGGTACAATTCCCATCACCCAGAAAGTCAATTTTTTCAGCTTTTTTTCTGTAAGAATGTTATTTTAAACAAAGAGCGTATAACACTTCTTTACAGATACCCCCAAATCGAAATGACCCTGTTCAAAATCAAATCCTGCTGAGTTTGGTGAGCAATCGCTCTCTCCACACACATGAGCCTTCTGTGAAAATAGCATACATGCAACTCACCCTAATTTTCCTCTTATGATTTAAGTTTCATTTTGCCACATTAAAATATAGCAGTTTTTGTCCTGTTGGTTTATTTGCTGGATTCATTCAGCATGGATTGAGAAGTTCAACACCTGTACTGTCAATCCAAAGACTGTGACACCTTATGACTCTAACTACAATTTGGTAGAAAGTGAATACAGTTTTTGGAAGCTAAAACCATAAAAATGAATTTAATAAGTGGCAGCAAATGTCACAGTGTATTATGGAGAATTATACTTAGATAGAAACTCACCCAAAATTTATTAGAATACTCTTTTGTAATATCACATATGCATTAATATAAATTAGGATTTTGCCAACAAAAAGGTGTGAGGTATTTAAGGGTACTGTAGCAGAAGAATTGAACGATAGAACAGTTATTCCGAAGGTGGACAGCATGTGTAATATTAAAAAGCTTATTCAATAACTATCATCAAGAACACAAACAAGAACAAACTTTGATGAGGATGTGGGGGGAAAAAGGAACCCTCACACACTGTTGGTGGCAAGGTAAATTAGTATAGCCATTATGGAAAACAGTCTGGAGCCTCCTCCAAAAACTAAAAATAGAACTGCCACATTACCCAGCAATGCCACTCTTGCATGTGCTCAAAGGACTGTAAGGTTACAATAAAGACACCTGCACACCCATGTTTATTGCAGCATTTTTCACAATAGCTAAGCTATGGAAACAACCAAGATGCCCCACAACTGACGAATGGATTAAGAAAATGTATTTATACAGAATGGAATTTTACTCAGCCATTAAAAAGAATGAAATTTCATCGTTTGCAGGTAAATGGATGGAACTAAGGAACACCATCTTGAGTGGAGTTAATCAGTCTCAAATGCCAAAGGCCACATGTTCTCTCTCATATATGAAAGATGGATCCAATATGCAAATACAAGCATATCATACATACATATAAATATATACAGTCCTTAGGGAGGGGCTAGGGTGGCTGGCAGGTTTACTTAACATAGCCTTATCACATAACAAGGGGTAATTTGCGTATGCCCTTATATTAATTTATAGCCTTTAATTGTATGTATGAGATGCAATCAATGTTCAAGTTAAGAGGACTTGGCCTGGAAGGTCAAATTGGGAGTAGCTCCCCCTGCCCCGCCCCGTTTTTTAAAACAAGCAGGGCAAACCCAAAGGCAACTCTTTTGGACGCTATCTTGCAATGATATTTATGACCCACCAGAGTGTTTAAAATTTAGAGGATTTATAGTTCTAGAGATGGTTCAGTGCTATGCTGGGGTGGCTGTTAGCTTTGTTTGCTTAAGAGAAGAGAGACCTTGGTAAGTTATTTTCTCTGCCTGCTAACCTGCCTCAAGGGGACTACAGGAGACAGGAGAGGGAAAGAAAATGTTAGAGAATGAAAACTACAGAAACAATCCATCTGTATATGAAGATAACACAATGCTGCATAAGCTGTCAAATGTAGGGGAGCGTGGTGATAGAGAAAGAATTAATAATGACAAATCCCCTTGGAGTATCAATATACACTTGAAAAAGTGAAGGACAAGAGGCTGAAACAAACCCTTTTGGGGGATAGTTTTTAGTGAGAGGTGGGTGGGCATAAAGAAAGGGAGAAAGATGGTGAATATGGTGGAGGTATTTTGTATTTACATATGAAAATAGAAGAATGAAACTGTTTAAATTGTTCTAAGAAGCAGGGAGGAGAAAGAACGATCCAGGGGGTGGATCTAACTAAGATATAAAGTTTCTGTAAATATCACAATATATCCTCAGTACAACTATTATATGCTAATAAAAAACATATAAAAATATATAGAGAACATGTTTCCAAAAGTGGGACCATTAGAGGAGGCTAAGGGAGGAGGAAAAGAAGAAAAGAATGATAAGGAGTGAATAATAATGAAACACATCAAATCTGGGTAGGAGCAAGACACACAAAACACACTGAAAGCTACTGAGCAATAGAGGCTACAGAAAAAGGGTGAGAAAGAGTAGTGGAGGAGGTTAGACTGATTTAAGCACAATATATTCACAGGTAAAAAAACCAATGCAAAATCCACACTAAAAAATGAACAGACACCTAAATAATGAAGGACAGGAAGGTAATGCAGGTCATGTTAAGGGAGGGCCTCTGTGGGAAGGGAGGGTAAAGGGGCAAATATGGTTGATGTATTTTCTGTACAGGACTGAATATGGAACATTGAAACCTGTTGAAGTCACCTTAAGAAGGGGAATGGAGTAGAAAGAAGAATGGAGGAGATGAACCAATTAGGGATATAATACAGGCACATAGGGATATGTCACAACAAAACCACCTGTATTACTATCATATATTCACAAAAAAAATTTTTTTTAATGAATGACAGGAAAGAAAAACAGATCCTGGTCAGGGATGGGTACCAATGGGAGGAAGGAGGACATAAGGAAAGGTAAAGGAAGGCTAATATGGTGGATGTGTTTTGTATTCATATATGAAAATAGAACAAGGACACCTGTTGAAATTGTTCTAAGAAGCAGGAGGGAGGATATGGGAGAAAGATGGAGGGTGTGAATCTAATTAGGATATATTGCAAGCACGTATGTAAATGTCACAGTGTATCCCCCTGTACAACTATTATATGCTAATTTTAAAAAGCTTATTCAATATGACTATTGTTTTCCTAACTCAAATTGAAAATTAAGCTTGGTAAAAAATCTGTTCAATTGGTGGGTATGGCGTTCTACCATGAGAAGGTACTTCCTGGAACAGGATAAAATCTGAACTATGATGCAATATCCTGAGGATGTATGCATGTGTGGGAATGTGTACACTGGGAGTAGAGAGGTACACATTCACTGTATTCACATCACTGTTGTAGATTTTCCAAACTATAGTACACAGGTCGAGCCAATCCATACTTGTGGAAGCTACAAATATGTATTATTAGGGGCAATTGGAGAGATATTTGAGCTATGTACAGAGTTGTGCAATCTAGTATAGCTCATCCTTGAAAACTTTCTTACCTCTAAATTTTTTTGCACAAAAGCATCAAGTTAAATGAATGTTGAAAAGTCTTAAAGAAAAAAGTATGCCCTTTTCGCAAGTTATTTTTAAATTCTCTGTATCTTACTCCTTTTCTTTGAACCAACGTAGAGCTTAAGGAAAGTAAAACAATTTAAACTTGATTTTTATGACCATAGAAGTCTTAGGTTCTGATTCGGACTTTATGATCTGGATTTTGGGGCCTTCATTGAACACACCTCACCAAGAAAGGATATGTAAGTGACTTGGTTCTCTTTGAACACTGTTCATCAATAAGTTGATTTACTAGTACAACTGAGCCCAGAGGAGCCTACATACTATCAGTCAAGTTCTCTGAGGCTCCTTTCTAGGTGAATTTGTGCCCTGGATCTGAGGGTAGTTCTTCCTAGCACTTTAGCCTCAGGGCTGGCTTCAGCCAGTTCTTACAATCCTTTCAGAATTTACTTCTCTCTTTAATTTTTTTTTTTTTTTTGGCAGCCCTGGGGTTTGAACTCAGGACCTCATGCTAGCAAGGTAGGCACTCCAACTGCTTGACCCACTCTGCCAACAGTACTTTTTTTTTTCTCTCTCTCTCTCTCTTTCTCTGTCTCTCCTCTTTCTCAATGTATTTTCCATGCTCATGACTTGATCATCAGAGCTTAGAAGTTAAGGAGAAAAGACAATTCAATTCAGTTTAGCCCATTGCACTTATTTTTAAGTTTTTATCTTTTTGTTTTTTAATTTTTAGCTTTTTTTTGGAGATATGGAGTTTGAACTCAGGTCCTTATGCTTGCTAGGCAGACACTCTACCACTTGAGCCACTCTGCCAGCGGCCCCCTCCCCATTTTATTTCTTGTTAACAACTTTGGCAAAAAGACATTGGGATGAGATCAAAACTTTTGATTAAACAGAGATCTGGATTTTCAAGAGTTCAGTTTAGTTTTGGTATGACTCTGGGCACAGGGAATTAATTTGTTCCTTTTGAATATATAGAGGTTCGGTTGTTTTTTTAATGTAATAGAGAATTTTAAAGTAAGAATATCAGTAAATTCTGTGGAACTTCTACAAAACTACTATCTCCTAGTTAAAAAAAACTATTTTTGTAGTTTTGTTCCTCTGTGTTAATAACTTTGTTGTTGGTTTTAAATTGTGGCTTGTGGATATGGGAAAGTGGTAAGAAAAAATACACAAAGAAAATAAAACAGCAGGTTTTCTAGTGTAAATCAACTCTTCCTCCCCAACTTGCTCCCAGATTTACCAGTTTCTCTCCAGCCAAGCAAATTTCTGTAGCTGAAGTTGACCAGCAGGTAGTGAATTAGTCCTTCTTGAAAATCAGTCTTGGTCTTCAAACTTAAAAAAACAGCATATTGGGCTATAAACATTGGCACTGTTGGAAACAGTCACACAGCATTGATTTCTGTAGAGTCATCATTGGTGTTGCTTACATGCGAAGTGGCAATGATCCAAGATTTATAAAGAATTGCACAATAAAAGTTAGAATGTGTGTTGTGGATCTTTGAATAGGTACCACTCAGGTTACAATTTAACCATGCTTTAAAAAAAAACTATGGAAACAAATGTTAATAACTGAAACATACTTAGAGAGTTGAAACTATTTCATTTTTAATTTGTAGTTTATGAAATATTTCTTTCAACAGCTTAGAATTTGAATGACTAGTAAAGTCTTTTTTCTTTTTTTTTTTTGATGTACTGGGGCTTGAACTCACGGCCTTCACCTTGAGCCACTCTACCAGCCCTATTTTTGTGAAGCATTTTTCGAGATAAGGTCTTGGGGAACTGTTTGCCCAGGCTGGCTTCGAACCCAATCCTCCTGATCTCTGCCTCCTGAGTAGCTAGGATTATAGGTGTGAGCCACTGGTGCTCGGCTTAAAGTCATTTTTATCTTTGATTGAATGGAGTCTTTCAGAAAAATAGATATATTGCCAGATAAATGTACTTTACATTTTAAAAACTAGGAAGGGAGCCGGGCACCAGTGGTTCACGCCTGTAATCCTAGTTATTTGGGAGGCAGAGATCAGGAGGATCTTGGCTTGAAGCCAGCCCTGGCAAATAGTTCTTGAGACCTTATCTTGAAAATATCCATCACACACACACACACACACGCACACAGAAAGGCCTGGTTGAGTATCTCAAGGTGTAGACCTGAGTTGAAGACCCAGTACCACAAAAAAAAAACCTTAAGGGGGATAAAGGAGAATAATGGAGGAAAAGTTGAATGTAACTAAGATATATTGTAAGCATTTTGTAAATGTCATTATGTACAACAATAATATGATAAAAATAAAAATAAATAAATACTTATTTGCATATGTTTAGCTTTATATACACTGCTATTTGATTTTTTTTTTCACATAAGAAAAAAAAGAATATCCACTGACCTGCAGTGGATATTCAATAGATGTTTGCCGGATAAGGGATGTTTATTGTGTGGATTATAAGCAGCATTTGAGATCAACAGTGGCTTTAAAAAAAGGTTCAAAAATATGATAAGTGAGTTAAATATAGATGTATCAAGATAAATGAATTGGAAAGAAATAATTCAGATCGCACTGATGAAATTTGGGTTCTGAGCTATCAAAATATAAAAGATAATCTAGAGTACAAAATAACTTGTTTACAGAAAATATATATTGTATATTCTAAGATAGCTTAATGCAACAAACTACACAGGAAGACTACATTCACTGTGATTTTACAAATGTAGTGATCAGATTTCAAAGACATGTAATTACTGCCATGAAAAGACAATGATATCATGCCATGATATCATGGCAGGAGAAGGGAACATCTCATATGTTTTTAATTGAATCCTTTTGAACTTCTTCCCAAATCTATTTCCATATAGCATTTCCTTTAATTGGTAAATGATAACTGTCTACCAATTGCATATGCCAGAAACCCAGTTGTCATACTTAAGAAGTTCATTTCCCTGTTAGTGATTGTATCTCTCTGGTAACTATGAAAACCTTCTCATCGGCCGCTCCATGTCTGCTCTTGCTCCTTCTTCAGCCCACTCTTCAATAGCCAGGAGAATGACAGTTTAAAAGAGACATGATATTATGCATTTCTTAAAATCATTCAATGGTTTCTTAACGCTCTTACGATAAAATTCAGAAATCCTTGACTTGGTTTACCAGGCCCTATGTGATTACTTATATCCTTCTGAGTTCCTTTTTTTTTTTTTTTATGGCACTGGGGTTTAAACTCAGGGTCTCCCACTTGTTTGGAAGGTGCTCTTACCACTTGAGACACTCCACTAACCCTTTTTGGGGGTGGGGTTTTTGAGATAAAATCTTGCGAACGATTTGCCCAAACTAGCTTCACACCGTGATCCTCCTGATCTCTGCCTCTTGAGGAATTAGGATTACAGGTGTGAGCCACCCACACCTGGGCCTTTTGAGTTCTTGTTCACCATACCCGAGCCATGTTAGCCTCCCTCCTCCTTCAGTGCACCTCAAATTCCTTTCCCTCCCTGCTTTCTCGTGTACTTTTTCCTCTGCTGACACATGCTTTCCCCACATCTTGGTGGGAAACTCTTCCTTCAGATCTTGCCTTGCATATCACTCTGCCTGCAGTCCTAAACCTGCAGACAAGACTGAATTCACTTGTTTTCTCAAAGCACTCTATTCTTGTCTTTCATAACCCTTTTATTTACCCATACCCATTTTTCTCACTACTAGAAACTCATTAAGAGTCCTTGTCTGTTTTTGTTCCCATTGTATCCAAGCACCTAGTATATTTCCTGGTGCAATAACTGCTTGAAAAATATTTGTTGAAAACAAAGGAGGGCTGGTACTCACTAAAATATGATATGGTCTAGCTTTAGTTTATGGAATTTTTTATATTAAAGAGCATCTTTAATGCAAAATCTGTAAGAAATGAATCAATTATCATTTCTGAGCATAGATACCATGTATACTATGGCTTAGCCAGTTTTTTGTTTCTCTTTTAAAAGAGTCAAAGTCTACTAGCACCTCTGGCCTTTCCCTGGAAGTTTTCTGAAAACTTTAAGAATTCACCGTGCATGCACTTCTCTTTTGCTATGAGGCTGGTGAGCATGTTTTCCTCTGCTGTTGATAACCTCTCCTGAATGACCCCAGTCTCTGACGGAGGCACTTTGTCTTGCTTTTTAACTCCTCCAAGACAGTTATGTACTTTCCAGGTATTGCTTCCTTGTCTTAGTTCCCAGAGGTCAGTTCATATACTGCTTGCAGTCATGTGTTATTCATCATTTGCATTAACTAGTCTTCACTTCTTCCTTTGTCATAACATTTCACTATTTTGAAATTATTCCTATTGGAAAACTGGGAAATTTTGTTATATTTCCTCTCTCCCAGATCATTAGAAAAATATTAACCAAAATGGCCCTAACACAGTTTGGGCACCACTAAGATAACTTTCCTGAATTTTTAGCCCAAGCCCTATTGCATAGGACACTCTAAGGTGGCCTCATGGTCTTTAGATCCTGGTATTCACACCATTGAGTAATCCTTTTCCTTTGAGAGTGGGCAGAACATACAGCTTGCTTCTTACTGGTAGTATATAGTGGTGATGATAGGATGCAGTTGGTTCCATGTATGTGATTATGTTAACTAAGATTATAACATCTGTCTTGCTGAGAGATTTTGCCCCATACTGGTTTTAAAGAAGCAAGCTGCTCTGTTGTGAGCTTCCCTGTGGAGAGAGCCATGTGGCAAGGAACTGAGGGCAGCCTCTAGACAACAGTTGGCAAGAAACTGATAATCATAGTCTGTCATTCTGAAAAAACTAATGCTGCCACAACCACATGAGCATAGAAACAAATCCTCCAGTTGAAGCTCAATGAGAAGCCAATCCTGGCCAACACCTTGATGTCAGATTGCTCAGCTGTACCCAAATACCTGACTCACAAAACTGACAAAACAAATGGATGTTTGAAGTCACTAAATTTATAGTAACATTGTCATGCAGGAATAGATACCTACCACATCTATCTTCCACCATGTTAGCTCACAGCAAAAGATGCCACCTGTGCACCTAAAAGCCAGCCCTCAACAGACACTGAATTCACTGGTCCCTTGATCTTGCCAGCCTCCAGAACTGTGAGAAAGAAATAAACTTGTGTTGCTTATAAGCCACCTAGTTTTATGGTGCCTTGTGAGAGCACTTGGAATGGATTAAGACACTTGTCCTGCATGTTCATGTTTTAATGCCTTTTTCCGTGGTGTTTCCTCAATTTAAAATGCAGCTGCCATCTTGTTTTCTTCTCTAAAATTTTAATTGCCCTTTAAACTTAGCTCAGATGTTTCTTTTCATGAAGCCTTTCCTGATATGCCCAGGATCAATTGTTTCTTTTTACTCCCATAGCACATTGTGTGTTGTGTATAGTTTTACATCACTCTATTCTACTGAGTACTTTTCTACATAACTGTCTGTAAATACTTGGAAGGCAGGGATCACTCCTTATTTACACTCTGCTCCATTCAAAGCAACTAAAGTCTTCCTATTTGATCTCTGTATTTTCTAGAACACATCACATAGGGGTTTGCAGAACACACACATCTTAAAGAAATATACCTCAAAGAAAGTTGGTTGAGTATATGTATAAATAAATGAATTAACATGACAAAAATTTATGATGCATTCTCCTGATTGTATGCATTATAGAAAATTTGGAAAATACAGGAAAAAATAAATAATTCACATTCTTACCACAAAGTTTCGGAAAATATGATTCTGGTTAGCTTATGCTGAGCATATGGCTTGGAAAATCCACCAGTAGGTATCATTTGTTAGAAGGCCGACCAAAAAGGACCCACAGATCTTTGTCCTTGCGTCACCTTGCAGAGGGATATGCTTGTGGATAAGGCTGGATACATCAAGAGGTTGTATAGGTATATAAAAAAATAGGTATTTTTATGTATAGGCATAAAATTCAAAAGTTATGAAAGGGCATGGTGAAAAGTAAACTTCATTCCACTGTTATCTTTCAGACACCTAGTTTCTCTCCCCAAAGGTAACCATTGTTACCAATAGATATTTTATAAAGTGATTTCTACAGTCTGATTGTGTCCCATAAAATTCATACATTGAAACTTAAATGTAAATACAACAGTATTAAGTGGTAAGGCCTTCATGAGGTCAAAGCCTTTGCTGATGGAGTCAGGGTCTTTATGAAAGGCCTTGAGAGATAAGCTTGCTCTTTTCTGCTCTTCCACCATGTGAGGACAGCATTAGTCCTCCTTTTGTCTTCTATCCCTTTTGCTAAATGAGGACACCAAAAGGTGCCATCTGTGATTGGTGTCACCAGAGACTTGCTAGTGCCTTGATTTTAGACTTCTTAGCCTCCAGAATAGAGAAAAATAAATTTCTGTTCCTTTTAAATTGTCCTTGTTCAGGTATTTTGTTATAGCAGTACAAATGGACTTGGGCAGAAATTATTCTAATATTTATTTGGAAAATAATATTAAAAGTAATGTAATGCCTTACATTATTAGATTTGCAATAGCAAATCTAAATCTAACAACCTTGATTTGCTAGAATTCTTTTTGGTGGGACTGGGGTTTGAACTCAGGGTTTCACACTTGCAAAGCAGGTGCTCTACTGCTTGAGCCACACCTCCAGTCCGATTTGCTAGAATAATGAGTAAATCAAAAAAAAATTTTTTTTGTGGTACTGGGGTTTGAACTCAGGGCCTATACCTTGAGCCACTCCATCAGCCCTTTTTTGTGATGGGTTTTTTTGAGATAGGGTCTCACGAACTATTGGGCTGGCTTTGAACTACGATCCTCTTGATCAGCTAGGATTACAGGAGTGAACCATGAACGCCCAGCTTAAATTTTTTTTTAACTAGTAATATTTTAAAGGTGAATGAATAATCTTGAGTTTGCAGTGAGTATGCTGTGTTTATCCATCGTGGTGGTTTTGTGGCTTCAGTGGCTTTAGTAGGCTTCTGGAGAAAAATCATATAATCATATAATTTGGCATCTTCAAAGCGATCCCCAAACCTTTCTCTGTTTTCCAAATCAACTCTCAAGAGTAGATAATCCAAACCTTCTGAATTCCTCACATCTCTGACCCTTCCTCACTTTTAGCAGATGACTTGCCCCCTCTTCACAGGGTGAAAGATAATCATAATTAAGATCGTCTCATGTAACAAGCTTTCCCCAACAGATACGAATGAGCCAGTGTCGGAAGGAGTGTCTCATCGTCTGTTTCACATGGAAGGAGATGGTCTGAGGTGTGAATCTATATTGATTCATAGCAGAGCTAGAAATCAGATCATGTTCTTTCCAGATCATGGAAAGAACAAGACTGAAAGATTGTGACTAGGAGATATGGGGTAAGAAGATGGACATCTTAAGACTGTGCCTAGAGTGGGTGAGTAACTATATCATGTGGATACTTGTCAGACCACTTCTATAGAGGGGTCTTTCCTCAGAAGTGTTTGTTCAAAAGATTCATTTATAAAAGTCTCCATGGTGGCAAGGAAGTAGATTACACATAGGTTCACAACTGACTTTGCCCACTGGGGCTGACCTGACTACTCAACTCCTACAGTGTCTAATATACCTGAAGTTGTGTCCAGTACCCGAGCCCCTGATTTGGCTCCCAGCCCTGGAATCTCAGCCATCTAGTGGTCCATCATGGAGACCGCAGCAATTGTCCTCACAATCATAAGCATTTACTTTGGATACAGGCTTTTTCCTTGGATAGCAGATTCTTACCTGCATCATTTTCTGTAGACTTACTAAGTACCCAAGTCACTGGTATCCCATTAACTATGCTCTTGACCTGGATATTTATTTATTGGTAAATGAATTAATTCTGTTGACATCCACTTGTCTTATCATGCATCCCATCAGCCAGAAGTGGACTAGCTTCTACAAAGATAGAAGGTCCTTTAGGAGACCCAATTAACATACCAGCTGGAAAACTCCACCTCATGAGGTTTTAATGCTATCAGTCCGAATGTAGTCAATGTATATCTTCCATGGTCACAATACATGGGTTCAGAAACCATGTATTCATGGTATCTAAAGTAAATGCTTATTATTGTGAGGACAATTGCTGCACTCTCCATGATGGACCACTAGATGGTCTTCATAACCAATGGGTATGAAGTAGACGTGACACCTCACTAATAAGCCTAAATGATCCATTCTTAAAATTTTTGCATCATGTCCCTGCAACTTTTGTTGCTTTTGTTCTAATAGTCTTATTATCCAAGTAAGGAATGAATCCATCAGGAGACACAAAAGTGGTTTCACTGAATTAGGGATTGAGACTGACACCTGATTCTTTTGGATTGATTCTTCCTGTCTCATGAACAAAGGAAGAAAAAGATTGCATATATTGTCTGGGGTGCCTGATTCTGATTTTAAAAAAGGAAATAGGTTTCTACCACACATTGAAGATAAGCAGCAATATATTTGGACCTTAGAAAATCCTTTGTCTTCTACTACTGCCATGCCCAGTGGTTAAACCAGTGAAAAGCCTCAATCTATATGTCAAAGGCATAAAAAGGTCAGGTCTTTAAGGAAGGAAGGTTATGTCATCTCATCAAACAAATGATTCCAACCATTTCAATTGCTGACTGAGGGTAAGAGGAGCATAGAAAAAGTAGTGAAGGAAGGAAGTTTTAAACACCATCTATAGACTGAAGATCTGTACAGCTAACCTTAATTCCTTCCTTCCTTCCTTATGTTTTCCCTCTGCCCTTTTCAGTTGTGGTTAGCTTCACTATTTAGTCCATAGGTACCAGGGCATCAACACATAGTTATAACTTAGCCAGAGGAGGAAAAAACATTACCCAAAGATAAATGAAGTTACTGATGAGATTCTATGTCTCAAGGGAGAGAATAAATGTAGTTTCTTTTGTACAAGGTATAACTGCATTACAAGAGGTAAAAACAGCTGGGCACCAGTGGCTCACGCCTGTAATCCTAGCTACTCAGGAGGTAGAGATCAGAAGGATGGCAGTTCAAAGCCAGCTCCAGGCAACTAGTTTGTAAAACCCTATCTCAAAAAAAAAATCCATCACAAAAAAGTCCTGGTGGAGTGGCTCAAACAGTAAGAACACCTTCCGAATTAGTGTGAGGTCCTGAGTTTAAACCCCAGTGCTGCCAAAAAAATAAAATAAACAGAGGGAGAAAGAAAGAGACAGAACATGTTGCAATTTGTGATTTGAAGTTTTAGTGTGGGAGGAAGGGTAAATGGATGCTGAGTAGGCAAAGGGACAGGCAGTGGCAGATATTACTGAATCATTCCACACTTGTCCATTCTCATTACAATTTGGCTTCATGGACTTTAGAACCTGAAAATCTAAAGACTACTATATTTCCAAGGCTCCCTTGAAGTGTAGCTAGGGTTGGTCCCATTTCTTTCTACCAGGCAGATGCACCCCTGTTGGAAGAGGCAGGCAGAAGTGAGCATCACAAGGCAGAGAGCACACAGTTCTCTTGGCAGGCATGACCATAGAGGCTTTTGCTTCCACTACTGTAGCTGTTGTAAAGGTTCTGGTGTCCAGATCCTGGACTCATGGACATTAAGCAACAGGTGGTGGTAGCAGTGACATATCTGCTAGAAAGTTCCTTTGGTGTGGTTGATCATTTCTCCTGACTGTGTGGTCAATGGCTATATAAAAGACAGGTTTGGTTTATTGGCCCACCCAGGCATGCTGTAAGCTAATTATAAATAGCTGTCATTGTAATAGCTGTAAGATATTATAAATACCTTTCTGCTGAAGCAATTGAGTGTTTTCTAAAACTAGGACCCTACTATGTGTCTAAATTAGTCAATAGCAAGTAGAATAGGATTCCTCAAGTTTGAGGCATAGAAATGGGACAGATGTCTTGACAATCAGACCCATGGCAACCAGGCCTCAATCCTCAACCTCTGAAATTTGGCAAGTTCATCCTCTGCTACTATTTTTGTGAAGGTTGCTAAGACTTTACTGATGTAGCCTCTTGGCAGCTTTTAATCCTGTTATCCACCTAACACTTAGCTAAAGATCTTTCTTCTTTCAGCTTCTGTATACACAGTCTTCTAATTTTTTTTCCTTCTGTCTTTTCCTCCTCAGTGATCTTTGATGTGCCTTCTTTCTCTGTTGATGATCCTTTAAAGATGAATAATTCTCAGTATTTTGTACTGACTCTGCTCCTCTTCTTACTGTATATATTATCCAGAAGTCATTTTAGATTTTCTTTATTCAGATGGTTTTAATTAATCCCTCCACAATGCTGACTTTCAAACTAATTTCTTCAGGACGTGCCTCTGCTAAGCACCAATGCAGTCTGAATATCTCCACTTCAGGGTAAACACAGCATGAGCGAAACAGAACTCATTAGCTTCCTCCTTTTACCTCCTTGAAATCCCTCAAATTGGCAAAGTACTCCTTCCTTGTGTTCCCTATCCTGATGAATGGCACCACATTTCATGGGGTTGCGTAAGCCAGAAACTGAATAGCAGCTCTCATCTCTTCTTTGCTTAGGCAATCAGACTTCAAGTCCTATCCTTTGTACTTGTGAAGTATCACTCAACTTTTCATCTCTACAGCCTTAGTGTTAGATTCCATCATCTCCAGCTTTCCTTATCACCACAGTCTACTAGCCAGTCTCTCTACCTTCAGTCTTGCTTCCCTCTTGTTCTTTTCTTCACATCGAAGATAAGACTAATGCATCCAGAATACACGAGTCCTGTCTTTTCCTTGTCTCTGGGTCTATGGACTAACATCTTAATCTCCCCTCAGAGGGCTTGCACATTCTACGTCTAGCCTTACTGAACTTCTCCCAGGTCCTAGAATATACCACATTCTCTTTGTCTGTACTGTCACTCTTCTAAAGGTACTGATTTCAATGTAGGTATTATTTTCTTCAGCAAGTCTTTCACTTCCAGATTTTTGTTCTGCTTTGTTCTCCAATAGCAGGGAAGTACCTTCTACTCCCCCCACAAGCATAATACATTTGTGATATCGAATTGTAACTCTTGTAACTCTTTTTTTGTTTTTTTTTTTTTGCAGTGCTGGGGATTGAACCCAGGCACTTGCACATGCTGTGCAATGGAATAATGGATCTTTAACTCTTGACTTACTTTTCTGTCTTGCCCCACTTGGCCTGTCTCTGCGAAGGTAAGAGCTATATCTATTTTGCTCATTGTTAATGGTCTCAATCACCTAGCAGAGTCCCTGGCACATATCAGTTTGTTAATCAAGGGAACAGTTGACACAAATAGTAGGGTAGTATGTAATAAACAAATAATTGTTCATTAATTGTAACCATAACTGCAAAGATTTAGGGTTTGTTAAAATGAAACAGAATTGAATAAACCTTAATCACTGTCAAGACTTATTACTCTATGTCAGTGTTAATAGCAGAACAATTGGAAATTTATGTGTTTCTTGATGGGTACACAAATTGGCATAACATCTTTGGTAAAGTGTTTGATAGTGTATCCACTTAAGGTAATAATGCTTCTTTATATCATTTGTAACTTAAAATTTTATTTTGGTGGTAATGGTGTGTGAACCCAAGGCTTAATGCTTGTTAGGCTCATACTCTACCACTTGAACCATACCTTGAGCTCTTTTTGGTCTGGTTATTTTGGACAGAGGATCTCACTTTTTGCTCAGGTAGCTTGGACCACAATCCTCCTATTTTAAGCTTTCTGCCTTAGCTGGGATGACACCCAACACACCCAGCTTTTTTCTGTTGAGATGTGGTCTCGCAAACATTTTTGTCTGGCCAGAACCACAATCCTCACAATCTCAGCCTCTCATGTAGCTAGGATGACAGGTATAAACCACTGTGACCAGCTATCAGTTAAGATGGGGTCTCTTGGATTTTTTTTGCCTGGGCTGGTCTCTAACCTTCCCAGTCTCAGCCTCAAAGTAGGAAGGATTACAGGCATGAGGCATCAGCACCCAGACAACTTTAAAAAAAAATTAAAACAGATTTTTCACTATGTAGTCTAGGTAAAACTTAAATGTACAAATCTTAAATTCAAAACTTGATTGACTTTTTGCTTATGTATATACCTGTGATGCTACTCAGCTCAACGTGTAGAACATTGTCAGCACCTCAAAAGCTTCCCTTGCACCCTTTTTAGTCAGTATCCCAAAGATAATCACTATTTTGACCTCTATCACCACCAATTTGTTTGCCTGATTTCAAACTCCACAGAATGCAACTATAAACTATGTATTTTTGTGCTTCTATGCTTTTATTCAACCTATATTGGTAAAATTGATTCTTTTTCATTATACATTTCTATGTGAATATGCTATACTTTATATATTCCACTGGCAAAGGATGTTTGGATTACTTCATTTTTGGGCAATTGTGAATAAAACTGTTATGAATATTCTTGTATACGTCTTTTGGTGTACATAAGTACTAATTTCTGTTGGGTTTATAGCCAAAGGAGGATTTGCTGAGTCATAGGATATAAACATAATTACTTTAAGTAGATACACTACAAATTTTACCAAAGTCATTATACCAAATTACATACCCATCAATAAATGGGTTCTACATCCTTGATATTACTTCTTATCGTCTTTGTGTGTGTGTGTGTGTGTGTGTGTGTGTGTGTGTGTGTGTGTGCAGTACTGGGGCTTCAACTCAGGGTCTATACCTTGAGCCACTCCACCAACCCTTTTTTTGTGATGGGTTTTTTTTTCAAGATAGGGTCTCGCAAACTATTTGCCCAACTGGCTTTGAACCACGATCCTTCTGATCTCTGCCACTTGAGTACCTATAGTATAGACTTGAGCCACTGGCACCTGGCCTTCTTACTGTCTTTTGCCGACTAAAAAATGCACACAATCATTTGAGAAGAAAACTGAAAGTACAAATTTCTGTGATACTTTAATTCATCCAAAATTGGCTTCCCAAGGTTTGTGAGTTTTCAGAGATAAAATAATAAGAATGACTAACAGCAATCACTATGGAAAGCAGCATGGAGATTCCTCAAAAAGCTAAAAATAGAATTACCATAGGATTCAGTGATACCAATCCTGGGAATATATCTGAAGGAATGTAGTCAGCATATAATCAAGGCACCTGCACACCCATGTTTATTGCAGCACTATTCACAATACAAGTTTTGGAAAGAGCCCAGATGCCCTACAACTAATGAATGGATTAAGAAAATGTGTGCCAGGCACCTTTGGCTCATGCCTGTAATCCCAGCTACTCAGGAGGCAGAGATCAGGAGGATCACAGTTCAAAGCCAGCCTGGGCAAATAGTTTGAGAGACCTTATCTCCAAAAAACAAAACCCATCACAAAAAGAGGTTCAAGGTGTAGGCCCTGAGTTCAAACTCCATTATCACAAAAAAAAAAAAAGAAAGAAAATGTGGTATACATACACAATGGAGTATGAGTCAGCCATAAGGAAAAATGAAATTATATTATTTGAAGGTAAACAGATGGAACTGGAGATCATCAGGTTAAGTGAAGTAAACCAGGTTCAGAAAAGAAAAGGGTCACATGTTTTCTCTCATATGTGGAAGACAGAACCAAAAGATAAATATATACACAAATACAAACATAATCCTATGTATCTATATCTATATATTTATAAATATATCTAACAGAACATGTGTACAATAGTGGGACTGTTTGAGGGTGCTAGGGGGAGAAGGAAGACAGAAAGAGGATGATAGAGAGTGAATTATTTTGAAATACATTGCATCTGTGTGTGAATATGGCATAATGAAACCCACTCAAAGCTGTTGAGTAATAGAGGATATGGGAAAAGGGTAAGGGGAAATAATAGAGGGGGTTAATCTGCTTAAAGTAAAATATATTCACAGATGAAATGCCATGGAGAAACCTCTTCGAATAATGAATATACACTTAAATAATGAAAGATAGAAATGTAAAACAGGTCCTATTCAGAGGTGGACATTAGTGGGAGGGGCAGGTGAATGGCGAGATTAAAGGAGGTGAATATGGTCAATGTATTTTATATACTTGTATGAAAATAGAACAAGGAAACCTGTTGAAATTATTTTAAGCAGGAGAAGTGTGATGAGGGAGAGATGGTGGAGGTGAACCTAACCAAATTACATTATAAGCATATATGGAAATGTCACAATGAAACTTCCCAGTATGACTAATAAATACTAATCAAAATGTTAAGAAAAGAAAATATATATCTATAAATATAGATATATACACTGGAGTACAATTCAGCCATAAAGAAGAATGAAAAATGGATGAACTGGAGATCATCATGTTAAGTAAGCCAGGTTCAGAAGGACAAAATGTCACATGTTTTCTCTCACATGTGGAAACCAGATCTAAAAGACAAATGTGTACATAAATACATACACGATACATATGTATGCAGAACATGCTTGTAATAGTGGACTGTATGAGGGGACTAGAGGGAGGAGAAAGAGGAAAAGAGAATGACAGAGAGTGAATAATATGGAAATACATTGCATAAAGTGTAATACAATACAACACAACACAAACCCATCGAAAGCTGCCAAATAACGGGCTGTAAGAGGGATAGAAAAAGAGGAGTAATGGAGCTGGCTAATCTGATTGAAGTACAATATATTCATGGGTAAAACACCACAGTGATTTTCCTTTGAACAACTAATGTACACTTTTAAAAATGAAGTACAAGAATGTAAAACAGGTCCTGCTAGGGGTTGGGTACCAGTGGGAAGGGGCAGGTAAATGGAGGGAGTGAAGAAGGGTGAATATGGTCAATATAGTGTATATACTTGCATGAAAATAGGACAATAAAACCTGTTGAAATTGCCTTAAAAACAAGGGTGGGAGAGGAGGGAGAATGGTACAGTGAGCCAATCTGATGCAGGTACCTTGTATGCATACATGGAGATATCACCATGAACTCCCTGCACATGTAATACACGCTAATAAAATGTTTAAAATTGCTGACGTGTTGGGCATGTAATACACGCTAATAAAATGTTTAAAATTGCTGACGTGTTGCACATGTAATACATGCTAATAAAATGTTTAAAATTGCTGACGTGTTGGGCATGTGTTGCTTGCCAGGCATCTTCTAAGCACATATGTTGACTGTCTTCTTTAATCATCACCACAGTTCTGTGATGTAAGGACTGTGATTCTTATTTTCAGGATGAGGAATTTGAGGCACAGCATTAATTCCTAATCTTGAAGAACTGGCTGGAGGTGCCAGTAAAGACCAGCTAATGAAACCTCTCTTTGATCTGATTTTTAAAAAATAATCCAGGCCAGAAAACAGGCTGCATCTTCTGAAAGGGAAGTCACCCAGTTTGTAAGAGATTGAATCTGAATTAGAATCCAAATCTCCTATCTTCTCATCCAGCATTGATAATGCTGTGCACAAACTAGTTAATATTAACAGTTATCAAATAAAGATATTTTAAAAAATGATTCATACCCTTCAGAATTTAGTAATTGTGAAATTGCTTTGTGGAATAGTTTCACCAAGTTCTAAAACTATTTTTAAAATGTCATAGGAGAATGATGGAGGGGATGAATTCAGCTATGATAAATTATAAGAATTTTTGTAAATGTCACAGTGTACTTCTAGTATAACAATAATAAGATAATAAAAAAAAAAAAGAAAGAATGTCAGGTAAAAGCCAGGTAAGATAGTGCATGTCTCCAATCTCCAGCACCTGGAAGGCTCAGGCAGGAGGATCTGGAGTTCAAAGCCAGCCTGGGCTACATAGGAAAACCCTCTTTCAAAAACAAAATAAACAAACAAAAATAATATGATTAGGGGAAAAGGTTATTAAGAAAAAGAATGTAAAAATAGATTACCTTCGTAATTATTACAGAAATACACCCTGTGAACACATTATCACAACCTGGTGGTAGCCCGCTTCCAGTTATGAAGCTTTCCCTCAATTTTTCCTGGCTCTTGGTATTCATGCCTTGTATCATTCCTCTTCCATATTGTATTGAGATTGGTGTATGAGAGCAATAGAGTACAGCGAAGTGACAGTATGTCACTTCTGTGGCTAGGTGATATGAAAACATGAGTTCTACATTTCTTTCTTGGATCATTCACTCTGGGGAAACCCAGTTGCTATGTTGTAAGAACCCTCAAACAGCCCTGTGGAAACACCTATGTGGTGAGAAACTGAGGCCACTGTCTATAGCCTTGTGAATGGGCCATTTTGGAAGTGGATCCTCCAGGTCTAGGCAAGCTTTCAGATAACAACAGCCTGTCCAACAGCTTATGTGCAACCTATAAAATATCCCAAGCCAGGATGACCCCGATAAACTGCTCCCAGGTTTCTAACTCTCAGAAATAGTGTGAGAAAAGTTTATTGTTTTAAGCTCATATGTTTAATTTGTTAATACATGCTTCTCATAGGACCTTGGAAGAGACCCATGCAAAAGAGAGACCCCAAAGTTTAGATTTCGGAAGCATTATGATAATCGCCCTTTGCCTACATCAATGGTTAAGGCTACAAGGTGGCTAGAACAGAGACAAATAGTTTTCCACTAAAATTTGTCCTTTCTTTCACTTTGGCTCCAAGTAGGCCATGTCTGTTGTGTTAGATGGCTTTCTATTACTGTAACAAATGCCTGAGATAATCAATTTATAAAGAGAAAAGGCTTATTTTGGCTTACAGTTTTGGAGGTTTAATCTGTGATTGATTGGGCTCCATTGCTGCCTGTTGTGAGGCAGCACATCATGGCTGAAGTTGTTGGTGGAGTAAAACCATTCACCTAATGACCAGAAAGCAAAAGAGAGAAAGAGAGAGAGAGAGAGAGAGAGAGAGAGAGGAAGAGAGGGCTGGGGATATATCTCAGTGGTAGAGTGCTTGCCTAACATGCACAAGCAGCAGAGGAGAGATAGGTGGTAGGGGAGAGAGAGAGAGAGAGAGAGAGGACTCCTACAACCCCCTTTAATGGCACATCCCCATGGTCTGAAGACCTCCCACTAGGCCCGCCTCTAAAGTTTCCACTACTTCCTGATAATGCCAACCTGGGGAACAAGCCTTTAACACATGGGCTTTTGGGGGACATTCCAGAGCCAACCTAAAGGACCTGTGAAAATGATAATCACTTTGCCTAGCTTTCTTTGCAGCTAGTGGTTTCATGTGATTAAGTGCTTGCTAATGGGATGCGCACTTATGTGACTTTCTGAATTGTGCTTTCAAAAGACTGGGCATTGTACTTCTTTCCTTCTGTCCCTGGGTCAGATTGGTAAAAAAGTAACCTTGGAAGCCACCTGTTAAAAATGGCAGAACCTCCATTCCACTGGGTGCCTTAATGACTTCATGGAGCACAGCCTCTAACACCTCCAGTCTGTTGCACCTTCCCTGAGCCATTTTATTAGAGAGGGATAAGCTTCTGTTGTGTTTCAATGATTACCCTTTAGGGTTCATGTATTAATCACCCTAAGTGATTATAGTTAGGCTTCACACTTTAGATACTTGATTTTACTCCAGAGTCTAGTCTTGATTTTTACGGTATTTGTTTCATCCTCAGTTTATTAATCTATTAACTTTCTGGTTTGCAAATTTTCAAACACAGAGAAGTACAGGAAATTATATAATGAAGCCTCATTTACGTGATAAGGTCATTTCCTATTTTACTGATAGCCCTTTCCTCCTCTGACCTCTTCTGGAGTATTTTTCAGCAAACATCAGAATTTCAAAGTCACATCATTTTGTTGGAGAATTTTAAATGTTAGGTAAGAAGCTTTTGCCACTTTCCTTGGAGGTCAGGGCTTTTTGTGAGGCTATGGAAAAGGCCAGCTCCTATTGTTTGATTGTACATGATGAAGACAGAGAGAGCTGTAAGGTCATATTCTCCTGCTGGTGTGAGAGGCACAACCCGTGCCCATGATGTTTAAGAATCTACCTTCGCTGGTGAGTGACTCAATCGTGAAACCCTGAGTTCAAACCCCAGTACCACATTAAAAAAACAAAAAAGGAAGAAGAAGAAGAATCTACCTTCATTCTCACTATATTCAACCTGAAAGCTTTTAAGCCTATAAAGGAAACTGGCAGTGTCAGGCTGCCTGAGTCTCAATGACAAGCGTGGCAAGACATGTGGAGCAATGGGTATGGCCAAGAACTGAAGCCAGATCATCTGGATTGTCTTAACTGTACGCCCTTCAACCATTTGCCTAATTCCTCAGATCTTTATATGTGCTCATTCATAAAATAGACATCATATCTACTGCATCTATCACTGGATTGATATGGCAATAGACGCAGCTAAGGTTTAAAATTTTTTAATTTTTTATGATTATCAGTTTTTAACATGGAAGTAGGTGTAAGGTAGGTTTTTAATTCTTATTTAATGTTTGTCTCTAGTGTTTGGATTCACTTAAGCTATAGGGAACTATGAAAATCAGTGCTAAGAGGGGATTAATTAGTTTTTCCAAGACCGTTTTGACTATGAATCAGCAGCACCATCTGTGAAGGGAAAAAGACACTGCAGTGTATACATTTCTAAACGTGTTTCAGCTGAGGAAATTGGACAGCAACACGGCGAGCTTCTGCAGGCAAAAGGGCATGGAGAATCTTACCTGAGTTTTTCTCTGAGTAGCTTAGCTTCTCCCCGCTTACCAATGGCCCAGACAGTTCTAGATAATCTGGACTGTAGAGAGGATGAAGACACCATATTCAGTGACTTTCCTCAAACAGCACAATGTCTCTTTTTAGATTATTATTTTTTGGCAGTACTGGAGTTTAAACTCAGGGCCTCACACTTGCCAGGCAGGCACTCTACCACTTGAGCCACACCACCAGCCCTTTTTGTTTTGGGTATTTTTGAGATAGGGTCTTGAGCACTATTTCCCGGGCTTGCTCCCAACTGTGATCCTCCTGATCTCTGCCTCTTGAGTAGCTAGGATTACAGGCGTAATCCTGTTCTTTCTGGATGTCTGAGCTCAGTGCCAACTGGGTCACAGTGTTGCAGAAGGCAGGAGTAGACAACTCTGAGCAACTCTGACTTCACGCTGGCTTTCTTTGCCTCCATCCCAATCTTTGACCTAGCTTCTTGTTCTCTTTTACCTCTCTGTTCTTTACCCACTTGTGACATATCAATGACATCATCAGAGAACTATTTTTTTAAAAAGGAAGTATACAGTAATTAATGAAAAAAATCAACAATATATTTTTTTTCTATTGAATCCGTATGAAATGTTTTTTCTAGGTTTTGTGTTGTAAACTACATTATAAGCACCTGATAAGTCAGAGTCTTTTTTTCAAACTTTTTCGTTTTAGGATATTTTTAGGTTTTCCAGAAAGTTGCAAAGGTAGTAACAAGAGTTTCTGTGTACCCCTGGCACAATTTTCTCTACTGTCAGTATCTTACATCACCAAGGTACATTTTTTACAACTAAGAAATCAACTTTGGTCAGCTGTTTGTGGTAACTCACTCCTATAATATCAACTATGTGGAAAGGCCAGTCCTGGCAAAATTTTAGTGAGACTCCAATCAATAAGCAAGTGCCTGTGATCCCAGCTAAAATGAGACATAGGTAGGAAGATTATGGTCTGAGAAAAACTCAATACACCACCTGAAAAAAGCTACAAGAAAAGAGGACTTAAGGGTATGGCTCAAGTGGTAGAGCACCTGCCTAGCAAGTATGAGATCCTGAGCTCAAACACCAGTACTGCCCAAGAAGCCAACATTGGTACGTTGCTGTTAAATGACTCCAGACTGTATTTGGATTTTACTACATTTTCTACCAATATCCTTTTGCTGTTCTGGACCCCATCCAGCACACTAGATTATGTTGAGACTTCATGTCTCCTTAACCTGCTCTGATCTGGAACAGGTTTTCAGACCTATCCAAAGTGAGAAATATTTTTTTTAAATTTTCTTTTGGACTTCAGGTTTACAAGAGAAATTAATCATGATGTTATCATCATTGATCTCTGCAATGTCCCTCCCATATTTTTCTTTTCTTTCCTTTTTTTTTTTTTTTTTTTGTGGGTAGTGGTAGTACTGGGGTTTGAATTCAGGGACTCACACCTGGTAGGCAGGCATTGTACCACCCACCAGCCCCCATATTGTGTTATTTTCATTTTTTTGTTTATCAAACTGCACTCTCATTACTACTGCCCCCACACAGGCCATAATTCTAATGTATTTAGTGAGAACCTTCTCCTTGTATATCTTATAAAATGTACCTTGTTGCTTTCTGTGTATGTCCTTATCAATTAAAACATCAGCATTTTAGCTGGCAGTTGGATATGTGCCCATGTTCCCTGCTACTTGAGAGGCTGAGGCAGGAATGTTTGAGCTCAGGAGGTCAGCCTGGCAACATAGAAAGACCCTATCTCAAAAAGAAAAAAAGAGAAAGGAGAAAGAAAATTTTTAAAAAGTAAAACAGCGAAATGGTAATTAAAGGAAAAACTGAAGAACTACTAATTAAACAACTCAAGACCTGTGAAAAGAAAATGCAAGAACTCACCGACTCCATCAAAAGACCAAACTTGAGAATCATGGGCATCGAAGAAGGAGAAGAGGTGCAAGCGAAGGGAATGCGTAATATATTCAACAAAATAATAACGGAAAATTTCCCAAATCTAGAGAAAGATATTCCCATACAAATGCAAGAGGCCTCCAGGACACCAAACAGACCAGATCAAAATAGAACTACTCCACGACATATCATCATTAAAACAACAAGTTCAGAAACTAAGGAAAGAATATTGAAGGCTGCAAGAGAGAAAAAACAAGTAACATACAAAGGTAAACCCATCAAAATCACAGCAGACTTCTCAACAGAAACATTAAAAGCAAGAAGAGCGTGGGGTGAGATCTTCCGGGCACTGAATGAAAATAACTTCAACCCCAGGATACTCTACCCAGCAAAGCTATC
This sequence comes from Castor canadensis, assembly GCF_047511655.1. Classification (NCBI taxonomy): domain Eukaryota; kingdom Metazoa; phylum Chordata; class Mammalia; order Rodentia; family Castoridae; genus Castor; species Castor canadensis. The sequence goes on along the minus strand of NC_133390.1, from coordinate 108,188,071 downwards.
ATTCAAAATAGATGGAGCAATAAAAGTCTTCCATGATAAGCAGAAACTAAAACAATATGTGACCACAAAGCCACCATTACAAAAGATTCTGCAAGGGATCCTGCACACAGAAAGTGACACCCAACTTAACCATGAAAAGGCAGGCAGCACCAAACCACAGGATAAGAAAAAGCAAGACAGTAGAGAGTAACATCAAGTTAGGTACACACAATCAAACCTTCAAACAACTAAGATAACTAAATGGCAGGAATCACCACATACCTATCAGTACTAACGCTTAATGTTAATGGACTTAATTCACCCATCAAAAGACACCGTTTGACAAAATGGATTAAAAAAGAAGATCCAACAATTTGTTGCTTACAGGAGACTCATCTCACCGACAGAAATAAGCATATGCTTAGGATGAAAGGCTGGAAGAAGATTTACCAAGCCAATGGCCCCCGAAAACAAGCAGGAGTAGCAATACTTATCTCTGACAAAGTAGACTTCAAACCTACATTGATCAAACGAGATAAAGAAGGACATTCCATACTAATAAAAGGGGAAATAGACCAAAAGGAAATAATAATCATCAATCTGTACGCACCCAATGTCAACGCACCCAATTTCATCAAACATACCCTGAAAGACCTAAAAGCATATATAAACGCCAACACAGTGGTTGTGGGAGACTTTAACACTCCATTATCATCAATAGATAGGTCATCCAAACAAAAACTCAATAAAGAAATCCAAGATCTAAAATATGCAATAGATCAAGTGGACCTAGTAGATGTCTACAGAACATTTCATCCAACCTCTACACAATATACATTCTTCTCAGCAGCCCATGGAACCTTCTCCAAAATAGATCATATCCTAGGGCACAAAGCAAGCCTCAGCAAATATAAGAAAATAGAAATAATACCATGCATACTATCTGACCACAATGCAGTAAAAGTAGAACTCAACAACAAAAGTAAAGACAAAAAACATGCAAACAGCTGGAAACTAAATAACTCATTACTTAATGAAGAATGGATCATCGATGCAATAAAAGAGGAAATTAAAAAGTTCCTAGAAGTCAATGAAAATGAAAACACAACCTACCGGAACCTATGGGACACAGCTAAGGCAGTCTTGAGAGGAAAGTTTATAGCCATGAGTGCATATATTAAAAAGATTGAAAGATCCCAAATCAATGACCTAATGATACATCTCAAACTCCTAGAAAAACAAGAACAAGTAAATCCCAAAACAAATAGGAGAGAAATAATAAAAATAAGAGCTGAAATCAATGAAATAGAAACCAAAAAAACCATACAAAGAATTAATGAAACAAAAAGTTGGTTCTTTGAAAAAATAAACAAGATCGATAGACCCCTGGCAAACCTGACTAAAATGAGGAGAGAAAAAACCCAAATTAGTAGAATCAGGAATGCAAAAGGGGAGATAACAACAAACACCATGGAAGTCCAGGAAATCATCAGAGACTACTTTGAGAACCTATATTCAAATAAATTTGAAAATCTAAAAGAAATGGACAGATTTCTAGATACATATGATCATCCAAAACTGAACCAAGAGGAAATTAATCACCTGAATAGACCTATAACACAAAATGAAATTGAAGCAGCAATCAAGAGTCTCCCCAAAAAGAAAAGTCCAGGACCTGATGGATTCTCTGCTGAATTCTATCAGACCTTTAAAGAAGAACTGATACCAACACTCCTTAAACTGTTCCATGAAATAGAAAGGGAAGGAAAACTGCCAAACACATTTTATGAAGCCACTATTACACTTATCCCAAAACCAGGCAAAGACACCTCCAAAAAGGAGAACTATAGGCCAATCTCCTTAATGAACATTGATGCAAAAATCCTCAACAAAATAATGGCAAATCGAATTCAGCAACACATCAAAAAGATTATTCACCACGACCAAGTAGGCTTCATCCCAGGGATGCAGGGGTGGTTCAACATACGAAAATCAATAAACGTAATAAACCACATTAACAGAAGCAAAGACAAAAACCACTTGATCATCTCAATAGATGCAGAAAAAGCCTTTGATAAGATCCAACATCATTTCATGATAAAAGCTCTAAGAAAACTAGGAATAGAAGGAAAGTTCCTCAACATTATAAAAGCTATATATGACAAACCTACAGCCAGCATTATACTTAACGGAGAAAAATTAAAACCATTCCCTCTAAAATCAGGAACCAGACAAGGATGCCCACTATCTCCACTCCTATTCAACATAGTACTGGAATTCCTAGCCAGAGCAATTAGGCAAGAAGAAGGAATAAAAGGAATACAAATAGGTAAAGAAACTGTCAAAATATCCCTATTTGCAGACGACATGATCCTATACCTTAAAGACCCAAAAAACTCTACTTAGAAGCTTCTAGACATCATCAATAGCTATAGCAAGGTAGCAGGATATAAAATCAACATAGAAAAATCATTAGCATTTCTATACACTAACAATGAGCAAAAGGAAAAAGAATGTATGAAAACAATTCCATTTACAATAGCCTCAAAAAAAATCAAATACCTAGGTGTAAACCTAACAAAAGATGTGAAAGACCTCTACAAGGAAAACTATACACTTCTGAAGAAAGAGATTTTGGAAGACTATAGAAAGTGGAGAGATCTCCCATGCTCATGGATTGGTAGAATCAACATAGTAAAAATGTCTATACTCCCAAAAGTAATCTACATGTTTAATGCAATTCCCATCAAAATTCCAATGACATTCATCAAAGAGATTTTAAAATCTACTGTTAAATTTATATGGAAACACAAGAGGCCACGAATAGCCAAGGCAATACTCAGTCAAAAGAACAATGCAGGAGGTATCACAATACCTGACTTCAAACTATATTACAAAGCAATAATAATAAAAACAGCATGGTACTGGCACAAAAACAGACATGAAGACCAGTGGAACAGAATAGAGGATCCAGATATGAAGCCACACAACTATAAGCAACTTATCTTTGACAAAGGAGCTAAAAATATACGATGGAGAAATAGCAGCCTCTTCAACAAAAACTGCTGGGAAAACTGGTTAGCAGTCTGCAAAAAACTGAAACTAGATCCATGTATACCACCCTATACCAAGATTAACTCAAAATGGATCAAGGATCTTAATATCAGACCCCAAACTCTTAAGTTGATACAAGAAAGAGTAGGAAATACTCTGGAGTTAGTAGGTATAGGTAAGAACTTTCTCAATGAAACCCCAGCAGCACAGCAACTAAGAGATAGCATAGATAAATGGGACCTCATAAAACTAAAAAGCTTCTGTTCATCAAAAGAAATGGTCTCTAAACTGAAGAGAACACCCACAGAGTGGGAGAAAATATTTGCCAACTATACATCAGACAAAGGACTGATAACCAGAATATACAAGGAACTTAAAAAACTAAATTCTCCCAAAACTAATGAACCAATAAAGAAATGGGCACGTGAACTAAACAGAACTTTCTCAAAAGAAGAAATTCAAATGGCCAGAAAACACATGAAAAAATGCTCACCATCTCTAGCAATAAAGGAAATGCAAATTAAAACCACACTAAGATTCCACCTCACCCCTGTTAGAATAGCCATCATCAGCAACACCACCAACAACAGGTGTTGGCGAGGATGCGGGGAAAAAGGAACCCTCTTACACTGTTGGTGGGAATGTAGACTAGTACAACCACTCTGGAAAAAAATTTGGAGGCTACTTAAAAAGCTGGACATCGATCTACCATTTGATCCAGCAATACCACTCTTGGGGATATACCCAAAAGACTGTTACTCCAGAGGCACCTGCACATCCATGTTTATTGCGGCACTATTCACAATAGCCAAGTTATGGAAACAGCCAAGATGCCCCAGCACTGACGAATGGATTAAGAAAATGTGGTATCTATACACAATGGAATTTTATGCAGCCATGAAGAAGAACGAAATGTTATCATTCGCTGGTAAATGGATGGAATTGGAGAACATCATTCTGAGTGAGGTTAGCCTGGCTCAAAAGACCAAAAATCGTATGTTCTCCCTCATATGTGGACATTAGATCAAGGGCAAACACAATAATGGGATTGGACTATGAGCACATGATAAAAGCGAGAGCACACAAGGGAGGGGTGAGGATAGGTAACACACCTAAAAAACTAGCTAGCATTTGTTGCCCTTAATGCAGAGAAACTAAAGCAGATACCTTAAAGCAACTGAGGCCAATAGGAAAAGGGGACCAGGTACTAGAGAAAAGGTTAGATTAAAAAGAATCAACCTAGAAGGTAACACCCATGCACAGGAAATCAATGTGAGTCAATGCCCTGTATAGCTATCCTTATCTCAACCAGCAAAACCCCTTGTTCCTTCCTATTATTGCTTATACTCTCTCTACAACAAAATTAGAGATAAGGGCAAAATAGTTTCTGCTGGGTATTGAGGGGGGGAGCGGGAGGGGGTGGAGTGGGTGGTAAGGGAGGGGGTGGGGGCAGGGGGGAGAAATAAACCAAGCCTTGTATGCACATATGAATAATAAAAGAAAAATGAAAAAAAAAAAAAGTAAAACAGCATTTTGTTATATAGCCTATTCTAGTTTTTACTTTTTTTTTTTTTTGCCATACTTTTTTTCTGCTTGAACTCAGGGCCTGTACCTTGAGCCACTCCACCAGCCCTTTTTTGTGTTGGGTTTTTTCTTTGAGATAGGGTCTGGTGAATGGGCTGGCTTTGAACTTCAATCCTCTTGATCTCTGTCTCCTGAGTAGAAGGGATTACACACATGAGCCACTGGCACCTGGCCTGGTTTTTACTTTAAAAAAAAAAAGAAAAGAAAAGAAACTACTGACTTTATATTTTAGAGCACTTTCAGTTCACAGAGAAACTGAGTGGAAAGTCCAGAAAGATCCCATATCCACTCACTCACCACACTCCTATTATTAATGTCTTGCATTAGTGTGGCACATTCTAAATGATGACACTATACTGACATATTATTATTGACTGAAATCCATAGTTGCATTAGAGCTCAGTGTTTGAGTTGTACGGTTTTTAGTGGTTTTGACAAATGTACAATGTCTTACATTTGCCTTCACTGTATCATACAGAATAGTTTCTCTGCCCTACAAATTCCCTATGCTCCATTCATTGTTCTCTCCCTACTCCCTCCTTAGCCCTTGGCAATGCCTGGACTTTTCGCTGTCCCCATACTTCTGTCTTTCCCAGAATGTCAAATAGTTGGAATCATCATATGGATTATAGGATCTTCAGACCAGCTTCTTTCACTTAGCAATACACACTTATGTTCCCCTTTGTCTTTTCATGAGTTGATAACTCATTTCTTTTTATCACTGAATAAAATATCACCGTCTGGATCTGCTAGTTTATCCATTTGCTTATTGAAGGATGTCTTGTTTGCTTCCAAGTCTTAGCAATCACAAATAAAGCTACTATTAACATTTGTGTGCCTGATTTTGTATGAACCTAAATTTTCAGCTCATTCTGGTAAATACCGAGGAGTGCAGGTGCTGGTTCACATGGTGAGAATATGTTTGGCTGTGTAAGAAAGTGCCAAACTGGGTTCCAAAGTGGCCGTACCACTTTGTACCCCCACCAGCTATGAATGAGTGTCCTCACTGCTTCACACCCTCATCAGCATTTGCCACTGTCATTGGGACAGAGTTTTATTCATTCTGATAGGTGTGTGGTAGAACCTCATGGATGTTTTGTTCTTCATTTCTTTCATGATACAGGATGCTGAGAATCTTTCCATATGCTTATTAGCTATCTGTATATCTTCTTTCTGTTCAGATCTTTTTTCTGGCTTGCAGTAGAGTTGTCTGAATTTTACTGTTGAATTAAGAGTCCGTTGTATATTTTGAATACAAGCTTTTTTAAAATTGGATAAGCTATTTTGCAGATATTTTCTCCTAGTACGTGGCTTGATTTTCATTCTTTTAACAGTTCTTTTGCTGTTAAAAGTGAAATTTCACTGTTAAAAGAGCAGAAATTTTTATATTATATTATTTATTTGGTAGGCAGGTGCTCTACCACTTGAACAATGCCCCAGCCCCTTTTTGGCTTTATTTTTTAGGTAGGATCTCAAGTTTTTGGCTCAGGTTGGCCTTGGACCATGATCCCCCTACCTATACCTCCCAGTAGCTGGGATCACAGACATGAGCCATCACGCTCAGCTTATTTGTTGAGATGGAGTCTTGCTAACTCTTTGCCTAAACTGGCCTCAGACTGTGATCCTCCCAATCTCTACCTGCCAAGTAACTGGGATTATAGGTGTGAGCCAATATACCTGGCCCTAGACAATTTTATGTTTTAATGAAGTCCTATCTATCAATATTTTCTTTCACAGATTATACTTTTGGTGTTATATTTAACAGTCATCTCAAACCAAAGATCACCAAAATTCTCTCCTTTGTTATCTTCCAGCAGTTTTATAGCTTTGTATTTTACATTTAGATCTATGATTTATTTTATCTCTCAGCTTTTTCATGTATGATAACACATTTCTTTTTTTTTCATTATTGTTTTATTATTCATATGTGCATACAAGGCTTGGGTCATTTCTCCCCCCGCCCCACCCCCTCCCTTACCACCCACTCCGCCCCCTCCCTCTCCCCCCCACCCCCTCAATACCCAGCATAAATTATTTTGCCCTTATCTCTAATTTTGTTGAAGAGAGAGTATAAGCCATAATAGGAAGGAACAAGTGTTCCTGGTTGAGATAAGGATAGCTATACAGGGAGTTGACTCACATTAATTTCCTGTTCGTAACACATTTCTTAGGATCCATCTATTTTCCTAAGTGCACAGCTAATGTGTGTCTGAATCAGTACATAGACCTCCATGGTGGCCATCTGGAAGTTTACCTCTCCACTTTATGGTTTGCCTATAGCTTCTTGCCATCACAAATAATGCTTCAGCAAATGGACCTGGATTCAAATTCTTTGGATCTGTATCCAAGACTGGAAGGACTGGGTAATGGAGTGTATTTACTGAGCTGAGTTGTGATGGGCTGCTCTCTACTATGGCTACAGTATTCTGCACCCCTGCCCACAGCATCACATCGCTGCCTCCTTAGAAAGGGCTACTTAGTATGATAATTTTTGCCAGTCTAATAGTTATGAAATATACACTTGTTACTTAAATTTGTACTTCTCTACTAATCATTTATTTATTACATTTAAAATTTTAATGTATGGCGATTTTAACACTGTAAAATGTGTTAATTCAGATAATTCCTGGCTAACTTGTAGTCATTTATTAGAAGTATAAAAAATGAATTGTGGAGCTCAATTCAATATGATAATTAAAGGAGTCCATTTGATGTGGACTTTCAAAATAATATTTGAATGAGAGGTAACCTTTTGAAGCAAATAAATTTATGACTAACTTTTGGACATCAGCTACCTTAGAAATAAAGAATTGCATTGTGCTGCATGGTGAGCTTCTCGATTTCCAATAAATAACAGTGCTTTTCTGTGAATGGGAGGAAAAAGAGGTCTTGGAATGTGATGATACAAGTCACAAGGCTCCAAACTCTATTACTCAAAGGCACTGGATCACTTAAAACTTTCTTTTCCTTCTGATTTGAAAACTCTTTACTCATCTTTAAGGCAAAAAAGAACAGAGTTCAGTACAGATATGGTGAGTGTGTTGCAAGTTCTTTCATTTTATACCTGTGGGGACTAGTTTGAAAGTAAGTTCTCGATTCAATTCTTTGAAAAACATTGAAAAAGAAAAGTTGACCAGAGAGACAGGGGTAGCATCCAGAAAAATGCTTAAAGTTCTAATGGTGGCTATCATGTGAGACTGTCATAAGACCCCAAAATATTCACAGTAGACAGAAATTTCTGCTTCTGTCATTGAGGCTGTGGAAAGCAGGCCCTGTGACATGTCTGGGAGCATTGGTGCAACCTCTCCAAGAGGCAGTTTGGTAATGGTTGACAGATTTGCCATTGCAGCTACCCTCAGTCCCAAGAAATTAAGCTTGAACTCAATCTGAACTTACTTCTTCTCCGAAAGAACTGGATATAAATCACACTGAAAGCCTCAGTACAGGAGAACACAGAGGTGCTGCCAGAGATAGACTAAGAGCTGAGGTTGTGCAAAATGGTGTCCATCCCAGTGAGTAAGAAGTTGGTGGCAAGTTCAACATAATCTACTGCAGAAAAAGCAAACCCATGGGCCAGGGAGATGTCTTATTAAAGAATATGAACTTATGAGCAATTGCACATGCCAAATTTGAGAATTTTAAAATGATTTGTAAGGAAACAGTCATTCCTGGGCAAACTGGTGTGTGACAAAGAGTGTGTCATTTGTAGAGGATCCATAAAACATGCTATCATAGAAACTGACATCCAGCTGAGAACAGAAACATGACCTAAAAATTGCTTAAGAATTTCCATCACTTTTTAACCCAGAGACATTGGAATATGACAGCAGAATACCTCTGCAGTATCTGTTGTCATTCCAGATGTGAGTATAATTAGTGAACTGCTTGGGTCTTCTTTTAAACTGTGATTCTGCCAGTTTCAACTGGTCATTGTATTGTTTTTATAAAGCCCCAATAAAGAATCCCCACCCTGAATTATTTTTTTCCTTTCTTTCCCTTTCCCTTTCCTTTCATTGTGTGTGTGTGTGTGTGTGTGTGTGTGTGTGTTAACAGTACTTGGGTTTGAGCCTTGGATTTGTTAGGCAGTTGCTCTACCACCTGAGTCACACCCTCAGTCCCAGAATTGTTATGTATAGTGATCAGCATTGGGTGGACTCACATTGACAAATACCAGTCAGTTGCCAGAATGAGGTGACCAGCTGACTGGTCCCTGGCAGTGTGGTGCCCTATTGTTCTGTCTGGGATGGTGCCTGTTAGTTATGATGAGTCTGGGCAAGAAGCTGTTCATCACAGTGACTTTTCTTATAGGAAAAGAGGACTGTATATTTAGTACCTTTTGTCCAAAAAGCAAGGAAGTATGTAATTTTTATAGAAATAATTTCATATAACCATTTTTTAAGTTTCTGTGCTCTAAAGCAGTGAGTCTTTAACATTCTCATGCACTTAGGATCACTTATAATGCTATTAAAACACAGATTGCTAAGTCCCATCCTAGACTTTGTGTCAGTAAGTCTGGAGGGCCTAAGAATTTGCACCGTAAACTTCTGTTATGTGGAACATCCACGTGATAAGTTTCTCATTCCTTATGATGCAAAACACTTAAGATGTATTGCTAAGTGACACAGAAAGCAGAGTGCTCATTAGAAACAAGCAGCCCTACCTCCTTCCCTGTACCAAAGTCTCCTTGGAGAGCTCTGCTGCTCTTCCTCCAGCCTTCCAGCCACACCCACCTCCAAAGCAGATACTACAATGGAGGTCCCCTCTTGACTTTCATTCTTCTCTTTATTAATTTCTTCCGTTTCTTTCTTGTATTTCCTGGCATTAATATATGCAAAACAGTTGTGAATAATACATGACAGAATCTGAACAATTATGTACTAGAAGTTCAAAGAAAGGAGCAATCAAGAAAGACCCACGGTGGAATTGAAATGTAAGCTTGACCTTGATAGAAGGATGGCATTTGGTTAGTCGAACAGGATACAGTATACATTTCAAACCAAGACAGCATCATGGGCAAAGGCCCAGAGGCAGGACAGTGGAGAGACAAGCCTGAGAGAAGGATGGGGGATGGGGGGAAGGAGAGGAAGGTTGGCTAAAGAAGAAGGTTGAACAGGTGGAGATGAGAGTTGATTTAGTCAGACCTGGGAGGATGTTGATGGTTTTATAGTAATTAGAGACCTTCTTGGGGAAGATTAGCCAGGCAATGAAGTATGCAAGATAGCTTGACTGTGGAGGCCACCTAGCAGGCTGTTCTGGAAATTTAAACCTGGACAGGCAGCTCCTCCTTAACAAACTAAATGTATCCAACCCACAACGTAAGACACCAGTAGGTGACATTTCCCCAGTGTGTCTGAGCAAACTGCCATTTTTCTTAAACTTTCTTGTATTTATTATTTAATTTTGATTTTTGAGACAGAGTCTCACGATGTACCCTGGTTAGCCTGAAACTCACTATGTAGTACAGGTTGGCCTTGAACTCATGATCCTCCTGCCTTAGTCTCAGGAGTCACCATATCCAGCTTCAAGTTCTTAAACTTTCTAAAAATCACTTTCACTTATGGTACTGTGTGTAATTGTTCAAACTGTGTGTGTCACCCAAAGCATTGTCTTTTCAATCTTGAAGCATTGCTCTTTTCCATTTTGCAATGGTAGCTATCGTTTCCAAACTGGCCTTTAATTTCCTTGTACCACCTCGCTTTCTCATCCCTCCCAGTTTTTCTTTCCTGCCTCAGTAATGTTTTCTTGGATCATCTAAACCTAAACTATCTCCAGTTCTTTTCCACCCGGCTTGGTTTAGAGGTAGTATTTTCTTTTGCCTGATGATCAAAGTCACTGAAGTATTCATTGACAGATGCCTTTTCCCTGACATATATTATTCATAAATCATCTCACAATTAACAACATGATATTTTCCATGTTGGAAGAAGAGAATTGTACAGTCTATGGTGTTAGATGTGAAAGCCACATTTCCCTAGACTGCACTGATAAAACAGTTATGGTTCAGTCTCCATCAGCAAAATATGGAGAGCCCAGGCTAGACCCTTTAGAGTACCTGCTTCAGAAGTGGCTCTGTGGCACACCACCCACGTGGTTCCCACGGTCCTGACATCCCCTCCACTCCCAATATTGGTGTGTTCATGGTTGCACCTTACTTATCAATGGCTGTCTTGCCATCTTTCTCTTCGGTTAGTCTCTTCCTGGGCCCCAAAGCAGGTTGCTTTGTGCTCTATGGTTTACAGTAGCTCTGTTCTTTATTACCGCCCCTCTCCAGGAACAAAGCTTAGGCCCTGAGGCTGGGCTGAGCAGCAGTCACACTCACTGTCCTGCTTTATAGCTATCTTCTCTTTGATCTCTTCCAGTGTGCCCAGATCAGGCACATGCAGTTGGACTCCTGACGGAACAAACAGAATCATGAATCACATTGCACAATTTATGCAGCTGATTTCATAGACTTTAGGCAGTTTTATCACAATTTCTACAACTACAAATCTTTGGGAAATTGGGAAATGATGAGAGGGACCTCTCCCCAACCCTCCTGTTTCTTACCTATTGTCTCCCCATCCCTCATTCTCTTAATCTTACCTGTTCTCTTAATGGCCCAGCATGTCCAGAAATCTGGTTTCTGAGGTCCTCACTTAAAACCACCAGCTTTGTCAGCACCTAAATATCATCAAAGTATATAAACTTTCAATGTACACAAATGAAGTTCCATTCATTCATTCAAAAGATATCCTTTGAGCACATACCCAGTGCCAGGAATGGTTCTTAGCCCTTGGATTGTGGCAGGGAACAAGACAGACTAAATTTTTGCTTTCAGAGAATGTATGCTTGGGGCTGGCAGAGTGGCTCAAATGTACAGCATCTGCATAGCAAGTGTAAGGCCCTGAGTTCAAACCCCAGTACAGCCAAAAAAGTACAGAGAATGTATGCTTTCATAGAGGAGAGAATAAATAAATTATTTCAGAGAGTGATAGTACTGTTGTATTAATCAGGGATCTCTAGAGGATCAGAACAATATATATCTATATACAGTATAATTATATATATACACACATGCACATAGATATGCATATATACATGTATATAATTATACTGGTTCTACTTTTTTTTTTTTTTGGCATACTGGGGGTGGAACTCAGGGCCTTGCATTTGCCAAGCAGGTGCTCTCCACTTGAGTCACTCCACCAGCCCATATCTATAATTATAGAAGGTGATTTATTAGACTGGCTTACACAATTGGAAGTCGGAGTCCCAACAATGGCCATCTTCATGCTGGAGAGGCAGAGAACCTGGTAGCTGCTCAGTCCAAGAAGCTGGACACTGGATGTGAGGGCGATCTGGCTGCGACATCTGTCACCCCATTGATCGCCAGGGTTGATTCGGCTGATCTGGCTGGCTAGGTGGGTGTCCCCTTCCTCCCTCACTGCTCCATGTGCGTCCCTCCCGAAGCTGCGCGCTCGGTCGAAGAGGACGACCATCCCCGATAGAGGAGGACCGTTCTTCGGTCAAGGGTATACGAGTAGCTGCGCTCCCCTGCTAGAACCTCCAAACAAGCTCTCAAGAAGCTGGACACCTCAGAACAAGGGGGGCAGATGTGCAGCCCCTGTCCAAGGCTAAAGGCCTGGAAACTCCCTGAGGCGTCGCTATCATTGAAAGACTGAAGCTGGAGTCTGATGTCCACGGGTGATGGCAGCAGCAATCGATGCACACAGGAAGACTTGCCCTTGCACTTTCTGGCTGGCTTCCTGCTTTTTCCCCTTTCATTCCATCCTGGTTTCCAGTCTATTGCATGGTGAGTCTTTCCCCTCAGATACTGTCACCTCTGGAAACATCCTCACAAGACACTCAGAAGTGTGCTTTACTAATCTCCAAGGCATCTCTGAATCCAATCAAGTTGACAGTCAAGATTAACCATCACATCTGGGAAGAAAATGTTGCAAGGCAGCTTGAGAGACAGTGATGGGAACAGTGAGGAAGGTCTCTCTGAAGAGTGACAGTGATCTGAGCCTCTCCATGATGAAGGAGAAGCAGCCTTAGTGAACACAGCAAGCAGGAGGAAGATCAAATGTAAAGAGCTGAGCCTGGAATGCAATGTACATGGGGCATAGAGAATTAGGGAGCTGATGGGGGAGGGGATGAGAGGCAGCTGGGGGCCGAATTATTTAAGACCTTGTAAAGTAAGAAGATTGAATTTTGAGTGTTACAGAAAGTCACTGAGCAGCTTAACCAGTGGAAGATCATGAGCTGATGGGGAGGGTTTTTTCCTTATTAGCTTTAAATATTGAGATAAAATTCACACAACATAAACTTTACCATTTTAAAGTGTATAGTTCATTGGGTTTTTTTTTTTTTAAGCATTTTACAATGGGTACAGCCACCACCACAAATTCAGTACATCAATATCAGCTCCAAAAGAAATGCTATACTTGAAAGCAGTTCTTTCTTCTTCCTCTCAGCCCCTAGAAGTCACTAATAGACTTTTGGTCTCAAAGTATCGACTATTCTGGACATTTCATATAAATGGAATCATACAGGCTTTTGTATCTGGCTTCTGTCACTTAGCATGTTTTCAAGGTTAATCCATTTGTAACATCTAATTTCTTTTTGTACCATCTTTATTCCTTTTCAGGGCAGAATAATATCCCATTGTGTGTATGTGACAACTTTTGTTTATCCACTCATCAACTAATGAAATTTTGGGCTATTTCATTTTTTGGTTATAGGCATTTGTATATGCACATATGTTTTTGTTTCATTTCTATATGAGTAGGAGTGGAGTTGGAGTTGCTGGAGTATTTGGTCACTGTAGGTTTAACTTTTTGAGGAACTGCTAAGCTCTTGCCTAAAGTGGCTGCATCATTTTATATTCTCACCAGGAATTGATGAGGATCCCAATTTGTTCATATGCTGGACAACACTTGCTATTTTTTGTTTTTGTGTTCAAAGCCATCCTGGTGGGTATGGAGAGGTATCAGTAGTTTTAATTTGTATTTTTCTAACAATGAATGATGCTTCATGTACTTACAGGTTATTTGTATGTCCTTTTTTTTTTTTCTGTTGTTTTTTTAAAGAAATATCTACCCAAGTCCTTTGCCCATTTTAAAATTGAGTTGTTTGTCCTTTTGTTATTGTTACAAGAAGTTTTTTTGGTTGGTTTGTTTTTGTTTGTGGTACTAGGGTTTGAACTTAGGGCTTCACACTTGCTAGGCAGGCTCTCTACCCTTAAGCCACATGCCCAGCCTTTTTTTTTTTTTTTTTTTTTGCTTCAGTTACTTTTTATATAGTGTCTCTAATTTTTGCCAGGCCAGCCGTGGACCTCCATCTTAACTACAAACTCACAAGTAGCTGGACTCACAGGCATGGCCACTACGACCGGCTTGTTTGTTGACATGGGGTCTCCCTAACTGTTTGCCTGAGTTGGGCCTTGAACCACAATCCTCTGGAGTAGCTGGAATTACAGGACTTTTTTGTTTGTTTGTTTGTTTTGAGACAGGGTCTCACTATACAGCCCAGGCTGGCCTCAAACTCACAATCCTCCTCTCTCAGCCTCCCATGTGCTGGAAGTACAGGTGTGTACCACCAAAGAGTTCTTTTTTCTGAGAGAGGGTCTCCATGTGTAGCCCAGGAGGTCCTTGAACTCAAGATTCTCTTCTCTCAGCTCTCAGTATCAACTGCTGGGACTACAGAGAAGAGCCACCAAAGAGTTCTTGACACACTCAGGAAACTTGCTCTTTTCAGATAGATACATGATTTGTAAACTTTTCCTCCTATTTTATGAGGTTATTTTTACTTTCTTGATAGTGTCTTTTGACCTTATATAAGTTTTTAAAAGGTCACTCTGGCATCTATGCAGAAGATGTAAGGCAGACTAGATAATTGGCCATGGAACTTCTTAAACCTCAAGAAAGTATTCTCAACACATTTCATGCTAAACTCCTTATGTCACTCCAAGGCTTTGCTGTTGTAAATTCTAAGACAAAAAGAGGGGAGGGAATGATCTCAACCTCCATTAACATTTAGATAAAAACATGAATATGGATCACACCCCATGCATATGATTAAAATATCTAAGAGCTAGCTTAAGTGCAAGCACAGAGTAATTGTCAATCACCCCAGTCTGACCCACCAAAACAAATAAAACCAACAAACAAAGTAAAAAGCAAAGCAAAAGAAAAGAGGTAAGACCTCTCTGAGTGAAATCACCTCTGCCTGCAAGAAGCCGGACTCAGGAAAAGTGAGAGGCTTTCTGGAAGACACAGCTGAAAAATGCAAAGATAGAACGACTGGAATAACCATTTGACTAGTAGTTATACCAAGTGGTCACTAAGAATTTGGACAGATTTAGGAGGGGAAGGCCAAGTAAATAAACATAAAATTAACAAACAGTTATAAAATGGGTTAGATTCAGAAAGGACAGTTCATGCAGGTGGCATATGGGTTTTGCCTGTGCCTTGAAGCACAGAGAAATTTATGGATTTGCATTCTGAGGGAAAACATAGCAGAAATGAGAAATATTAAATTCAGAGTGAGACAGAACAGTAATCAACCAAGTCTAGAACCCAGATTAGAGCAGGGTTACAGCAGGGGGCAATGAGGCAGATATCAGGAGGACCATGGTTCAAAGCCAACCAAGACAAATAGTTTGAGACCCTATCTCGAAAAAACTCATCACAAAAAAAAAAAAAAAAAAAAAAAGGGCTGGTGGAGTGGCTCAAGGTGTAGGCCCTGAGTTCAAAAAAAAAAAAAAAAAAAAAGATCCTAGGCATACATGCTGCTAGAGGCCTGGAATATTCAAAAGTGGAGGAAAAGCCGGGTGTGGTGGTACACATCTGTAATCCCAGATTCAGGAGCCAAAGGCAGGAGGATCAGGAGTTTGAGGCCAGCCTGAGCTACAGAAGGAGACCTTGTCTCAAAAAAAAAGAGACAGAGACTGAAGAACAAAAAACAAAACAAAAAAAAAAGTGGAGGAAAGTCAGAATCATGGAGTTCACTGGAGAGGAACTGATTCCTTTACACCACCAGAAACAGGCTGTTAGGCATCTAAGCAATCCAGGAATCTAAAGTTGATTTTCTAGCTGAATCCAATATGACAACTAGGTGACAATCCCTTTCCTAGACAGATCAGACGGCCTTACGCAACTTCATAGCAAGAAACAATGGAAGCACCCTTTGTGGCTTAGGCTGGGGAAAGGTCTGCTCACAGGTTATTGATGAGGCTCAGTGGGGTGCAGAAGCAGCAGTTCAGAAGGAACAGGAAAATTAGTGATTATGAGTAAGTAGAAAGGCTGGGGCAGAGAATCAAATACAGCCTGGTAACTTGGACTGCTGTCCACTTTGCAGATTCTAATGTCTCAAATTCTACTAAAGTTATCGACAGATCCCTAGCACCTCCCACCAACAGAGATGTAGATAGGTGGTGTAAAAATTAGCTGTAAATGGGTGGTTGGTCCAGATTCCATATAAATTCAGAGACTGTGGGCTTCAATGAACTATCCTGGATGGACTGTCATCAGAGAGGATCAACCTATTCTTTTCTTGGTTGGACCTCCTTCCATCCAGTACCATGAAGTCATTGCTGGGGTCTTTGGCGATAGTAATTCTGGCCTCTGAAAGCATAATTTTACTTGTGACAACTATATATATATATTTCTTTAGATTTGGTGGGTCAAGGTCCAGTGCTGTGACATTCTTTTGTGTTCTGTTAAATCTTGAAATCTTTAAACATGCTTTCAAACTCTGAAGTCCTGAGGGAACTGCATCCGTTCTATTGAAGATACTGAGGTCACAACTGTCCACATTCACCTCACAGCCCAAATCCTTTCAGCTGAGATTAGGCAGAATTTGGGGAAGATAAAATTTGGAGTTCAGTTCCTTTGAATTTTTGGTTTTGAATTCTTTTGACCTCTAAACTGCTTTTAACTCTAATTTCCTCCCAGGAAAATCCATTTTAAAAGGCAGTTAATATTCAAGTCTGGGACTTTGTATGTTGTAGACATTTTTATTATTAGGCTATTTTTATGTTGTTATGTTACTCTCAGTGCCAAACCTTTGATGAGCTATTCTGGATAATGTGACTATACACAGCCTGGGAAGGAAAACAGAATAGAGAATTTCCAGTTTGGGATTCAGGTTTTAAAATTAATTTAAATTTATGTACTAGTCTGATTCATTTTAGAGTCTCTTGAGGTTAAAATGAAACACTCCCCACCAGCAATCCAGAAGAGCCATGGTTAGTGTCCAGGGAATGTTTTGAAGGTGGAACCAGGATTGACCGGTAGATTTTTAATCTTTTGCCCTAAGGAAGGCAGCCACACCACTAGTTAATGGTTAAACCTAACTGGGTAAAAGGACAAAAATCTGGAGGGGGATCTTCTTTTTCTGTGACTTGCTGCCTCTTTATTTGTCATCACTCACTCCTTCTGGAACCTGTCACACTAAACAGAGCCGGCAGTGCTGGATAATGCCACCATGCCTGGCCCAGACCCCTCCCTCTCTTTCATCTGCCTACCTACATGCTGGAAAATGTGTGTTCTGCTGTATTCCTCCATGCTGTAACATTGCAGGAGCAGGAACTGCCTGGAACAGGGAGGTCTATGGTAGTCTGTGCTGCCTGGGACTAGATAGGAAGCTTGTGTAGACGTGATTTCAGTATTAGGGTACATTCTTACCTACAAATAGAAGAGCTAGCAATCAATACTAGCTATCCACAGTAGCTCTATTCTTTTTTTGACAGCCCTAGGGTTTGAACTCAGGGCAGGCACTTTTACTCTTTGAGCTACTCCACGACCTCTTTTTTTGTGATAGGTTTTTTTGAAATACAGTCTTGCAAACTATTTGCCTGGGGATGGCTTTGAACCATAAGCCTTCTGAAATCTACTTCCTGAGTGCTAGGATTACAGGTGTGAGGCACAGGCACCTGGCATATTCTTGATTAATATTTTGTAAAGGTAGTACTCTGATCTCCATTTGTCTGGCTTTTGTGTCTGTCTTTCAGTTGGTTCTACACTTGGGGTGGGAACATAAGCATCAATTACTGGGCTCTCTTTAACTCTGTTAGAATTACTATAAATTTTTGGAGGTAGACTTGACAGCACTTGCTAATTAACTATGTGTGGGATATGAAGGAAAATGACAAATTAAAGATGACTCCTCTAAGTTTTGGGCTCAAGTGACTAGGTAAATAGTGGTGCTATTTAATGATATAGGAGCCCTGATTCTGAGATTAGAGCTGTAACTGTGATGAGAATGACTAATGTGGGCTGGAGGAGGTTATGCGTGCTGAATGACTTAGTGGGGAAGGGTCTGTACATATAACAAGAATGAGTTACTGGGGATGGGATTGCTTTGGGGCAGGGAAAGTAAGCAGGAGGAACTCTGATATAGTTCAGATCAGAGATAAGGGCTACAAGTAGTATACTGGGCATAGGGAAGGGTGGGAGGGGATTGATATTGGTGAAATTCTGGAGGTAAAATTATCAGAACTTGCCAACAAGTTGGATATGGACAGAAGGATAGAGAGGGAGTCAAGAGAGACTCTAAGATTTCAAGTTTATGAACTTGCCCATCTAAATCAAACTTTAGCTAGTTGCATAAAGATGTTAATTTTTATAGATTCTGTCATCTTAATATGACAACTCTATCAAGCCACAATAAAACATGCAGGGTATAGGGAGAGGAAAGTGGAAAGATAATTTTCTATAGAGCCTGATTCTCCTGTTCAAGAGAAAACAAAACAAAAAAGCAGCTACTCCAACCCCTTAAAAATAGCAGCTAAGATATATCCTTTGAGTTGAGGTGGTCTTTCTTTTTTTAGACTTGATATACTATCACATAGGTTGGCAGGCTTTTTCAATAAGGAACCAGGCAGTATCTTAGGCTTTGTAGACCATGTGTGTCACTGTTGCAACTATTCAACTTTTCCTATCTTACAGAAAATCAGTCATAGACAATAGGTTAGTGAATAGCTGTATTCCAATAACATTTTACTTATAAAACAGGCAATAGCACCACTGGATTTGGCTCACAGGCAATAGCCAGTTTGCTGATCGGTGCAGCTTGCATGTGTGGTGAGTGTCTTTCCCTCAGCTCTCAGTAGACTGCAATGATGAGTCCCAAGACCAGTTAATAAAAAAGGGCCTTGTAATATCACACAGGTTGGAGGAAAGTGGGACGTTTTGGTCAATAAGCCATAGTAGCAAGGGAGAGTTGTTGTCAGAAATTAATTCTCTGGTGCAAGATGTCTTTTAATGGTCTGGCCAAAGCACAGCAGGGAAGAAAAGGAAAAGAGTACAAAGCTGTCCACCTCATGTCCTTTTGACCATATTTCCGCCACCAGAACACAAACCTTCCCTCTTCCCTTACCCAGCAGTGGAAACAGGAGGATGAAAGAGAGGTTGTGATTTTGTAGCCTATGCCAGGTACAAATAGGATTTCTAGGCCATAGAAGGAGGTCCATAGCTTTCTCATGTTGGGGAAAGACCACTCCTGGAGGAGGAATGTGGGGGTGATATATGGGGAGAGGGAAGCAGAGGCATGGTGAGAGAAGAGGGGGTCCATGGGGACATTTTTCATTACGGAGGAGACTCCATGGAGGGTATCCTCACGCTCTGGTCAGTGAGGCCAGTGGTCATGGAATGTGCTCAGAGATGAGGCAATTTGATTAGGAGTCCACTATCAGACTCAGTTTGGGGTCTGTCTCTGAGGATGCTCGAGTTAAGAATTGTTTGACCATGTGTGTGTGTGTCTGTGTGTGTATAGGTTCACTTAATCAGAGAAGGGCCAAAGACCTTCTCCCCAGCCCCACCAAATGCTATACATAAAAACAAGAGAAGCCAAGAAAATCTTGATGTGCCGTAAGTGTTACAATTATAAAACCACAGAACTACAAAGGACTATGAGAAGATGTGACCTAGTCTTACATCTTCAGAAAAGTTAGTCTTTTCTCAGTGACGTGCCTCCCATCCAAGTACTAACCAGGCCCGACCCTGCTTAGCTTCCAAGATCAGACGAGACCGGGCGTGTTCAGGGCGGGATGAGTGACATACCTGACAAACGATGGGCACTCTCTCGTAATAATTCATTCCAATATTTTTTCATTCTGGCAGTCTGGAAGTACTTTTCTGGTTTTGGAGGAGGAGAGATGAGACTCGGGGCCTTGTACACCTTGTACACCCTGCAGCAAACACTCTACCACAGCTACATCCCCAGCCCTTGGGTTCTTGAGACAGTGTCTCATTATGTAGCCCGGGCTGGCCTCACTTCGGATCCCCTTGCCTCAGCCTCCCAAGTGCTGGGACTACCAGTACACATCACCGTGCCTGACCGGAAAGTCTTCATATCCAATAGAAATCTCCCCTACTTTACTCTCATCTTCTTTTCTTTGATCTGCTGTTGTTTGTGACCAAACAAAACCAACCCTTTTAAGAACCAACTCTTTTAAGATATACTACAAAATCATTTAGTAGGACTGGGGATATCCAAACAACAGAATTGTAATGATGGTTTCCTCTGCCAGTGTTGGCCCAGTGGCCTGGTTTTCAATGGAATAGAGAATAATCTTAGCAAGTGGCCTTTTCAGGTGGAAGAATCTCACACAGTTTATGAACTGAAGGTCATTTACTATTGAGCAGCAAAATCTACTGTAGTACAGGCTGAAAGAGACATTGGAAAAGGAAAAGAGCCGCCAAAGCAAGCAGACACTGACGAATGTGCTCAAATGAGTGCTGCTCTCATGTCGCCTTCAGTTTTGCCAGAAGCAATTTTAACAAATTCTGTTAGCAATTTTCTTACATTTTTCTCTGAAAGAACAATTTTACAACTAAAAGTGTTTTGCTTTTTTATTATTGCATTCTGCTTTTTAAGGAGTTATCTTATGGAAACTAATATACATCATGAGTTCTGTTTTTTAAAGGATGAGAACTGAAAAAGCATAATTTATTTGTTGTTTTTAACATCAGTAAATACTTACGGTTTTTCATAATTGGTACTACATTTTTTTCATTGTTGCTTTAGGTAAATCTTAATGCAAGATTATAATAAATCCTTAATCCATTCTTTATTTGGTTCATTATTATTAAATATGATGTTTTCTGACACATTGTTCAAAAATTTATATACTTATTTATTTTGACTGTTAAACACTTATCATTTTGGATACTGTTTTGTATTAATCAGACTATGCAAGACTATGCCATCCAAGAAATTAACTCCTACATCTCAGTGGCCGAATGTAGCAGAGGCTTGCTTCTTGCTCACGTGACATATGTGTTTGGTTGAGTGGTGGTGGTGCGAAGTGCTCTTCCACACGATCACAAGGGATCTTGGAGATTCTGACCCCATATGAGCTGCATCATCATCTGGCATGTGAGGAAGATTGCTGCAGAGTCACACATCATCTCTGAAATGCTCTGGCCACTCATGGCATTTATTCACTAAATGGTCCTAAAAGGTCTTTTATTCTATCACAATGTCCTTATATTTTTTTCTTAGCGGCATTCAGGGCCTCATGATTGCTAGGCAGTTGCTCTTACCTCTTGAGCCACTCCGCCAGCCCTTTTTTGTGATTGTTTTTTTCAAGATAGTCTCTCGAACTATTTGCTGGGGCTGGCTTTGGAACTGTGATCCTATTGATTTCTGTCTCCTGGGTATCTAGGATAGCTAGGATTACAGGCATGAGCCACTGGCACCTGGCCACAATGTCCTTTTGAAGTTAAGATGTTTAAAGTCTCAACATCACTGAATCCACTACCTTCTGGTTGAATGACCTCTTTAAAACTATGTCACCCTCCATCCCCCTTTTCTTGGTCAAACTTCTCTGTTTTTAGTCTTTTCTGACAGCATTTTTTAGTTGCAGATCCAAACTCAAGTCTATCTCACTTAAGTGGGAAGGGACTTCTGGTCAACGCTCTTCCACTTGACCCACCGCCCCAGTCCAGAAGAAACTTCTTAAGGGAGGTTAGAATTGGTGACCATTGGAAAGGCTGGAGGAACAGATTCTGGACTGAGCTACAATCAATCCCAGCACTAAACTGTCTTGATTGTGAGGGGGACACGACTGCTCCCACTGCTGATTTAGAACTGTGACATTGAAGCCACCTGACAGGCAGAATGAATGTCTGGACTCTGCCTGTTTTTCAGGTAGTTTTTGAGTAGGTGCAATTGAGAGCCAGAAGCTAAATTATAGTCATTAATACTTTGGGGCTAGAAAGAAGTAAGAGATATTAAGTTTTAGAATTTTTTTTTGGAAGGCAGGATTGCATGATTTGGGGAACTATTAAAGTGTGGAGTGGTTTTTCAAAAGATGTGGTAGTGACAGGAATAACAGATTCAGTGTGCTTTCTTTTCTTCATTTTACTTGTACTTACAAATTTTTTTTCTGTTACAGAAATTCATGCAACTAGAGTTTTTTTTTTTTTTTTAAGGTGCTCATGATGTCAATCACCCTAACACAGCTACTGTTATTTTTTGGTGTGTACCTTTTCTGTGCAGAATACTTTTATAAAAACTATGTAAAATATATTCCTAGTTAGTTATTAGAATAGAGTCACTTTCTTCTTGTTGTTGCATAATCTCTAGAATCATGAGTTTTTAGTGGCCGTGCAATATTGTGACAGTTGCAATGGTTACTATGTAAATATTGTTATGCAGGTTGACGCAGATGACTTCTCTGATTACAAGTGTGTGTTTGTTCTTTCATTTACACTGTAATGACACCAGTGTCTTATGGTTACCTTGTTTTCCAGTTTTGCTCAGGGCATGTAAGCTAGAGACACAGTCTAACACCGAATGTAAATAAAGAAAGGGAAATGAAAAACTTAAGCAATCACTTCATAAACTTTAGACTGCACTTGTCTGAGGTACCCAGAGCACTCAAACTCAGGGAGACAGAAGGCAGGAGGTGGTTGCCTGGGGCTGGGGGAAGGAGGAAGAGGAATGGACAGATGTTTAGGAGGTACGAGGTTTCAGCCTGGGAAGATGAACAAGTTCTGGAGATGGACAGTGGTGATGGTGGCACAACATTGTGACTATACCGAATGAACCATATACTTACACGTGGTTAACATAAAAAATTCTTTCGTGTATATTTTTTGCCATAATTTAAATATTTAAAAAATAAAAACCAATGAAAGACTAAAAGAAAAGAGCCCCTTATTCTTTACAAAAAGGGACTTTTAGTATATATCATCCATGTTGGGCCTCAGTCTTCTTTTATATAATGTCATGTAAGTTTTTGAAATTCCAGACAATTATCCCATTATTCATTTGCCTATACCATCACAAACTCAGTGTAGTTTCTAACGATGATGTAGAGCAAAAACAAAATCTAATTTTATCCAACTATAACCACAAAAAAAGGAAGAAAAAGGAATCCCCTACACTGTGATCTTGAGAAAAACCCATTCACCTGAAACCGTTTTGAGTATCCACTACATCAAGGAACACTGCAAGTTCCGAGTGAACACCAAGACGTGTGAAATCTCTTATTAGGATTTTTTTTTTAAAGCAACAGTGTGTTGGATTGCCTTTTAGGTTTTGTTTAAAGCACTAAAAGAACATGGGACTGGTAGTAAAGAGGCTTAAGTTTTATTTGCAATTTGAGCACTGTGTAATTTTGAACAAGTGACCCAAACTCTCGGACCTCAGTTTCTCATCTTTAAGGAGAGGTTAATAGAGGGTTGAGAACTCAGGCTTCTCATCTCAGACTTCCTGAAAATACAGCCCCAGGTTTTCAGCCCAGTGGTTTTCTAACAAAAAAGAATAATACACCAGGTGTCATTTCACACGTCTGTAATCCCAGCACTCGAGAGGCTGAGGCAGGAGGATTGTGTGTTCAAGATCAGCCTGGCTACACAACAAAATCTTGTCTCAAAAAAACCAGAAAAACAAACTCATACATACAGACATATATACATATACAAACAGATGAGGAAACTTATAAAATGACTATCCTGTATAAAGTTCACTAGGTACTAATATCACTTCAAAAATGATCATGAGAATTCTCCTATGAAGTAAACACCTGTAGTCCTGATCTGTTCTTTCAAGGTGTTAATGAGCTACTGGATAAGATTTTCTCAAATGTGATCACTTAGTGTAATGATTACGTCTGAATTCAGCCCAAACAAAATAGCTATGATTTTTAAGTATGCAATGGACAACAAGGCTTTAACTTTTCAATTATAATTCCATTTAAGGGTGGGTGTGGTGGCTTACTACTGCAATCCCAGCTACTTGGAAGACAGAGATCAGGAGGGTCATGTGTCAAGGCCAGGCTGGACAAAAGGTTAGTGAGACCTCATCTTAACCAACAAGCCAACAAACCAACAGGTGATCTGTGCCTATAATTCCAGGTAAGCAGGAGGCATAGTTAGGAGGATGGCACTCCAAGGCTGGCCCCAGGACAAAAACATGAGACCCTACTTGAAAAATAACTAAAGTCAAAAAGGACTGTGAGTGTAGCTTAAGTGGTAGAGTACTTAATAGTAAGTGTGAGGTCCTGAGTTCAAAACCCCTGTACCGCCAAAAAATAATAATATGTATGTACATGTATTTAGCTGTGTATATAACTAATTATAATATATATTACTATGTATGTGTGCATATATATAGCTGTGTGTATATACAGCTTCATTTAATCCTCATAGCAACCCAATTTGAGAAGTTTTTCCTTGTTTACAGACAATGAAATTGAGACCCAGGGGCTAAGTAATTTGTCAAGCCACACAGCCAGTGGAAGAGGCAGTTTTCCAACCCAGGTCTGTCAGACTCCAGAGTCCAGTGCTTTCCATCACGACCTGTTTTGTAAACCTTTCTATGAATTTAACTAATACCGATGTTCCTGTTACCATGATAACCATATCTTATCTGAGCTAATTTCTCAAATCCTGTTCATTGCTTTCAGGTGTAATCTAGTAAAATGTAAGGAATTCAGGTGATTTTCCAAATAATTAAGTTTAAAATGTATTTTAATTAAACATCTGGCTACTTTAGGAAAAGTTTCATTTTTGGTTCTAAACTGCTAATAAAAATCTAGCCTTGTTTTTTAGATATATATGCATATGGCTGGCATTAGAGGAGTACCTCATTATCTCAGGCATAACTAATTTCCTTTATGTTCTGTTCTTCCCATGCATCTTTCTAGGATAAGGTGAAGGAAAGCTCTCTCCAATGAGACCCAAGATGCTCAAGAATTGAGTCAAACTTTGTTTCCAAGTCTTATTCTCAGATGAACCAAAGTACTTTCTCTTTCTTCCGTTTTTCTGAACGATGTCACTTTACTTTTAAATCATTATTATTTTAAATCATGATTATTTAAATCATTATTACTGTAAGTACCTCAGGCTTTCAAAGCCTTTTATGATTATTATCCAATAAATTCTTCCAGTGGCTTAGGGAGAAACCAGCATTTCACGGAGAAGCAAAATGAAATATAGATGGGTTAATTTAATTGGCCAGAGTGGCACAGTGACTTTGCACAGACATCATAGTCAAGGACAGTTGAAGTAGTCTTGGCTTATTTAGACAGAAACTCTGCTCCATGAAAGATCACATTTAACAATTACATGATTCTATGGTGGTGGAGAATCCATTTCACTTTACAAGATGCCTAAAAAAAAATTCTAGATTTCCCAATTTGCTAGCTAGAATTGATCTACCTGATTTCATTCTAATTACTGTTAAGTCCTTTCTCTTAAGTTAGTTGATAAAAGATTCATTCTTATCTTTAAGCTTTGTACCAATTTCAAATTGAGAGACACAATGCTAATATTTCTTGTACAGTTGTCTTCCTTGCCATCTTTTTTTTTTTGGAGGTACTTGGGTTTGAACTCAGGGCCTACACCTTGAGCCACTCCACCAGCACTTTTTTTGTGAAGGGTTTTTCAAGAGAAGTTCTTGCAAACTATTTGCCCAGGCTGACTTTGAACCGTGATCCTCCTGATCTCTGTAGCTAGGATTATAGGGTGAGCCACTGTTGCCCGGCTCTCCTTGCCACCATTTTATCTTACATTTTTACCATCCTTTTGGGGGCACTGGGATTTAAACTCAGGGCTTTGTGGTTGCTAGGTGGGTGCTCTTCCACTTGAGCCACCCACTCAGCCCTATCTTGCCTTTTAAATTCTTGTATTAACATGAGGCTTGATGCTAAATAAGAATGGGAGAGAGGGCTGGGGATGTAGCTCAGTGGTTAAGTGTTTGCCTAGCATGCACAATACCTTGGGTTCAAGCCCAAGTCTGAGAAAAAAAAAAAAAAACCTCTTAAAAAAAAAAAAAGAAGTAGGAGAGAGAAGTTGCATCTTTTCCCATAAACAGATGCCCTGCCTCTGACTTCCAGCCAGATCCACCTGAGCAAAGGTCTCTATTATTAAATCAATATTTTCTGATTTATTTTACTGCTCACTCTTGGCAAGAGGAGCTTCCATCTTTCAGCCTTTCAGATGACTAAGTTGAATGTGCCTTTGGTTTGGATGAGTAATTTTAATAGCTAAGAGAAGGCAGTAAATCTTTGCTGTATGGCTAATAAATAAGACCATGCCATTTTATATTAGAGTTCTTAATGCTTTGAATTTGGAGGAAATAAGCACAATCTCCAGCGTTATATTATAAATGAAATACCAACTTTATTTAAAATTTTATGTTGTCATATGATAATCTGACAATAATTTTGAATGCTTACAAAGGAAATGAAACACCAGCAAAATCTATTTAAGAAGCTGTGCCATCCTGTGCATTTATAATCAAAAAATAAAACTCCAGTAACAAAAGTGTTGTTATGTTTTATTAGGTAAAATTTGAACAACAGTCTTTTGATTGATTTTTTGGTAATTTTACACATGGGATATTTACTAATTTGTCTGAAATATAATTAAGAAACTTAACTGAGATGCTAACCTTAATTGCTAAAGATTGGCAACTCCTTGCAATTTATTTTTCTCTGTCTTTTAAGGATGTTTTCTTAAAATTATGATGATATTTTGTTTAATTATTTAACTTTTTGAGTAAAACTTTAAAATATTTTTCACTTTTTTTTTTTAGAGATAATGGGATTTGAACCCACGACCTTACATTTGCCAAGTGGGTGCTGTACCATTTGAGCCACACCTGCAGCCTCTTTAAAATATTTTTATAAGGAGCCAGGCACTGGCAGCTCATGCCTAAGATCCTAGCTACTCAGGAGGCAGAGATCAGGAGGATCAAGATCTGAAGCCAGCCTGGGCAAGTAGTTCCTAAGACCCTATCTTGAAAATAGGTGGCTCAAGGTGAAGGCCCTGAGTCCAAGCCCCAGTACCGTAAAAAAAAAGAAAAAAAAACTATTATAACTATATATAATACATATATAAAATATATATGGTAAGTTTTCTTGAGAAATCCATTAAGTGGAAATAAATGTATGCAACCAAGAAATGTTTTTATATATGCATATATCTTACATAAACATGAATTCAGACATTTCTTTCTCACAGCTCGAGAGTGCTGCAGACAAAAATCTGCATAGAATTAACTGGGAAAGAAATTGAATTAGTAAGATGATGTTTCTGTCAACAGATTATTCGGTTGGCTCATTTCTTGGTAGAGGAAATGAGACTGTCCATATGAAGTAGTCACTGGACTGGAGGCGCAGAATGACTGGGTCCAAACCCTGCTCTTTCAGTGATGAGTCACTTGATGTCTGTACATCAGGTCCACACCCATAAATGTTATGGCAGTAGTTGTAGGTTTAGGTGGATAGTGAAAGGAACTTCATCAGGTGCACAGAGAATGTTTTGAAGGTTATGAGTCTTAGTTGTTCTTACAGTGCAATATTCAAGGTAGACCATTGAAAAGCTGCCTTCCTGTCACTATCGTGCTTGAATGGATTTCTTAGAATTGGAAAACTTAGTTAATAGAAAGCCTCGTTGCTGGCATTCAGTTGCTATGGAGGACTCCTGGAGCAAACCGGAATGTCAATTCCTTATTTAGCTTGGTTATGGACTTACATGTCCTGTGTGACCTTACTTTTTGATTCTTCCAGCATTTCATACTTTTACTTCATTTTGGTCCTCCAGAAATTTCATAATTTTTAACTTCATATTATTTGTTTTACTATTACTTTGGTCCTATGCAATCCTTCAGGGCAAGGAGGTATTTTCTTGAACTCAATTCCAGAAGCTAAGTACATTCATTACATATTGGTTTAGCTTTGTATTCCTTTAGCACTAATGCTTTGATGATTTGGTTGCAATTATTTTGCCATTTTCTTCAACAGATAACGGTCGTGGGTACGACTTTTCCTCTCTAAACCATCATTGCAGAGATGCCTTCATCAATGACTCTTTAAGAGTCTTCAAAATAAAAACCACAAAAAAGAATAAACACAAAATCTCAAAAGATTGAATATTACCAGCCACATGAAATTATAGTGTCATCAAGGCCAGATGTGGCAGCTCACACTTGTAATCCCAGCTACTCAGGAGGTCGAGGTGGGAGTATTGTGATCTGGGGGCATCGGGCAAAAGCTTGAGACCTTATCTTAAGAACGAACTAAGAGCAGAATGGCTGGGAGTGTGGCACGAACGGGATGGCTCTGGGAGTTTCCATTTCTCCTTGCCAAGTGGATGGTAACCAGAGTTGTTCTTTATGTGTTGTGATGTCTGCAGTGTTCATTGAGATGTGTGCATTGAGGATAGCTCTGGGACAGCAAGGCACACACAGGGATGTCACAGTGAAAGACATGAGGGCCCAGGAGCAGGAAGAAAGTTTTATTTCCAGGTAAGAGAAAGCCTCCAGGTTTAGGCTAAGGTGAGCTAAGGCTCCTTGGGCTCAAACTTTCAGCAGTCTTTCCCTCCCCAGGAGCAGCTGAGAGTGAATGTTCTTTAAATTTTGTGCCTCAGGAATGCCAGCCCCTGGAAAATAAGGTTTGTGCTAGAGAGTAGACAATGAGCCACAAGCTAGGAAACTTGGGACAGTGAGAGTGTGAAGCCCCCCATCAAATCACGTAAACAATGTGAGTTCTTTTGGTTTTTTTGGGCCCGTGCTCTCTGGTTTCAGGACAGTTTCACAGCCCACAGGCCTCCCACCTCTCCCACTCTCAGAGCACTCATGAAGAAGATACAATTCTAGGGTGACAGTATGGAGCCATCAGAGAAGAGGTGTCGGGGGAAGGGAGGGAATAAAGGGAGCACAAGGCCAGGATGAATTTTGTATATAGGCTTGCCCATGGCTCCTCCCAGGCCACCGTCCTGTTCCTTTGCTGGATGGGCTCCTGCCAGGTAGCTTTAAAGCCCTGACTGCTCTTTGAGGGACCCTCTTACCCCCTTGATAGTCATTGCTCCACTTCTTGCACATCCAGGGTAGATAAACCTATTTTTAATTCACAAAACTGAACTTCAAAATCTATAAGTGAACTTAAATTCCTATTTCAAGTTTCCATTCTGTCTGATAGCAGAAACTAATTCAGTAGACTGTAGATAAGCTTACTTATTTCTGTTTTTTATTTTTTTCATACTGAATTCAGAATTTCCTCTTTCCCCTCTGTGTCCTAGGTGACATCTAAGCTCTAGGGGACATGGGGTAACATGTTGGCTTCTTGACCACCAGTGGGTTAGCGTTTGCTCCTGGGGTCCACATTTCTTTTGCCTCAGCGGTCCCAGTGTTTGCAGCTCCTTAACCCAACTTTGGAGCAGTCCCTGAGCCATGACCTCACCCTTTTAGGGACAAGGGGGAGGGTTGAAGGTTCTCCTGTGCCCCTCTGGAGCTGTGGAGACTTGGGGGTCTGTCTTAGATACAGCTGTCCACCATCTTTACCTTGGCCCTACCTGAGCAGTGAGACCACCAAGAATACACTGTATAATATTAATAATGTTAATATAGCTTACATTTTGAAATGATAATATTTTGGAGACATTGAGTTAAATAAAATAGAGTATTACAATTAATTTTGCATATTTCTTTTTTACTTTAAAAAATGTGACTACTAGAAAATTTTAATTGCACTGTGCTCCTTTTGGACAGAGTTCATTTAACAGATGTTAAATTGAAGTGTAATAAACTAAATTTTAATCTCCCCAAATTTGTATGTTTGTTTATATATATAGTTTATAAACAACTATTTATATACTTTTTTTTTATTGGCACTGGAGTTTGAACTCAGGGCCTCATGTTTGCTATGTAGGTGCTCTACTACTTGAGTCACTCCACCAGTCCTCTTTTGTGTTGGATACTTGTGAGATAGTCTCAAGAACTATTTGCCTGGGGCTGTCTTTAAACTGTAGTCTTCCTGATCTCTGTCTCCCGAGTAGCTAGGATTACAGATGTAAGCCACTGGTGCCTGGCTTGGTTTATTTTTTGAGGTGGAGTCTTGCTGTATTGCCAGGCTGGACTTGCACTCCTGAGCTCAAGTAAGCCTCCCACCTCAGTCTCCCAGTGTTGGATTATAGATATACACCACCATACCTGGCCGTATGTTAAAGTTCTAACCTCCAATGTGACTGTATTTGGAGATAAGACCTCTAAGGAGATAATTTAGTTTAACTGAGGTTCTCAGGGTGGGACCCTAATCTAGTGAAACTGATGTCCTTATAAATAGAGGAAGCCACACCAGGACCTTGTGCACCAAGGAAAGGCCATGTGAGAACAAGGAAGAGAGGGCTCACAGAAGCCAACTTTGTCCACACCGTGATCTTGGACTTCCAGGCCTCAGAACTTCGAGAAAATGAATTTCTGTTGTGAAAGCTACCCAGTGTGTGACATTCTGTTGTGACAACTCCAGCAGACTAATACAGGAAGGAAAATTCATTCCAATATCATACAACTCCCAAAATAGGATGTTTAGCTTTCGATCTTCAAAAACCCATTCTTTTAGTCTATTGCCTATGCCAGGAATTTTAAAAAATCAATTTTGCAGCCTAAAAGCTGAGTGAGAATTGAGTGGTTTTTTTTGTTGTTGTTTCTTGTGATTTTATTCTTGAGGGTCATAGAAACAACAACCCTCTGCTGCCTAAATTAATCGAGGGGGTCACAGAGCAAAAGAGAAGTGTGGAGAATGAAAAATACAATGCTTAGTACAAAATATCAATATGCAGTAAGCAACATTTTGCTTTTACTCATTCTATCAAAATTCAGGAGGTACAATGTCACTTATTTTCTCATGAATTAATTTTTCCTTATTTATTGCCTACAGATTGATTTTGTGTGCTTCAGCATCAGTAGCTTTCAGACTATTTCCATTAAACATTTTAGGTCTTTAATTGCATAAAGAAAGGTATTATTCTTTGATAAAAGAAGTAAAAGTATAAGGAAGGAGTAGAGAGAGGTGCTTGAAAGTGCTAAAATCCTGCTGTCCACATCATTATAGCTCCAAAAGTTTCCTTAGCTATTCTGTAAGTCAGACTTTTCATGACTGTGACAAATACCTGAGAGAAACAATTTAAAAGAGGCAAGATTTATTTTGGTTCCCTGTTTCAGAGGTTTTAGTTCATGACCATGAACTTGATCTTGCTCCATTGCAAGAGCAAAGCTGCTCACTTCATGGCAACCAGGAACCAGAGAGAGAGAGAGAGAGAGAGAGAGAGAGTCAAGAAGGGTCCAGGTATAAGATGCCCTTCAAAGGTAGGCCCCCAATGACCTACTTCCCCAACTAGGCCTCACCTTCAAACACCTCCCAATAATGCCATTAGTTACAAATCCATCACTGCCATAAAATTATGAATCCATCATTAATCCATTGACGAGATCTGAGCCTTTATGGTCTAATCACTTTCTAATGATTGGACCCATCAGTTGGGGACCAAGCCTTCAACACATCAGTCTTTTGGGGGACACTTCATATACAACCCACGGCAGCTCTAGAAGAGACTTGTTGCCCACTTTCAGCACAGGCTGTGTTGTTCCAGAAGTCCTAAAACTCCTGAGGTTATATGGTGCATACACAGTGTCAGTCTTGGCTTCTACCCAAGACAATGTACATGATGGTCACTGGGGGACAGCAGAAGGCCAGGAGGCCAAGTTTTCCACTTGGAGAAGCATGGCTCGCTTTTCTCCCCTTTGTGCTTCTCTGATTCACCAGGTCTTATTACTGAATGTCAATTTACTTTTCTGTGAGCTCTCAGAAAGCAAGAGATTCTACCTTCTATCTCTGAATACTCCTTTACACAATGTCTAGCATACAGTACGCATGATAAACAGGTTTTGGAATGTTACAACATGAATATATGAATCCAACAAAATCTGCCCTCAGATCCTCAATTCAGACTTTCTCTTACCTCTTATCTCTGCTGGCCTAGACCAAGCAACATCTTCCGGCTTCTTTAATCTTGACCTTCTCTCTCTCTTTTTAAGTTTAATTATTTAAGTACTACATTGTAGTTGTTATGGTTTCAGAGTGTCCCTACATTCATGTGCTGGAAGTTTGGTCCCTAGTGTGGCAGTGTTAAAGTGATGGAATCTTTAAGAGGTGGGTTAGTGGAAGGAAGTTAATTAAGTCAATATCCTCAGAGTAGATTAATGTAGTTTGAGTGGGTTCTCATGAACGAGTTATTATAAAAAGAGCAAGACTAGCACCTTTCTGTCTCTGGGTTCCTGTCTTGCTATGTGACCTCCTCCATATACACTCCCATCATTAGCCATGAGACCTTCATCAGACATCAAATTGATGGGCCACCTGGTCTTAGACTTTCAGCCTCCAAACTGTGAGTGAAATAAACCTCTTTTCCTTATAAGTACCCAGCTTTAGGTATTTTGCTATAGCAACCAAAAATGGATGAATACAGTAACATAAAATAATGCAAAGAAGTTTAAAACTACTATCACTATTCCATGGCACTCCTCTCCATTGCATGGTATAAGAATAGCCATCCAATGCCAGGGTGCACACCTGTAATCCCAGTATAGTTATTAAAATAGATATAATTAGGTGTGATTATATATGCATGAATACAACATATATATGGGGGTACTGGGGTTTGAATTCATGAATTCACACTTGCTAGGCAGATGCTTTACCACCTGAACCACTCTACCAGCCCTTTTGGTGTGGAGTATTTTTGAGATAGTGTCTCAAAAACTATTTGCCTGGGCTGGCTTTCAACCATCATTCTCCTGATCTCTGCCTCCTGAGTAGCTAGGATTGCAGGCGTGAACCACTGACACAAGGCACAAAATATTTTTTATATTAAACACATACATGTGTTTCACCAAAATGATTTAATGCTGCTATGGATTGGAACTTGCATTTTTTGCTGCATCTGATACTCTTTCTTTCTTTCTTTTTATGCTACTAGAGTTTGAACTCAGGAATTTGTGCTTGTTAGGCAGGCACTCCACTACTTGAGCCATCCCGCCAACCCTTTTTATGTTGGTTATTTTTGAGATAGGGTCTCGCTTTATGTCCAGGCTGGCTTGAACCACAATCCTCCTGTTTGTGCTTTCCCCATAGCTGGGATCACAGGCTCATGCCACCACGCCCAGACATTGGGTAAGATGGGATCTTGCAAACTTTTTGCTGGGGCTGGCTTCAAAATTCCATTCTCCCAACCTCTTATCTCCCAAGTAGATAGGATTACAGTCCTGAACCACCGCACCCAGCCTCATCTGATACCATTTTTATGTCACTATGTATACATCTTCCTCATTCTCTTTTTAGAGAACAAGCAGAAGGAACAGATTATATCTTGAGACACAGAGCCAAAGCAAGACTAAGGGATCATGTTCCTTCTTTTATAACAACTTGCTTTTGAGAACTAACTCAGGGTCCATGAGAACTTCGTGAATCCCTTCTGAGGGTAGCACCTTCAATGACCTAACCACTTCTCACTAAGTTGCACCTCTTAGTACCCCACAGTGAGGACCAAGCTTCTAACACAATTCATAATCATTGGGGAATAACCACATCCAAACCATAGTACATGATATATTTAATGTGCAAAGAGAAATAAATATTCCTAAACTATTATATCCACAAAAATAATCTTTCAAACACAAGGTTAAAATAAAGCTGCTTTCTGACTGAAAACACTAAGAGCCTTATTCTAAGATATAGAGAATGGGGTTGGGCACCAGTGGCTCACACCTGTAATCCTAGCTACTCAGGAGGCAGAGGTCAGAAGGATGGCACTTTGAGTCCAGCCAGGAGAAATAGTTCGTGAGACTCTATCTCGAAAAAATCTGCCACAAAAAAGGGCTAGTGGCGTGGCTCAAGTGGTAGAGCACCTGCCTGGCAAGCATGAGACCCTGAGTTCAAACCCCAGTACTGCCAAAAAAAAAAAAAAAGTCTAGAAGATGTATTTAGAATGAGAGAGAATAAACCCAGGAGAAAGACTGAGTCTAAGAAAGAATGATAAGAGCATGGTGAATGTGGGTGATTCTGAGCAAGAATTTACTAAACAAAATAATGATAATAGTTTACCTTGTGAGAAAAGTAAATCAAGCTAGACACAACCCAACAACAACAGCAGTCACAATTAAAGAGTAGTAAAAGGGAGTTAAAACATTTACAGTCTTCAGACTTCCCTAAAAGCAGTAAAGATGACTGACTTTGAGACATTAAATATGAATGTCAAAATCCCTGAGGTGAGAGCATTTTCTATCGCTGGATGGCACATCACCACAGGTTTAGCAGTTTAACTTAGGTTTTGGGTTGCTGTGAGTCGAGAGTCTAGGTACCACTTAGCTGAATCCTCAGGTCTCAGGGCTGCAGTCAAGCTTTGTCCCAGCCAGAATTCAGTTTCTTGTAGTTACAGGTTTGAGGCTTCCACTCATACTGAAGAGGCCATCCTCTTCACAGAGGATTTACAGTGTGGCTGCTTTCTTGGAGGCCAGTGAGCCAAAACTGCTGCTTTGAATCATCCTTTTAGGGAAGGACCCAGTTCCTTTTAAGAGGAGGTCTGATGGAGTCAGTTTCATCTAGGATAATTTCCTGTGTTCAAGTCACAGTTACTTATTATGGAACGTTACATCCTCAAAAATCCCCTCACATTTCCCATGGTATTTATTTTTGTTGTTTATTTATTGGTGGCACTGGGGTTTGAACTCCGGGCCTCGTGCTTGCTAAGCAGGTGCTCTACAGCTTGAGCCATGCCTCTGGCCACTTTTGCTTTCATTACTTTTCAGATCTGACCTTGTGCTTTTGCCAGAGACTGTCCTCTATTAGCAATCGTCCTATCTATGCCTCCTGTGTACCTGGGATTACAAGCATGAGCCAGCACACCTAGCTGCCGTATTCAGTCACACTCACATTCAAAAGGAGGGAATTCTAAACCAATGGATGAGAATTTTAGAGGCTACCTTAGAGTTCTTCCTACTGCAGTAAATATTAAAAGATAGAATTAAATTGTACGATTTCCTATTTGGCCACAGCAATGATAAAAATTTTTTAAAATTATACAAGTTCCAAACCATCTGAACTTAAAAATATAAATAAAGGATAAGGGAAAGGAAAAAAACATGACATTACTTTAAAGAAAGTTAAGGGTAAGAATAATGAAAAGTGAGTCAAACAAAAAGTAAAAAATAAGGGCTGGTGGAGTGGCTCAAGTTGTAGTCTGCCTAGCAAGTGTGAGACCCTAAGTTCAAACTACAGAAATAAAATAAAATGAAATGATAAACAAAAACATATGTCATAGTCAATGTTAAGAAACTTCTGCAGGTACAGTCAAAGACTGTCAAACTGAATTCTTTTTGTGGGGGATTGGTACTGAGGTTTGAACTCCAGGCCTCAAGCTTGGTAGGCAGGTACTCTACCACTTGAGAAACACCCTCTGCCCTTTTTTGCTTTGATTATTTTTTGAGCTAGGATATCCCTTTATGCCTTGGCTGGTCTATTTATGCTTCCCATGTAGCTGGGATGATAGGCCTGTGCCACCACTAACAGCTTTTATTGGTTGAGATGGGGTCTTGTGAACTTTTCACCAGGTTGGCCTTGAACCATGACACTCCTGATCTCTGTCTCCCAGGTGAGTACAGTTATAGGCTTGATTCGCCATGCCCAGCCTCACATTGAATTTTTAAAAAGGTTCAACTCTACACTGTTTACAAGAGGCACACCTAAAACATAAAGGCCTCAAAGATTGAAAGGTAAGCCATTCAAGCACTAACCAAATTTCTCAGAAAATTGAACATGCACTCTCCCAGCAGCCCTTGTGGGTATGTGTATACAGTGGAGAAACTTGAAAAAGGTAGTCAGTTACACGAACAAGAATATATATTATATATATAGCATCATCATTTATAACAGCAAAAAAAATCTGAAAAGTTACCAAATAGTCATTAACAGAAGATCAATAAATATTGAAGTAATGTTCTAAAGTGAAATGAACTAAATCTATATGCAGTATTTGGGATTATTATTAGAAAGAAAATTTTGTTATTTTTTAAAATTCATTTATTCACATGTGCATACATTGTTTGGGTCATTTCTCCACTCTGCCTCCCACCCCCACCTTCTCCCCCCCAACCCCCTCGCTTCCAGGCAGAACCTGTTCTTTCCTTTTCTCCAATTTTGTTGAAGAGAAGACACAAGCACAATAAGGAAGACAAAGTATTTTTGCTAGTAGAGTTAAGGATAGCTATACAGAGAGACTTCTAGCATTGCTTTCATGCACAAATGTGTTACAACTCAAGTTGATTCATCTCTAACTGATCTTTACACTGGTTCCTGATCCCCTTCTTGTGTTGATCTCTGTCGCTTTAAGGTTTCTGTATTAGTTCCTCTGGAGTGGGGACATCAAACGCTTTCATGTTTTGAGTTTACTATGTATCGCCATACTTCCTGTATGTGCTCTACCCTTGTCATGTGATCCAAGTCCTACCACATTGCTGCATTTGCCCTAGATCTAAAGTCCACATATGAGGGAGAACATACGATTTTTGGTTTTCTGAGCCTGGCTAACCTCGCTTAGAATGATGTTCTCTAGTTGCATCCATTTACTTGTGAATGATAAGATTCCATTCTTCTTCATGGCTGAGTAAAGTTCCATTGTGTACAAGTACCACATTTTCTTGATCTGTTCATTAATGGTGGGGCATCTTGGTTGTTTCCATAACTTGGCTATTGTGAATAGTGCTGCAGTAAACATAGGTGCGCAGGTGCCTCTGGAGTAACCTGTGTCGCATTCTTTTGGGTATATCCCCAAGAGTGGGATTGCTGGATCATATGGCAGATCTATGTTTAGATAGATCTTTCTTTAAAAAGAAAATTTTGAGTCAAAAAAAGAATCATAGGTGAATTTGTTTAGATAAATTTTTTTTAAATAATGAGAAGTAAGTAATATATTGCTTAGGGATATATCTAACATAATATAATATATATTATATATAACAGAGATATACATGTATACATACATGTATTTGTATGCATATGTGTGTACATACATATAAATAAATAAATAAATAAATATATATATATATATATATATATATTTTTTTTTTTTTTTCTGTAGAAAAACTGAAACCAAAAGCAAGGAATGACTAACACTGCTTCAGGTTCATGGTGACCTCTCTGGGAGAAGGGGAGGAATGCAGTCATACGAGCAATACAGAGGTTTCCAGTCTTGTTGATGCTGTTTTATTTCTTTTTCTGGATGGTAGATATACTTGTTATC
The DNA here is from genome assembly GCF_047511655.1 of Castor canadensis. Classification (NCBI taxonomy): domain Eukaryota; kingdom Metazoa; phylum Chordata; class Mammalia; order Rodentia; family Castoridae; genus Castor; species Castor canadensis. The sequence goes on along the minus strand of NC_133390.1, from coordinate 108,150,884 downwards.
ATTTAAATTTTTGTTTCCATTCTTCCTTAAAGTGTACAAATATACCGTGTAATTTCCTTTCACATTTGTTTCTTTTTTAAAGTTACAAAATCTTCCCCCCCCAAAAAAAACCCGACATAGACAAAGCAAAAATCTTTTAACCAAATCTCTCCCAGAGGTAATCACTCTTATTGATTTTGTGTGTACTTTATACATATGTATGTCTCTAGAAACAGTTTGGTTTTCTGAGTGGTAGAAGTTAATGTAAGTGGTGTTATACCAACTGTCCTATTTTAGAATTTCTTTTTCTTTTTTCCTTTAATAATGCCTCTTCTCAAGCTTTCCACATAACTACAGGATTAGTTTTTTGGGTTTTTTTGTTTTGGTGGCATCAGGGTTTGAACTCAGGGTCTCACACTTGCTAGGCAGGTACTCTACCACTTGAGCCACTTCTTCAGCCCTTTTTTGTGAGGGGTTGTTTTTTTTGAGATAAGGTCTCAGAAACTCTTTGCTCTGGGCTGGTTTTGAACCACTATTTCCCTGCTCTCTGCCTCCTGAGTAATTAGGATTACAGGTGTGAGCTTCTGGCGCCTGACTGGATCTGATTAGTTTTTATATTTTACCTGAATCCTTGCATCAGCCAGAGTAAACCAGGCTGTGCAAGAGTAACAAGCTTAGCTTCTTGGTAGCTTATAACAAAGGCAGTTTACTTTTGTGCTCATGTTGCCTCTCCATTATGAACTGTCTGAAATCTCTGAATCTTGTCTACTTCCTCTGGGACCCAGCCTGATGGCACAGTCACTACCACAAACATCACTGGCTAACGTGGTGTAGGGGAGAGAGCTCTAGAGAGTCTTACATAGACAATTAAATGCTCTGCCCCAGAAGTGCCCTTACACACAACTCTTTGGGTAGCGTCAGCTACGTGGTCCCATTTAACCACGGGCTGTGTGTGGGGTGTGGGAAGTCCAGTCCCACTGTAGCCAGAGGGAGCAAACAAGATCTACCTGGCAATTAGTGCTAATGACCACCTCATTCTGTTGATGGTGTGATGATTTTATCATTCCTTTCTTCCAGTTAGATCCCTAATGTCTCTGGAATTTTGTTACTATGCGGTTTGTCTGGTTCCCAAATGCATAGAAAAATTTCCAACACTATTGATTGAAAAGTCTCCTATTTGTTAAGAATTCTGTTTAATTTCAAGCAATAGGGACCAAAAATGTGCCAATGGGTTAAACAAAATAAGGGTTTTATTTGCTCTCACATGAAGAATCTAGAGGGAGGTAGTCCAGGACAGGTGCCTGTGATGTCACCAAACACCTGCCCTCGCTTGCCCGGCTGCTGAGCTGTCCTTACCATGTGTCGTCTCTACCTACAAAGGAATCTTTTAGGAAACATATTGCCATCATCAACAAATGTATTTGTATGTGTGCTTGGGTGTCTCTGTGTACACTTGTTTCTTTAAGATTTCTGCAAATATTTTCATGCAAAGTTATGTGATTTTTTTTTCATTTTCAAGTATTTAGTAAAGGACTGAATATTTCTAACTCTGATTTTTTTTTGAGACAGGGTCTCACTATATATCCCAGGCTGTTTTTGAATTCATGATCTTCCTCTGCTTCAACCTTCCCAGTGCTGGGATTCCAGACATGTACCCCTACATTCAGCATGCTCTATATTTTGTGTATGTGTGTGTATGGGATTAGGATTTGAACTCAGGGCTTTGCACTTGCAAAGCATGTGCTTTACTACTTGAGCCATACCTCCAGTCCATTTTTTGCTCTGGTTATTTTGGATACAAGGTCTTCCCTGGCCGGCCTTAAACTGAAATCCTCACAACTCAGCCTACCAAATAGCTAGGGTTACAAACCGGTGCCTGGCAATGCTCTATTTTTAAAAAAAAAAACCATTTTATTAGTATATGACTGTTATACAGGGGTTTTGTTGTGACATTTCCATATACCTGTATTATGTCCTTAATTGGTTTATTTCCTCCATTATTCTCCCTCTGACCCCATTCTCCTTAAGGTGACTTCAACAGGTTTCAATGTCCATATTCATTCTTGTATTGAGAGTACACAAACCGTATTCACCCCTTTACCCTCTTCATTTACCCTCCCTTCCCTCAGAGGCCCTCCCCTTAACGTGACCTGTTTTACATTCCTGTCCTTCATTGTCTGTTTGTTGTTCAGTGTGGATTTTGCATTGGTTTTTTACCTGTAAATATATTGTGCTTAAGTCAGTCTAACCTCCTCCACAACTCTTTCTCACCCTTTTCCTCCTACCCTATATTGCTCAACAGTTTTCAATGCATTTTGTTGTGTCTTGCTCTTACCCAGATGTGATATGTTTCATTATTATTCACTCTATAATTCCTTTCTTCTTTTTCTCCTTCCTTAGCTCCTCTAACAGTCCCACTTTTGGAAACATGTTCTGTATACATTTATATGTATATATAATAAAGCTTGTGTTTGTGGTGGATCTGTCTTCCACACATGGGACCTTTGTCTCTCTGAGACAAATTTCACCAGAGTTACAGACATGTACCACCAAATCTAGCATCCTCTATTTCTTATTGCTTATTTTTTAATGGTTGTTTTTAGTTCAGTTTGTTCACTTTCTCTTCTGTGTCAGATTTCTATCAGCTTGTCAAACTTTATTTAAAAACTGACATTTTAACTATAATTTTTCTCCTTAAAGCCCTCTTCCCCCTTTTCTCTGTAAATGGCACCACCATTCTCCTAGTAGTTACTCAAAGACAACCAAACAACAAAAACCAGCCTCTAGGAGCTATTAGGGGCTCTCCACCTCTCACCCACATCTAGCAAGTCCCCTGGCTGCTTCTCCAAATTCTGTCTTAAGTCTGATCATTCCTTACTTCCTCCTTCTACCAGCGCAGTCTACACTGCAAGTCATCTGCTCGGACACTTCCAGAGTCTTCTAACTAGTCTACCTGCCTCCACACTTCCTGCCCTTCCTCCCCACCTGTCCATTTGCTAATCAGCAGCCAAAATGGTCCTCAGATGTCACTGCCCTGCTTACAACTGCCCAATGGCTTTCCGGTGGGACATAGAATAAAATTCAAGCTGCTTCCATGGCCTATGATTCCTACATGACTGTCCTCATTAATGCTCTATACTCTCTTCTCCAGTTCTCTCTCTTTTCAGCTAGGTTCCAACCATATCCCCTTCATTCTGTCCCTCAGCTGGCATGGTCTTCACTGATTCAGGTTCCTTGCTCTTGCTTCTCGTGTTGCTTCTTGCACTTCAGGTTTCACTTTACATGGCATTTTCTTCTGGCAGGCTTTCTCTGAACACACCTGTAATCCTAGATACTCAGGAGGATCACGGTTCAAAGCCAGCCCAGGCAAATAGTTCTCAAGACCCTATCTTGAAAAAAAAAAAAAATCACAAAAAAGGGCTGGTGGAGTGGTTCAAGGTGCAGGCCCTGAGTTCAAATCCCCATACCGCAAAACAAAACAAACAAACAAAAAGCTAGGATACTTGGGAGTCTTTGTCCCCATTTCCTGGGTAGGGAACAGGAAATGTTTCTCCCTCTTTCTCTCCCTCCCCCCATCTTGTCCATACATTATCCTGCTACGCTGAAATAAATCCTTAAAAAAAATTAGATGTGCTTGCACATCAGAATTGAGACTACCTGTGTTTAGTTCCACAAAAGGATCAAGTGGCTTTGATGATGGAGAGGAAGAATTACATGCAAGGTAACCATGCCATGTCTGATACCAGCAAGTGATGGCAAAGATGACGCTATGCTCTCTCCTACTCATGATGGACGTTATTAATTGAGCCTGGTACTCTTTCTTTGGAGCTTAGCTAACTATAAACTCCTTCTCAAAACAGTTGCTAAAAATAAATATGATCTGATTGGCAAATCTATCTGCTATTCCTCTGACCAATGAATGATAAAATAGTAATAATGACCATTTTCTGAATGCCTAACACAGATCATGAATCATGTGCCTAACATAGATCATAGATTACTGTTGTATTTCAGTAATTCCTTATGATAGCCCCGAGAGGTAGATTCTATGATGTGCTAATTTATAGATGAATAAATTAAGCTGAGAAATTAAATGACTGCTCCAGCAAACTCATGTTCAGAAGCCAGAACTGTCTGAGAGTTTGTGGTCAGTAAACCTAGAAAGGTTAGTGTTTTGAGCCATATCAAACTAACTTCTAGAAATTACATCTGAAATTTCTTATGCTTTAGTTAAATTCAGCTATTCTCTTGAACTATTTGTGCCTCTCAGGTTGCACTATTTGAGATAAGGGCCACCAACGGAAAGTAAATGTGCAAGAGCAAAGTCTTTGAGGAACATAATTGTCTCGTGTGGCCCTGCACTCATACTCCTGGAAAGAACCCTGAGGTCCCATGGCAGTGAGACAGGGCGGGGGTGTCTTCAAGGCCACCCTATCTCTTGGGAGACATGACTTCCTGCCTCACTGTCTCTTTATTGTAATAGCATTTCCTTTCCCAGTCACCCTATCACTTCTTTTATTGCTGGTTATTTAAAAATTCCCTTCAAAATTTCTTATTAAGAAGTGTAACCTGGCTATATCAGCACGGGGGCGATTTTTTACACAAGTATCTAACTTGCCTGTGTGCTTTGTCATACTTTGTGGACGTGGGGGCTGAATCATATCAGTCACATCAGTCTCTTTTGTGGTCATTACTTTTACTTTCACACTTATCATAGGAAAGAATTTTTTTTAAGATGAGAACAAAAAGAGAGAATAAGAATTTTGTTATTTATGTGAGTTCTAGCTTTGACTCAAATAGAACTTTTTGTTAATACTTTAAACTAATTTAATTAGAAAACATTAAAAATGGCAGATTAGCTTTTTTATTATGACTGTCCAAACAACTGTTATATTTCAAGATGGAACTTCTAAATTCACATGGATGTCAACTGATATCTTGATGTTCTTTAATACATTTAGGCAGAATTGTTTTTACTTTTTAAAATGAATCAGTGCAAATAGCCAGGAAAATGTTGACATGATTTCCTTCCACAACCTTGTGGTTTGAAGCTGGGGACAGAGACAAGAGAGGTTAGTGGAAAGGAACTTGACTGCTCTCAAGAAAGGATTTACTTCTGGTTCAGGTTATAAGAGATCACAAAGTAAACACAAACCCAATTTGTGAAGTGGAAAACATGTCTATTTAGTTTATAACACAGCATAAGAATTCAATACTTAAAAACATAACGGGCATTGTTCCTGGAATGGCCTTACCTCCTCTGCTGTCCACTTCTCAGCTCTAGTTCCCTAGGCACAACTTATGTTTCACTCTCCTTTTTATGACTCAGGGCTGCCCTAAAGTCTGTCACCTTATTTATAACAATACTATGTCACTCTGGTGTCTGTCTCTTTCATTAGATTGATTCTTAGTTCCTTGAGAATGGAGACTGTGTGGAGGGCTGGTGAAGTGACTCAAATGGTAGAGCTTCTGCCTAGCAAGCACGAGGGCCCTGAGTTCAAATTCTAATACCACCAAAAAAAAAGAAGGAAAGAAAATGGAGACTGTCAATTATGTCCATACTGCCACTATCTTTCATTATTTATAGACACATTTCATGTTTGCTACAAGTTTGAGGGCTGAACAAGTGAATCGAGCCTATAAAAATCCCATATGTACCAGGAGGATGTTGAAATTCATAATCACATTAGGTTTTAAATTTTTAGGTGATGTAAATTTTAAAGATTTGTTATGATAAAATAATCCTTTTCTAAAATAACAATACTTTGTATAGAGTATTTATTTCTTTTTATTTTTTGCGGTACTGGGGATTAAATTCAGGGCCTTGTGCTTGCTAGGCAGATGCTCTACCACTTGAGCCAGCCCTGTCCAGAGTATTTTTTTAAACATTTTAGAAAATGGTTCAACCCCAGTTACTCCTTAACATAACCCATCGGTTATTCTGAAAACAGCAGATAGCTAGTGCTTGCCACTTAAAGAATACTCGATAAAAGTTGAATGGAAAATCACAGATTTATTGTGTCAGGGAAGAGATGAACAGCTGTAAGGAGTGGAGATATGCAAACCATTCGGGTCATTTTTTTCACAGAAATTAAAAGGGAGCAGCTAGGTTAATGGTGATCAGTTCTTTGGGTCCCCTTGCTGCTGGCCAGACAGACACTTGGAGGACACTGACAGCTTTACATGTAGCTGAGGCCAAGGATATCTGAGTCATCATCCTTAAATAAATCCATATTCACCAGGGCCAAGGGTGCAATACCCCTCCCAAGTTCCAGCCAGGCTTCAGACTGCCTTTCTGCATATAGTCTCCTGGTTTGTTGCAATTCCCTGGGGGGTTGGGTTGAATAAAAATGTCAGTGTTGGGGAAGGGGCCAACACACACAGGGATTTATTCACTCATGATAATCATCACATTTTTCCTCACTTGGAAAATTTTTAAATCACAAAGATTTTGTTGTTTTTGTTATTTGGAGACAAGGTCTCACTATGTAGCCCAGGCTGTCCTGGGCCTGAAACTTGTGATCCTTCTGCCTCAGCCTGCCTAGTGCTGGGATTACAGGTGTGTACTTCTATGCTTGACTATAATTATAGGTGTTTAAAAATATTAGCTAATATACAAAAAATGAGAGGAGAGAGAGAAAATGCATAGCAACCATGTACTAGGTTCTGCAATATGTCTTTTCACATTTATTGAATGTAATATAATTACTGCAACATCCTTGATTTTTTTTTTCATCACTCTTCAATGCTTAGGGAGAGTAAGAAGCTAGACTTGAATTCAGATCCAGCGGCCTGCCATGTGAAAGAAAGAACACTTGCTCTACCTTTGGAGATGTGGGTAAAAGTTTTGCTTGTGTCTGGAGGAAACATCTGGAAAAGCTTCATAGATTGGGGTGTGTCATTCTTTATAGCATCAAAGAATCTTAAGTAGAGCAAAAAGTGACTGTTGCTTGGGACCAGAATATATGTCTGAAAAACAGGTGGAGAAACACTTAAAGGCCGAAATTTTTGCTTGCAACAAAATGGAAAATCAAAAATTAAGCCTGCTTTTAATGATGGTTATATAGGCATTTTCAACTTGTTATAATGTTCTGAGCTGTTCATTTACGATTTTTGCATCTTTCTATATGTACGTTATTTGTCAATTTTTAAAAAAATAGCAGAGGATATTCTAAGTCTGTAAAAGCTAAGCAAGTTGCATAACCACACCCTTATTCTTTCTTCTTTGTCTGTGAAAAGTAAAGATAATGAAAGAAGCTGTCACTTTTTTTTCAAAAGATAAATTTCTATATTTTCATTAGGGTAGTAAAGTATATGGTTGACCTTCTAACTTAGGACTTTTTGCCTTTCCTCTCATGGTAAGAAAAAAAATTAAAATGTTTCTTCCTTTTATTCCTGTATTTAAAAACAAATTTCCTATGACCCCACAGAGCCTGCCAGTGACTGTCTCACGATCCTATCTTTATTTGCATAATCTTAGAATGATTCATAGAAAACAAACATCCTGCCTTCCTTTAGGATTGGCTGGACAAGTGAATCCATAAATATTTTTAGACAGTAGGGACATTAAACGTGTAGAGCTATCATGTGAAAATTAAAATTGAGAAAGACATTGTTTTATTCTCTTTTCACAGAAGAGAAAGTCATATTTTCATTTGGATATGATGTTCCCCCAGAATTTAACCCTGTATTTGTGTGACTATCTGAAAATAAGGCCCATTTGGTCAGATGGGAAGCAGTGTGAGAATATCAGTGTAGCCCAGATAGATACAATGGATGCCCTAGTGACAACAGCAGACTTCATAAAGAACATGTCATTGAACTGAACATAAATGTTAATCCTTTTTAAAAATATTTAATGCCTTGAAGATATAGGAGTGGGAAGAGTCCAAGTGTCTTGCAGTCACAGTTCCTAAGTTCACTTTTGGAAGTGTAGTCCTATCAGAGCAAAACCTCAACTATTTCACTATAATTATGAACTGCAGCCTAATTTGATTAGCTTATTTTAATTATATTCTTTTCTTTCCAACATGTTATTCTGAAAAGTTTCAAGCCTTTGGTTTTTGAAAGGTAGCGAGCTGGTTAATAATTTAATTTTTAAAAAACATTTATAAAATTTCTTGTGTGTATTTTCTGCACACAAAATGTTCTACTTACCTTTTAATTTTTTTTAGTTTTAATAAAAGACACATTTATCATATGCTTCAAGAGAGCTGTTTTAAAAAACGTATTATTAAGTGTTGAGGAAAGTTTTTCCATAGGTCCTGGGGAACGAATGCAGGGCCTGGTGCATGCTGGGTAAATGCTCTGCCCACTGAGCTGTAATCCAGCTTTGAGTTCATTCTCTAGCTTTGATGCTTCTGTCTTGTTTATTTTCTGTTCTTTCTAGAATAAGATCCTGTAGTTCAGATATTGAGCCTTGTGTGATGATTTCTAGCTTTTCTTCCATATTTCCTTCAATATTTTCTTCCAACCGATCATGGATATTTTTTTTTAGACTGAGGCTTGCCCGTGTAGCCAGGCTGGCCTGGAACTCATGAGTCTCCTGCCTTAGCCTTCTGAACTGCTGGGATTGTAGGTATGTGCCACCATATATGGCAATCTTTTAAAATTTTTTTCAATTTGTGCTTCTAATTTTCAGGAGTTGTGTTTTTATTTTCTGAGTCATCTTTTTCTTAGCATCTCTTCCTGTTTTATGGACATAATGTCCTCTCAAATCTTAACAAAAATTAATGAAAAATTTTAATAAAATGTGAAATTTAACTAGAATTTAATGAAAATGTTCTGTTCTCAGTACTACCTTTTCTTAAACTTTCCTAAAATCCTCTTATTTTTATCTGGATTTCTCTCGTTCATAATGAAGATATGCTATGAACCATGTATGGAAACTTCATGCACTGCAGAATTGACTGGGAGCTTGTGTACCTAGCTAGCTTTGCCAACTGCCAGCTGTGGGCTATAGGTTAGTTAAGTGCTGAGTTGTCTATTATGATGTGGAAACTCCCAACTGTCCAAACATGGAGGCCTTTTTTTCCGGGATTCCTCCTTCCTTCCTTTACCCCTCTCTCCCACTCTCCCTTCTTCCTCCCTTCCTTTTTTGTAGTGCTGGGGAGCAAATCCAGGGCCTTGCACATGTTAGGCAAGCACTCTACCACTGAGATACACCCCAGTTCCTGAAATCAATTTCTTTGGAAAGGAACCCTTCTGTGTTTTTTTGTTTTTTTGGACTGGGACTCAAACATCTTGTAGCTAAATGGCCACCCAGCAGAGGGATATGCCTTTGGGAGGATGTGTGTGCTTTCTGTTCCTTGTTTAGATTGTTATTTTCCTTTCTTTTTTTTTTTTTTTGTTTTGTGGAACTAAAGTTCAAACTCAGGGCTTTGAGTTTGAAAAGTAGGTGCTCTACCACTTGAGCCACACCTCCAGTCCATTTTGCTCTGATTATTTTGGAAATAGGAATCTCATGAACTATTTGCCCAGTGAACTGCAATCCTCCTAATTTCAGCCTCCCAAGTTGCTAGAATTACAGGCATGAGCCACCACACCCAGCTCCCTCTGTTTTCAGCTCCCTCTGTTTCAGCCCTTTCCTTCACCCCTTCTCCCTGACATCTCTAGGGTCTCCTGTCTTTCTCCAGTGCCCCAGCACCCCAAGTGCCAGCTTTATGAGTTTTCACTCATCTTCCATCTATTTTCCATTTTCCAGAATTTTGCTGAAACCTTTCAGCCTTGGATAGACGCTCTTTCTCTTCTTGGTATGGGTTTATATGTTCTTTTTATTTCTTTTGCCATAATTTTGTCAGAGTCTCGGGAACAAGAGTATATAAATACATGTATTCACTTTACCATCTTTTTGTGACTTTTGTTTTTGTTTTCATTTTTATTTTGGTGGTACTGGGACTTAAACTCAGGGCTTCATGCTTACCAAGTGGTCACTCTACCACCTGAACCACACCTCCAGTCCTCAGTTTACCATCTTTAATGGACTATTTTCTTAGTCAAAAATGTGTTACAAATTTTCCCTGTAAATTAGCTTGTGAATAGTGTAAATTCTCTGCCAAGAAGATTCAAGAAGTCATTCTCTATCTGATGATGGGAGTAAGATTCAGATAACTCTGGGTGGTTTAAATTTTCTGACTAATCTGGATAAGGGGAAAGTACTAAAGATACTGGGAGATACACTGTCTTCAAGATTTAAGAAGCCTTGTTATTTATTTACAATTGGGATAAGATAGTCAAGTAACTAAGAAGCTCTCCAAATAGTTAAGCAAATAGTTTAGTTAAAAAAAAAAAAGTTGTTTTCACTCAGCTTCCAAACCAAGTTTCTGTGCATGTCTGAATCTTTGATTTCCTTCAGCTTTCTAGTTTCTAAAGGATAAAGCGACAGCATCAGCCAGACAGGCCACTCCTAATCTTACTCATTCACAAAGAATGTCCCCTTTGAGCCACTGTGATATTGGCTGGTTACTCACACCACAGATTCCTCAGGATTGGCTGGGACTGCAAATAACATATTGTTTGCCTACAATCAAGTTGATAAGCCACAATATAAATGCACCCAGGCTTGTAATCTTAAGCTAAACCATGAAGCACATTCTCTCTTCTTTCCTAAACATTTTCATGCACAACCTGGAAAGGACACATTGTCTCTGGCCAGAAGAAAAGGTCTTTCAAAAAGAAAAAAAGCCTAAGATGGGCCTGCTGAGCTCCAAAAACCCCAAAGTCAATCAGGCCCATATTCTTCTTCTGGGACTTGACTCTGCTGGGAAGTCTACTCTCCTCTATAAGTTAAAACTCAATAAGGATGCTACAACCACCCCAACAATAGGCTTCAACGTGGAGATGATGGAGCTGGAGAACAGACTTTCGCTCGTGGTCTGGGATGTTGGAGGACAGGAGAAGATGAGAAGTGTTTGGAGCGATTACTGTGAGAATGCAGACGGGTTGGTGTATGTTGTGGACAGTACAGACACACAGCGACTGGAAGTCTCCCGGAAAGAGTTCAAGAACATTTTGAAGAATGAACACATCCAAAATGTGCCTGTGGTTGTATTAGCCAACAAACAAGATGTGCCTGGGGCCTTGAGTGCCGAGGATATCACCAGAATGTTCAAAGTGAAGAAACTCTGCAGTGACCGCAACTGGTATGTGCAACCCTGCTGTGCCATCACGGGTGATGGGCTGACCGAAGGATTCAGGAAATTAACTGGATTTGTGAAAAGTCACATGAAATCGAGAGACACTTTAACGTTCTTCAAGCAGAAGTGAGACTGTGAAAAGGTCCAAGCCCCAAGAGAGACTGATGAACTTAAAATGGTAATTCTTTCTTTTCTGTCAAGTAAGGAAAGTAAGTTACTGGGATGATACACTTTTCCAGAGATATAATTTCACCTAAATTCAGTTAAGCAACTCTAGAAAAGATTTATTCCCCACCAGGTGCTTTAGCAAAGTGTATAGTAATGATTGTTGAGAAGCAGGAATTTACAATCCTCTGAAAACATTTAACATGTGGGGTGATTTAGAGTCATATTTGAAACCAGATACATTATTATTTTATTAATCTTATATGGCTACTAAAATAAAGGCCAAATAAGCTCTCTGCTAATACAGTCAGAATTCTTTTTTTTCCCTTCTAGCTACATTGGTTTTATTTACTTATTTTTTATTGTTGTGCTGGGGGTGCATTGTGGCATCTCACTATATCATACTTGAATTCACCCTCCATCACTTCCTTTATTCCTCCCCCATTCCTGGAATAGTTTCAGCAGGTCTCATTTTTCCATTTACATATGTGTGCACACAGTATTTGCGCTGTATTCACCTTCCTTCACCATTTCCCTATATCCTCCCCCTTCCCACTGGTACCATCTCCCAGACAGGACCTGTTCTTTTGAATTGCTTCCAGCTGTTACAGGTATTGAATTTCTACCATGCGCCTATGTAATAGCTAAGTGATGTGAAAAATGAACTTTAAATTACAGATAGGAAAAAGTTTAATGTTAACATTTTGTAAATCCTATTACCTAAATCAAGCCTTTTTTTTTTCCCCCTGGATTCCTGACAGCCTTTTGAAATCTATTGCTGTGAAATTTCTCCAATGAGTCTTAAGCAATAAATTCTAGGCTAATTGCCCAGAGGCTGTATCCTCCTGCAGAGAGAATAGTGTAATTTTGAGTTCTGAGAATTCAGGTAGTACCTGAGAATTTAGGGCATCAGCTGAGCCTGGGGCTCAGCTCTAGGCTGCAGTCCTAAGACTTACTTTAGTGGAACTCAATGCAACACTCAGGTTTTTACCTAGGAAACTGTCAGTCCTCATAGTGATCCAACAGGAAGCAGAGACTTTGCTCTCAGGGACCTTGCTGTTGACGGGGTAGGCAACACAGAGCTAGTAGCTATTAGGGCAATAAGCACTGAGTGTTTTACAGGAGAGACTCTTTAGCTAGGGGAAACAGAAAGTGCTTTGCATAGGAGATGGTGTCTGAAAGGATCCCTAATTCTCAGGGATCCCAGAAAGTGCAGGATGGTCACTGAAAGTTCCCATCACTAGATGACTCTCTAGAGGCATTGTGAACAGGGGAGGGGAGAGGACAAAGGAATGTAAGAGTGAATCCGAATTCCTGTGAGAGGCTGCAAACTCCCAGCAAGTCCCTTACATGAAGATGCACATCATAATAGTTACTGTTGGCTGAATACTGCATGTGCACCTAATGTTCACAACTGACCTGAGAGAAACAGGCATTCTCATCTCAATCAAACAGTTGCATTGAGACTAAATGAGGTTAAACTGCAACAACCACAAAAAACTGATTGGTATTTTAACCAAGGAGTCACAGAACCAAGATCCAAACTTAGGTGTGCCTGACTCCAAGGCCTGTGCTGTTAATTGCCATATTATTGTCTTCAGGTAAGATATGATCTCTGTCTTTGGAGAGCTTCCAATACACAAGAACAGATCCGGGGCTGGTGATGTACTCAGTGGTAGAGCTCTTGCCTGGCAAGCGGGAGGGCCTGGGTTTGATCCTCAGCATGTGTGTGTGCACATACAACACACACACACACACACACACACACACACACACACAAATCCAAGCCAACATATATTGCTTTTACTTATTTATTTTATTTATTTATTGTGATGCTGGGGTTTGAACTCCAAGCCTCATGCTTGCTAGGCTGGCACTCTACCACTTGAGTCATTCCATGAGCCCTTTCTTGTGTTGGCTATTATCCAGCGCTGGCTTTGAACTACAATCCTCCTGATCTCTGCCTCCTGAGTAGCCAGGATTATAGGCGTGAACCACCAGTGCTTGGCCATCTATTGCTTTTATAGGATGAAAGTTCTCAGAAAAGAATAAGCCAATCAGAATGAATTTAAGTGCAATAACAGAGAAATAAGAAACATACTGAAAGACTGTGGCAATGAGGGCTTCTGATTTCAGGAAGCTCTCAGGGGGTGATGATGCTACATTTTCATTGTAGAATTTTTCCTAAGTGTCACAAAATGATTAAAACCTCAACTATATATCTTCCCTTATAACTTAGGTGTTTTTTTTTTAATTGCATCATTTTAGTAATATTGAAATTAGGAGTCGCTAATTTATTTCTACAGGAAATTTCTCCTGGTTTTCCTGAGTATTTTGGTAATCTGAATTAAGTCAAGCTCCCTGTAGGCCAGTCCTAGCATGGTATAAAATTTCAAAGAACAGTCTGGAAGAATACTGAAAAAATAGTGCATGGTGGGAAATGGGCAGACACATTCTTAATGTACCCCAAAATTTATAAAGTAGGCTGGCCTACTCAAAATCTCTGCTCAGATTCTCCCAAAAAATTGTACCGTGCATGGCCATGCTTTTTTGCTGGAATCCATTCTGTTTTCATCTACCCCCTCACTTTTTAAAAAAAAAATGTTAATTACCAGTCTTTCCTTTCTTTGGGCTTTCCCTCTGCTCTCCTTAGCATGTTCCTCCCAATATACCTGGGAATACCAATACACACACACACATTTACCCTGATAGACTAATAAAGCCTGACACTGCAGGCAAAAGATGAGCTAGATAACAGCGAAATATGCCTTAGCAGATGAGAGGAAAAAGCCTGTGAATGGTCAAAGCTTGATATCTATCATTATCATATGTTTTATTTTATTATTTTTGCTATGCTGGAGATTGAACCAGGGCCTCACGTGCTAGCAAGTGCTCTACCATTGAGCTAGATTTGCCAGCTCTTTTTAATTTATTTTATTTTTATGTGTTCTTTTCAGGCATTTCATCTGCATATTTTATTTAAAAATAAATTTTATTGTGTACATAAGATGTTTACTATAGGTTAGCAAATTATCATCTCATAGTTACTTTTTCTATGATAAGAGCAGCTAAAATCTACTTATTTAACAAAAATCCCAAATACTATACAATTTTACTCTGACTCTTATTTGTAATAAGGCAAAACTTTTATCAAAGTATCATACCATGATGGATTTGATAGCAACCAAAGGTATAATAACACTTTTGTTTTTTTTTTGGGTGGGACTGGACTTTGAACTCAGGGCTTCACACTTGCAAAGCAGGCTTGCACCATACCTCCAACCCATTTTGCTCTGGTTATGTTGGAGATGGAGTCTCCGAAAATATTTGCCCAGGGCTGGCCTCTAACCTCATCTTCCTGATCTCAGCCTTTCCAGTAGCTAAGATTACAAGTGTGAACCACTGGTACCTGGCTAGTATAACACTTTTAAAAAGTATCTTTGTTAAAGATTCAAAGAGCAAATCTTAAATCTTTGAGATAAAGGTAAATATCACTTAAATATTCCAAAAGGTAAACATCAGTTAAATGTTTCCGATTTTCAAAATATTCTAGTAGAATAAAATTCCTACAGGGCCTAAGAATAAAGAGGTTAAGGGCTGGAGGTGTGGTTCTCATGTTCAAGTGTCTTATCTAGAAGCACAAGGCCCTGAGTTCAAGTCCCAGCACTGCCAAAAAAAGATGAATAAATAAAACAGCAGCAGTGAATGGCATATATTAAAATTAGTATGTTTTAAAAGCTGAGCATGACTGTGTTCTGATGATGTGCAGTTTTGCCAAACCAAAGGAGATGAGGAATTTTAGCTGGAGAAGCTCTGTCCTTCTAGTTCCTTATAGGTGGCAATAGGGGCAGCCTCAGAAGCTGGCTGTTCACAGCAGTGTGTGGAGCATATCAAAGACCAACCCAAGCAACAGCATCCTCTGGGCTCTTTGATGTTGGCCTGCTCTTGTTTGCATGATGTGCCTCCAAAAGACTGAGAAAGACAGGCAGACAGAGACAGACTTCTCCTTAGGCAGTGCTCATGGGTGTTTCAATATAATAACACAACCTAGTAATAATGCCAGAGGGGTTCCAGGGCATCAGATTTTTACCATAGTGTTGACTGCTAGCAGATTAGTTTATTTCAGGCACAAGAAAGCACATTTTACCTTGAAAGTGCTACCCAAGTAAAAAAAGATGGTTGTTAGATGACTTAAACGTAACAGTAGTGTTTTCACAAATACTAACGTATGTTGTTGCCACAATCATGGGAGGCATGACAATTATCATCAACTCTATTTTAAGCATATGAGGAAACTGATTAAGCATTACCCACCTAGTTCTCTGATTTCTCAGATTAAAAAAAGATACACACATGTAAATATTACCATGCAATAATGTCACTCATACAGATTACTATTAAATGTCTTTGTTTCTCCAGGGAAGGAAAGATAGCTTCTCTTTTTCTTCATCTCCCACATCCATAGCAAATGGTGTCAGCTCTTCTTTCAACATACATCTCCCAGTCAGGCTAGCTACTTGGGAGGCAGAGATCAGGAGGATCAAGGTTCTGTTGCAGGCCAGTGTTGAGCGTTCTTGCCCCCAAGGGCCAAAGAATGTGAGGCAGCAGATTGACTCATGAGACAACAAGGTCGGCACACAAAGTAGGATTTATTAGAGAGGAAGGAAAAGCTGCCCTGGAGATGGACGGGGAACCTGGAAAATCGGTAGCTTCTCCCTATTGTTTACATAGAGGCTTTTTTATTTGGTCCTTTTGTTGGGGAGGACAGCCAGGAGTCAGAAGTGGAGTGGTCTTTTAACACATCTCTGCAGGAACATCTACACAGTCCTGTGACAGCCTGCTGCTTATCGGCCTTGTGGCATTTTGAGGCATCCCAGGTGCATGACTTGTGAAGCTGCATGTCCCTTTACAGGATGTAGGGCTCACAGTGCTCTCATGGGGGATGGGGGAATTGGCTCATTTTTGTCTTCTGATCCCCCAAGACCTAACAGTTTGAAACCAGCCAGGGCAAATAGTTCTTGAGACCCTATTTGGAAAAACACCCTTCACAAGAAAGGGCTGGTGGAGTGGCTCAAGGTGTAGGCCCTGAGTTCAAACCCAGTACCCCAAAAGAAAAAAAGAACATCTCCCTGTGAGCACTTCCCGTTCCCATGGCTACCACAAAGCCACCAGCAATTCTCACTTGGATGACTGCTTTCTCCATAAGAATTCTAAAAATGAAACCTGTCCACATCATTCTCCTAGTCTAAACTCCATCACTTCTTACCCATTCTATCTCCTGTTTCTCCCCCATCTTCCCATCTCCCCCTCCAGCCACACCTGCTTCCATGTCTCTTTATCATTCTTAGTTCACTGCAGCCCCAGGGACCTTGAACTTGCTATTCCCCCAGCGTGGAACAGGTCTTTCAATCTTTTGGATCTCTAACCAACTGTGCCTTCTTATCTCTACTACTCCCAACCTTTTATTTACTCGTGTATTTCCTTATTCTTTCTTTTCCTCCCTAGAAGATAAGCTTCAAGGGAGCAGGAACCTCGTTGGTCTTGTTCTTTGTTGTATCCTGGAATGGGTTTACAACTTACAAGGTATTTGTACAACAAACAAGGGTGTGGTCAGTGAGGTCTTGTCAGGGACCCAGGCTGCCTCTCAGTGATGGGATGTAGAGCCAATAGTGGAGAGTAAAGAGAATGGTAAAAGTCTCAGTCAAATCTTAGGGTGCAATGCTAGTCTCCTACGTACACAGTCATCCTGCTACTTCACTGCTAAATATTTCACCGTGTATCTCCTTACAATCAGCCCTCTCTTATGTAACACACGACCATTGTAACATAGAAAAATTTTAAGCATTATTTAATATTGCTTAATAGTCTGCAATCAAATTTCCTTCAGATTATCATTTATAGAATTTGTTTGATACAGACTCTCTTCAGCTTAGAAAATTGTTTTTTTCCAGTTTTTTATTTCCTGGAAATTTTTGAAGTGTTCAGGCCAGACTTTTTTTTCTTTTTTTTTTTTTGGTACTGAGGTTTGAACTCAAGGCCTCAAGCTTGCTAGGCAGGTGCTCTACCACTTGAGTCACTCCACCAACCAGCCCATATTTTTATTTATTTATATTATTTATTAATTTTTTGAGACAGGTTACACTACACTGCCCAAGTTGGCCTTGAATTTGTGATTTCCTGCCTCTGCTGAGATTACAGGAGTTCACCACTCACTGTGTCCAGCTTCACAAATCTTGTAGAATGTCCCATGTGTGGCTTTGTCTGTTTCTTCATGATTAAATTCAGGCTAAATATATTCTCAAGAATATTCCACCCACAGAAGATACTGCATTTCATACTAGGTCCACTAGGGAGTCATAGGGTCAGCATTTCCTATTGTTGGTGACACAATTCGATTGCTTCCTTTAAGATAGTGAACACTAGATTTCCCATGGCAAAAAATAACATTTCCTCTATTCTTAAACAGTAATTTGAAATGTACTTGATATGATAACTGTATTTGAGACCTTGTAAATATCCTGTTCCCCCAAAGCCTTGCACTTACACTAGTTTTAGCATCAGTTATCATCAGTTATCCTTTCCTGAGCCAGTTATACACTAGGAACTGAAAAAATAATGGGCTTTTTTTTCAAAATCTATCATCCATTGTACATTTGCTAGGTGGCATTCTTCTGTAAAGATAGGCTTTCTCTTTTGTACCCTTTCTCCATAATCTCTCTCTCTCCTCTCCCCTCCCCTCCATTACCCTTACCCTTCTTCTTTCTCTCTCTTCCCTCCTCTACATTCATACATTCTTTTTACAGTCACAATTTGTTTGTTTGTTTTTTCAGTGCTGGGGTTTGAGCCATTTCACCAGCCCATATTAGTGAGGTTTTTTTCAAGATAGGGTTTCGTGAACTATTTGCCCAGGCTGGCTTCAAACTGCAGTCCTCCTGATCTCTGCCTCCTCAGTAGTTAGGATTACAGCTAGGAACACCAGCGCCGGACTATACAGTCACAATTTTGAAATCCAGTGCTACTTAACCTCAGGTCCATGGATCCACATCAGCAACATCACCTGCAAGCTGCTTTGAGAAATAATTCTCAGTCCCCACGCAGACATTGGGGGGGGTAGGGGGAGTTGGGGAGGTTGGAGGGGTTGCAGGGATGGTCCCTGTCATTATTCTTACCCTGCAGTTTTATGTATTTATTTATTTATTTATTGTGGTACTACAGATTGAACCCAGAGCCTTGTGCATGTTGTAACACTCTACCACTGAGCTACATCCCCAGCCCTTCTGACATTATTCTTATTGCTGCTCAAACTCTCCCACATTTTCCCAGAAGAAGCCCTTTAAGCTAGTTACTACATTCTACTGACCTATTCCTATGAGTTTGCGAGTACTTCTTTGCTTGGGGTAACACTGACAATTATGTTGTACTTTCCCTCCCTGGTTGACTGAGACCTGGAATTAACCATTTCTCTCAGGAACCTTGGCTCCTTTAATTGGGGAATGGTACTTAGTAATCAAATAATGATCATTGTTACTGAGGTGTCACTGCTTATAAGAAATGGGGGGTGTTGTAGCAAAAGCAAGGAAGTGTACACATGTTTAAGAACACATAGGCCAGGCATGGTGATGCCCACCACCCACCTATAATCCTGGCACTCCAGAGGCAAATGCAGGAGAATCACTAGTTCAAGGTCAGTCGGGGCTAAATAGTGAGACCTTGTCTCAAAAAAATAAAGCAATATATATTTAAAAATAAGTTGAACTCACACCAGGGGTTTTTCCTTATCTTTCCTATTCTTTATTCCTCTTCCATAAAGAACTCTGTTTCCAAAAATCATCAATATATTTATTCATGTACCCTATCCTACAATGCAACAAAAATATCTTCAGAATCACTATGCTAATATTACTACCTCTAATAAACCCACTCAGGGAATTCAAGATTTCTTTCTTTCTTTTTCTTTTTCTTCTTTTTGAGACAAGCTCTCCTATGTAGTGTAAGCTGGCCTCAAACTCCTGACTACCCTGCCTCAGCAGGGATTACAGGTGTGTTCCACCATACCTGACCAGGTTTCTTTTTAGTTTTTTCTCTCCTTATTCGTAGTGCTATGTTCAAAAGTTGTATGAATTGATTTTTTTGTGTAATTATGCTTATAAATCCTCTTTTGATTTCAGGTTGATTTTTTTTCTAGTTGTATTTTAAGGTTTGACTCTTTATCTTTTTTGAATGTTAATTTTAATTTTTGAGTTTGTAAAGTAGTTCTATACCTCAAAAGCCAAAACTATATAAGAAAAGAATATTCAGAGAGAAGACTAGCTCACATCCCTAGCCATTCCACATGTCCTCAACCTGACATCATTTCCATTCGTCTTTCTTTCTTTCTTTCTTTCTTTCTTTCTTTCTTTCTTTCTTTCTTTCTTTCTCTCTCTCTCTCTCTCTTTCTTCTTTCTTTCTTTCTTTCTTTCTTTCTTTCTTTCTTTTTTTATGAAGTACTGGGGCTTGAACACAGGGCCTACACCTTAAGCCACTTCACAAGCTCTTGTTTGTGAAGGTTTTTTTTTTTCCAGACATGGTCTCACGAACTATTCACCCTGGTTGGTTTTGAATCTTGATTCTCCTAATCTCTGCCTCCTGAGTAGCTAGGATTACAGGCATGAGCCCCATGCCTGGCTATTAGTTTCTTATTTATCCTTCCTTTGTTTTTATGTTTGTAAGAATAAGAATATACATACAATTTTATGCTTATTTTTGCTTTTATATGTGCACAGGAAATAACTTTAAAATAAAGAATTGCTTACTTATTAAAGAAAAAGAAATTCTCCTTAGTACAACAAGCTGATCCTCACACACCCCTTCTTAGGTTATACATAAGGTGGTATTATAGTTCTCAATCAAGTTGGGGTTTCTTTTACTTGAGTTCCAGGTATATACACGTGTTTATTTTAGCTGCTTCTTAAGAAGGAATGTGAGAGATTGTGGGGATAAGATGTCATCTTGTGTTTACCATGGGATAATTCCTATTAGCTATAATTTCATTTCTGCTGTTGATTTAAAGCTATAAATCAGCATGATTTTTAAATTTATTCTAACATTTAATCTTGTGTAAAAAATCACATTGATACCAATTAGTGAAAAGAGCTCCCATATATTTTGTATAAACTATACAAAATGTGTAGGTGGTTGCATTATAGATTATCAGAATTTTCTATAGTTGTATTTTCTAAATTTTGTACAATAAGCATATATTACTTTTGTATTCAGAAATAGAACACACTACTTTAAAAAGATTTGTCTGATCTTCTTAGACTACACAAAATACGAGTGCAAAAGGCATGATTCTAGAACTGTCATTTTAAATTCATTAATACAAAGTACTTATAAATCCTTTCAAAGATCAGAAATACTGCAAAGTATGGACACAAGGGGGCACTGTAACCAATAACAAAACCAAAAACCAGAACAGCTCACATCTGTTGAGAATTCAGTGCAGACCAGTTTTTGTTTTAAGCATTTATATACCTCAATCATCTCATTTAATTCTCAGATAATCCTGTAGGATAGGACCATTATTATCCCCTTACAGGGAAGAAACCTGAGACTCGAGGTCATGCAGCCACTTAAGATCGTGAAAAGCATTTACTGTGGTTTTTGTATATAAACAAGCTCTCGCTGGCAGTTGGTAAGTGAGAATTCTGTGCTGTACCTCTGGAAAGTTTTAATTTTCTCTTCAGCCATGGCATACTTCACACTATCGAATGCTCTCTCTATCACTGTACGCATAGCCAAAGAACAGCCATGACACAGAGAAAAGAGTATTTAACAAAATCTAGTTTTCTGGCAGAAATGTATCATAAAATTCTAGAAAGTTTGGAAAACAACTCTCTTAGCATTTTGCCACATTTTCTTACAGTTTTTATTTTTTAATTTATGTGTGTATATAGTCAATATATCTTTTCTCGTGGGGGAGGGTGTGAGAAGACAGGGACCCCCCAACGTCTGACTTGGAATTCTCTGTGTAGTCCAGTCTGACCTCAAATCTGCCGTCTTCCTGCCTCAGCCTCCTGAATGTGCTGGAATTGCAGGCCTGTGCCACCACACCTGGCAGTCAATACATCATTTAAAAACTTATTTGTTCTAAGAAGGGAGGGGAGAGGGAAGAGGGAGAAAGATAGAGGGGGTAAATCTAAGCTACATTGTAAGCACATATGTAAATATCGCTATGACAACCTGTACAACTTTTATATGCTAATAAAATTTTTTAAAAATTTATTTTATAATTGGTAAATTAAAATTATAAGTATTTATGATGTTCAATATCTTTTGAAATATTCATACATTGTGGAAGAGCTAAATTGAGCTACTTAACATATTCATTACATTACATATTTTTCATGGTGTGAGCACTTAAAATCTAGTGATTTTTGAGTATACAATATATGGTTATAAACTATATGATTACTTGGACCATAGATCTCTTATTCATCTCCCCTGTGGGGGTGAATTTGGCAAAGCTACATTTGCATTTATCTTTTAATCTAATAATTTCACCATGGGAATTTTCTCTGAAGAGCCACACTGCAGACCCAAAGCCACGTATGTGTAAGATTACTCATTGTGGTACTATTTATAATAGCAAAATCTTGAAATAACCTAAATTTTCCTCTATAGGAGGGTTTTTTTAAAGTATATTCCCAGAGTGCAACACTATCCAGCCAAACAAAAGAACAAGAAAGGTCAAAAGGAAACTAAAAGGGCCAAGAGGCAATGACACCCAACAATGAATTTACCTGAAGCCCAGATCTTGGTTTCTAAATATTACTCTCCACTGAAAGTAACCAGGCTCCTTGAAGAAATGGCAATTCAAATCTGGGGCAAGTAAAGTACAAGCTGAGCCTGAAATATCTTTTTTGTGCCAGAGAACAAAGATTGATGGAGATAGATGAAAAGGTGATGGGGGCAGTTAAAAGGGATTTCCATTGGCCAAATCGGGGACAATTTGAGCACCCCCAAAATACATAAATAAATACAGATGACAAAAGATTATAACAAAAAACCATAAGTAAGTAGTGATACTTATTAAAAATATAAGAAGCAAAAAGTTTGGAATGGAAGGAAAGGGTTTTTTTTTTTCTATAGAAAAAATGTAAAGAAGAACTGAAAAGTCATTATTCTGCAACTGCAAAGTAATAACTGACTCTGACATTTAACTTTTTAGTTTATTAAGACCACAAGGTTGTTCCCTGAAATGCCTTCCAGCTCTATTTATGATCTAAGAGTAATATTGAAATGAAAAGCCTTTTAAAATTTTTTTCTACGTTTTTGTAAGTGAAAAGCCTTGATCCAATAAAGAAAAAGCATGAAATCCTGATGTGGTAGGTTCTTCCTTTCTCCACCAAGCTGAAAATCATCATTTAGAAGTCTAATATGAGGCAGATTCCTGTCTCCTCACTTTTAATTCTTTTCATCTTTTGTTGTGTGGCTACAAAGTATACTGGAACTACTTGCTAAAGAAGGCCTCATCATAAATTCAGAAGACAAATGTCAAACTGGGAGTTAATATTGCAATATAAATTATAGGTAAAAATAGAATGTTCCTAATATATTGTTTTATATATTGTTAAAGGAGGAGAAAAATCTCCTGTTTAGCCTGTTAAAACAGACAATGTATCTCATCTCCAGCCTAAAGCATGCATTTTCTTTCAACATCAACAACATCTTCTTGATCTCTCTCTAAGCAATCATGTCAGAGGGTAGGAGAGTAGGAACTTTTTTTTTGGCAGTACTGGAGTTTGAACTCAGTGCCTCAGGCTTGCTAGGCAAGTGCTCTACACTTAGGCCACTCCACCAGCCCAGAGGGTAGGAAATTGTAAGGGCAGGAAAAGGGATTGATCCCTTTCTTGCTATTATAAAGGATCATGTAAACACCCCTATACCAAAAGACAGGTTAACAAGAGAAGACATAATAAATTTACTTGATCATAGTTTTACACAACACAGGAGCCTTCAGACTGAAAACCCAAAGACTTGGTAAACCCTCCATTTTTAGGATTAGGTTTCATGAATCATGGATAGCAATGCAGAAATGTGATCAGACAAAAAGGGTCCGATCTAATGCTAACAGACCAAGTGGGGAAACCCAGCAAGGCCTGTCTGTTGGGATCTTCTTGGCCTCTCTGTACAGCCTTTATTCCTCTTATGTATGAGCTAAGACCTCTTCTGGAATGATCTTGTGACAGTGCTGTCAGACAAGGTAGGTCAGAGAATTTATTTCTTACTGTAAGACAAGAAGGTGGGGAAAGATAACAATATATTTTTAGGCTTTATGGCTTGCTCTAGGGAAAATTGGTTCTGGTTTCCATTACTCGTCTTGGGAAGGAGAAATCCCAGTTCTGAGGCTTGCCTTGGGGGAAAAGGGACCTGGAGATAGGACACAATACCAGACACTGGGGCCTTCACTTTGGGATATTGTTTTCTTAACCCTGACAGTCTCTACAGGTCATACACCATTTCATCCTGCTGTATCTGGTTAGTCCAGGGTATCTTGGTGTCCTGGTATAAATGTTCACAGTACCCTTCACTCTCAAGTGTCATGGTTGCCCTACTTCTGGGAGACCCCTGATGCTTATTTTAGAGAACTCTTCATTTGCCTGGTGTTGAGGGTAAATGCCAAAGAAAGACTTTGGAACATGATAGGCAGAATAATGATATCCAAAGATGCCCATTTGCCAACGGTTGGAACTGTGAACATGTTACCTTACATGATAAAAGGAAAAGGTGATTAAGTTAGGGATGTTAAAATAGGGAGATTATCTTGGATTTTCCACACAATGCATCTAAGTACATAGATCTACAAAAGCAGTCAACTTTTCCTGACTGAATTCAAAGTTAGAAGGGAATATGAACTATGAAAGAATGCTCAGAGAAATGCAACACTGCTGGCTTTGAAGATGATATATGGTAGCCAAGAAATGTGAGCAGCCTCCAGCTGATAAAAGCAAGGAGACAAATTCTTGCTTAGAACCTCCAAAAAAGGGACCAGGGAGACCTGCAATCCTAGCACCCTGCAAGCAGAGACAGGAGGATAAAGTGTTTGAGGTCATCTGAGGCTATACAGAGAAAGTGCCTTACAAACAAACAAATAAGCAAGCAAACAAAATTCCCCCAACCCTGAAAACAAAAACTGAAGAACCTCCAAAAAGGAATGTAACCCTGCAAAAACCTACAGAACTACAATATAATACATTTATGTTGCTTTGAGACACATAAGTAATAGTAACAGGAAACTGCTACTTGAACTTGACTACATTTGTATTGTTCCTTGAGGGATCCGATGAACCATTTGATAAAGTCCTTACACATGCCTGGTAAAGAAAATGAACTCTTCAGGAAGTTTGGAGCCACGGAGGAAGATCATAACTTGAAACGTAAATCAGATTGCTGTAAGAACTCTAAAAGAGTTAGTAGAAGGTGGCACAAGGTGTTTGACCAGCATGGGGAAGTAAAGTGGAACATGTTAGCAGGTGCAGAGGCATCTCAGGTTAACCATATGACAAAGACCTAGGAGGGAACCTGAAAACATGGATAAAGACATAAACAGCCAGTAGGACAGTTTGGCTGGAACCAAAGTGAGAAATAGAGCCTGAAGTGCTGTTTGGGAATAGGTGGCAAATGAACTAGAATATCAGCTTAAGAGATTGAACTTTCTTCTTCCAATAGTGGGAAGATATTGAAAGTTTTAAAGCAGGAAGAGAAAATAGTCAGATCTGTATTTTATAGCATTTCTGATATAAGCTCTATAAGAACAGGGACCAATTTTTTTTTCGTTCACCACTGTAAACATCTGTACCAGAAGAGGCCAGGCGATGACATGGAAGTCAACAATTGCTAAAGTCTGAGTGCCTTACACAAAGAAGTTTTTTGTTGTTTGTTTTTTTGTTGTTGTAATACTGGGACTTGAACTCAGGGCCTACACCTTGAGCCACTCCACAAGCCCTTTTTTGGTGAAGGTTTTTTTTTGAGATAGGGTCTCTTGAACTATTGACCTGGGCTGGCTTCGAGCAACGATCCTCTGATCTCTACCTTCTGAGTAACTAAGATTACAGGCATCGGCCACCAGCGCCTGGCTTATTGCCTGAACACAATGAAGTTTTTGTGTTTCCCGTGGTACATATCCTTCATGGGTCAACACAGTGGCTCCATTCAGGGATGCAGGTAAGTCTACCATCCTTTTTAAGGTTGCCTTTGCAGGGAAAAGAGAGTCCTGGAGGCTGCTCCTGAAAAGGGGCAGCTAAATGTGTCTGAGATTGAGGAGATGAGGGCTGGTGGAGTGAATCACATCTTGACCAGCACGGGGAAGTGAAGCAGGACTTTGCAAGCGTGCTCATCCATCAGAGGCCAGGCAGTATACTCCCACTATATGCTGGAAGTGTTTTATTAACAAAATTATTACTAAGCATTGATAAATAATGCTTATTAACAAGTGAATAAATTTGAGGGAGTCGTCATATGGTGAGGTCGTATCTCGGAGAAATAGAGAAAAACAGGGAAAGGACAGTTTGGTACCAGATTTTCAGTCTGGACAAGTGTAGGAAGAGTGACTTAAAAATAAAACAAGATGCTAATTTTGGCACATGTCAAGAAGCATGCTTGATAGGGTGCAGCTGAGACACACTTGTCCTACTTTGTGCTTGATAAGATCTGCTACCTCGGCTTCAGGCCTTTGGCTCAGTCTACCGTCTTTCCTTTGTATGGAAGCACTGGGGACCCAGGTAGAAACTGGAATCGTCCCTGCTCTGGGGAGGATACGGAGGAATGTTAGGGCTATGTGAGGCGTTTTGCATGCTTCACTATTAGCCTTTAAAATATTTCACAAGTAAAATACGATTGTGTTGCTCTTATAGAAAAAAGTCTCTGGACTATCTAGAGTCCAGTCAGCTGCATAATCTTGTGCAAGGAACGTCACCTCTCTAAGCCTTCGGTCCTTCCAGTTTAGAAGGTGAAGCCACTGTCACCAAGGGCTGGAAGGGCTCCGGGGTGGCAGGAAGGCGGGAGTGGCCACCTGCACACCACCCCGCCCCCTTTCACCCTCGCCGGGTCCGCAGCCCCAGAAAACCGAAGCGCGGCTCCGAGCGCAGCCCGACGCGTCCCGCGAGGTGACGTCACGCTACGCCACGCCCCTGCCACGCCCCTGCCGCGCCTCCTCCGCCCCTTCGCGAGCCCGGGCGGGGGAGCTTAAGCAAGGGCCGCCGCACTGACGTCACGCTCTTTCGGCCTGCATTGCGAGCTGACGTCATCCGCGACCTTTTCTTTTTTCTTTTCTTTTTTCTTTTCAAGGGTCCCGGAAGCTAGCTAGCTTGTTGGAAGGCCGGCGGGCTTGAGGACGGCGGGCACGTGTGGTGTCATTGTGACGTTAGCCTCAGTGACCTGAATATAGGGAGCTCCTTGTATGACGCGCTCTGAGGTCATCCAGCAGGGACTGGGCGGCTCTCCAGAGCAAGCGGGGGCTGGGCTGCCCTTCAGGAGGGGCAACAAAGAAGACAGGACCTCTTAGCCAAGCGTCTCAGAGTCGTACACACGGTTGCCTCTTCATCCTAGTCGGTCTGAGAAGGATTATTATTTTTTGCAGTCCTGGGGTTTTCACTTACAGCCTCACACTTGCTCGGCAGGCGTTCTGCCACCAGCCCTTGGAACTGGGATTCGCCTGATCTCTGCCTCCTGAGTAGCTGGGATTACAGGCTGAGCCCCGGGCACCCGGCTGAGAAAGATTGTTATAAATAGGCAGAATTACGGATGCAAATACACAAATATAAAATGAACATGGCCAGAGTTCAGCGCTTCAATTAGGGAGGCATTATAAAATGTTAAAACCTGTTCCAAGAATCTTAACCACATACATAAGCAGTAGGATTCTGAAATGAATTTGCATTTCTAGATCGATAGGATCTTTTGACTCCCAAATTGGATTAATCTTTTCTCCAGTTTGACAAGCTTTGTCTGAGATCGAAATCATCTAAGGATCTCACTGTGTCTCCTTCTAACCCTCAATCCATACTCTTCAGCTTCCAGAGTGATCTTTTAACAAAAATCAATAAACTAAAACCTATTGCTCTCCTTGAAATCCTCCAACAGCGAGCTGGTGGTGTGGCTCAATAAGTAGTAGACTGCGTGCCAAGCAAGCAGGAGGCCCTGGATTCAAACCCCAGTACCACCCCCCTCCAAAAAAAAAAACATTTTCTGGAGGCCCCAGTGAGATCAGACCGCTGAGCTCCATTGGGTAATGGGGCTTTGCAGCCTGCTGGGGTCCTTGGAACTGGGAAGTGTGTGCCCCTGATGTGATTCCAGGGTCTCCTTCCAAACTACTGATAGAGGCTGTGGAGCCACGGACTGGGCCCTCAGACTGGTGGAGTGAAACAGAGAACCGTGCTGGAAGTCTGGACCAGGTAGGAAGCCCCAGGGTGGTCAGTGTAAGGAGCCAGCACAGACTAATCCTCCGCAGGGGACCAGCCGAAGTCTGAAGAGTATCCAGGGTGATGCGTTCCCTTCCTCTCTGATCAATGTGATTCTGGTCAACTGGGACTACAGCAGGCTTAGTGATGGTGAGAGGGGAGACAAGTGTGTTTGAACAGGAAATACATGGAAGGAGCTGAGTCTAGTCATGTCTATAACCCCAGCACTTATGAAGCAGAGGCAGGAGGATGTCAAGTGTGAGGTCAGTCGGGGCTACATAGCAAGACCCTGTTTTAAGTGTGTGTGTGTGTGTGTGTGTGTGTGTGTAAGGAAGTACAACCAAACAGAATGGTGTGTTGGCATCTAACATAAGGTGCTGATGGCTTTCCTTCCCCATTTCCATCCTTTTATAGATAGATATAGATGATTGATAGATAGATGATAGATATAGCTGCAAGTACACAGATAGATATTCAGACAGAGAAATACTGGAATGTATTTACAAATAATGCCAAATCGGCTTTTACCACAAAGGCAGGAAATCAATTGTCCTTTTACTGGACAGAATATATTTGCACATTTTTGGATCAGCATCATTTTCATTGCTCTCAGTCATCTACCATTTAAAAAGTTGCAAATAGCTCAAAAAATGGAATGACAGCTGGGGGTATAATCTTGGTGGTACAGCACCTGGGTTCAATTCCCAGCACTGCAAACAAAACCAAAGCAACAACCACCAAAAAAATTCAAAGGAGGCGATAACTCAGAATGCACAAGACAGACTATTCAGTAATCTTTTATCATCTCAAAGTCCCACATAAATTTTCCTATTAAATCAAGACAATTCTTTTTTCTGTAGTGTGTAATTTATTTGTTAAAAAATAATTTGTTACTGTTGGTATAGCTTCTTATTACTTATTCAAAATGACATGAAGAGGAATCTTAATTTTCATACTGGTATATGCAACCTGTTAGTTATAAAAATTTGTCATGTTTTACAGAGGAAAAATTATCACTAATAAATTACTTCTTTACTAATCCAAATGTTTATTTAAGTATAGCTACTGAAAAATATTACTGATAGATATGTCTATCATAGAGGTACAAAAAAAGTACAGGATTTCCAGTTAAACTTGAATCTCAGATAGATAACAATGGTAAACAATATTTACCAGTGCTGTAACAATGCTTAACTTCTGTAGAATAGACTTAATGTTACTGATGTTTCTTAACTTTACTTTTATTACTTACACAAGAAAATGTTAAGCAATCATTACACCTTCATTTCTGCATGAATACAACTAAACCAACTTCCCCATAGGGGAAGTGATCTGACCACAGGCAGGAATGGTGAGACTGTTGTGACATCCTACTGACTTGGGAGGCTGAGATTAGGAGGATTGCAGTTCCAGGACAACCCAGGCCAAAAGTTCTCAAGACTCCATCTCGACCAATAGCTGTGCATGGTAGCACATACCTGTCATCCCAAACTACATTGGAGGCTGAGATCAGAAGTATCAGGGCCATGACTCAAATGGTAGAGCATAGGTCTTGCAAACGTGAAGACCTGGGTTCACACACTGGTACTGCAAAAAAAAAAAAAAAAAAAGAATACGTACTTTATATTATCAGAGCTTCTAACAGCCTGAGGTTTTCAGGGTTCCCATAATGAGTTCCTATAAATTCCAACTCAAAGTAAATAAGCATGAAATTTTAATTACATACTCACTCTTGTAAAGGGGAAACACACAATTTCCTGTTAAGTCTTTTGACACAATTCCATAGCTTGGAGGTCCCCCTATGTGCCGCGCTCATGGTATATGGCCTATGAATAAATGCTGAAAAATAAAAATAATTATTCTTAAATATCTCACTTGAACCTAATGTATAATTCTAAGACCTACTAGAATAGGTGATTTGTTCTAATCACCTGCTAGTACCTGGCACCAACTGATTTAGTGTGGTTCATTTTTATCCATCATTTATTGCCGCATTCTTATCCATTACAGCACTAACAGCACAGGACTGTGCCACTCAGTTTAGAATCTCTGTTGGCTTCCCACATGAAATAAGATCCAAACTCATCTTTACTGTCCTTGACGATTTGGCTCCTGCCTCTGCTTCCAACTGACCTCAATTACATTTGTCTCCAGAATTTACACCCATGCCTAAAGTACCAGTCTCTTTCCTTTTTATTTACTTAAAAATTCACTGAATTCATATTGAAAGACTGAACTCAAAAATCACCTCCACCAGGTCTTACTTGGAATCCTCTAGCATCCAACTTAGAGTCTGCCCAGACATAAGAACAGAAACTGCTAAGCAAGGGAGTTAAGTTTCTCCTAAGAAATTTAGATTGAATTAACAACCTAAAAATTATCTTCTTAGATTATGATCTAAACAATTTCTTTAGAAAAAGGACAAATAGCATCCTCAAAACTAAAATCTTTATAGTATCCTCTGGAAATCAAGCACAGAAAATGTTTTTACACCATTTTTCTTCTTTTTCTTTTTTCTTAAAATTTTTCCTCTTTTGGTGATGCAGCCAAGGAGGAGGATTGATCCCAACACTGAGAGCCACACTCTCAGCCCTTTTGTTTGTATTTTGTATTGGAGGCAGGGTCTCTAACTTTGCCTGGGCTAGTCTCAAACTTTCCTTTTTTCTCTATCTCCTGAGTAGCTGGTATTGCAGGTGTACCAGCTACTATTTTTATTTTTTATTTTATTTTTGTTGCAGGAAGAATAATGGACCAGCAAGAACAAGACTCAAACCCAGCTGGTTGGAGGAAAGGAAGATTTATTTATGCTAGTGGGCCAGGACCTGGAGCTCTCCAAAATGGCGCTGGCCCCCCGCAGCTCAGGACTGGTGGGTTTTTATGCCTCAGAATGTGGAAGCAAGCAAGCGGGAAGGATAAAAGCAGACGTGGCGGTTGGCCTTTTGCTGGGAGGATGCAGCATATCACACTAGCACAAGGTTACAACATAGCACATTAGCACATCTGTGGAGGAATGACATCTGCTGTTTCTCTTGGAATAGCCTGAAACAGGGGCCTGGCCAGGGGAGGGGCCTTTACTTGCCTTTAGATCTTTCCCCTGGGTTTCTTTATCATTCCCTCTTCTTACTCTTCGTAATCCCTTATGACCACCTTGGGGGAGTAATCTAGAGGCAGTCTTTGATATTGCCTCACTAATTGGAATTTAACAGCATCCGTCTGGTTGCAGATGAATCTGGTTAGGAGGTTTATCACACATGGCCCTAAGAGCAATAGCAAAAGGAGCACAATAAGTGGACCCACCGTGGGTCTACCCATGAGGCCCAGCTCTTCCATCCTGTATTCCAAAATGTTTCCTTGTTTCTTTCCCTTGCCTTGATCCTCTCTAGTAATTGGCATGCATTTTCTCTCACTATCCCTGACTGGTTTGCATACAAGCAACATTCTTCCCCTAAAAACACACAAATTCCCCCCTTTCCGCAGTAATGAGGAGGCCTCAGAGGTTCTGTAAGACTATGGCCACCAGTGAGTCCAACTGATTCTGTAGGGTGATGATGCTCTGTTGTACTAATCCTAAATCCTCACGGATTTGTTCAGACGGCTGGCTGTGCTGGACTTGTTGGAGGCCAATGGCAGCAGCTCCCATGGCCGTTGCTCCTGCCATGGCAACTCCCAGAAGTATTGGGAGGAGGACGGGGTCCCGTCGGAAACGGATCTGGCCGTCAGCTTGTTGGTTTAGATATCGATCAACTTCAATCCCAGGAAGTATGTCCAGGTCCCGGACTAAGAAAACTAGGACACAAGCCCCGCCTCCCACCCTCCCACCCCCGGTAACAGGTGTGGATCTCACACTGACAGGCAAAGTAAGTCCCATTGGGTGCTTTGGCTCCTTTTACCAGATTGGTACAATTTTTCCCATTACCAAAGCACTCAGTTTCTCCAATTATTTGGACAGCTGGGCCTGTGAGACAGGTATTGTCATTTTGGGTTGAGTTGTCCAGGCCCAGCTCATGTATCTCAGATATGTTAGCCAGGCCACCCCAGCATATGACACTTGGCCGGCCCTCAGGCAAATCCAACAGTCTCTGCCTAGTTCAGGGTCTGCTCGTTGTACTGGTTGGTGGCTGCTGTTTGCCAAAGCCATCATTTTAATGAGGGGTGTCAGGGTGTAACAGGGACCGATCAGAGCCATCTGAGGAGGGAGGGAGGACTTGCCCTGTGCCCAGGCGTCCAAGGAATTAACTTTACTAACAAGGAGAGAGATGTTTGCTGCTTTAATTTCAAGCCTAAGGATCTTTAAGACTGCAGGGTCTCCCCAAGATTTTCAAGGAATCCTCCCAGCTGGAAGACCCTAGTTCCCCGTCGTGTGGTTCATCTATTGTTAATTGGAAGAGGTCTCCTTTTCCTGCTCCTAGGGATAGCCTCTGGACACTGACACTCTCGCCTTTGGGGGGTGGGGGCCCTTTCCAAACCCCAGAGAGGCAAAATGGACACATGACCAGTGCCGTAGAAAGGACGAGGAAGGGCTCCCACAGTCATCCCAGTTCTGTGGTACTCGGCCATACACATTGGACTTAGGATCTTTAAATGAACCAGTGCAAGTTAGGGTGGAGGGCCCCAGTTGGACCCACCTGCTGGCCTCCAGGCCTGGGCAATACCTAAGGAGACAAGACAAGGGCCTGACAAAGCACAGATGGTGTGGTTAATCAATACAGTTCCCTTGTGTCCTTCTGAGAGTTTGACCTCCCATATCAGTTTATGAGAGACCCCAGCTGGGTCTGGAGGTCTTGCTTGTGAGTCATTTATTATTATTGCAGCTGTTAGTAGAATCAGTAGGTCTGTCTGGGGCCTCATTGGCACTCCCTCGAGTCAAGGTCAGTTTCAACGGCTGGTCTGGGTTGGCTCGGGATTTTTATTCCTGGCCTGGATCCTTCGATGGCTTGGCATGCATGTGATGGATCCACGGTTTCTGTCCTGCAACCTTAAGGTCTGAAGGAGTGGCTAGAATAACTTGGTAAGGTCCATCGCATCAGGGGTCTAGGCTCCCTCTAAATGGGGTTTTGACCCAAACCCAATACCCTGGGCTCCATGGGTGCAAAGGCCCAAGGGTCATGGGGGCTGGCTCCGGGTGTCCTAGGTGTCAGGCAATCTCCCCAGAAGCATGTACGAAGCCTACTAGGAACTTGTGGAGGCCGATCTGTCCATGCTCCCGAAGGTTTCCAGCCTGTCCAGGTATTAATGGTGGTGGCCGTCTATACGGACTTCAAAGGGAGAGAGACCACATTTTCTAGGTGTACACCTAATTTTGAACAGTGCCAAGGATAATACATCAGGCCAGGGTAGCCCTGTCTCTTGACATCGTTTTGCTAGTGCTGTCTTGATAGTCCTGTTCATCCTTTCCACTTGGCCTGATGATTGGGGGTGACACCGGGTGTGCAAATCCCAGGTCAGCCTGACTGCATGAGATATGCCTTTGGCCACCTGGCTGATGAACGCAGGCCCATTGTCTGACCCGATGCTGCTAGGCACCCAGAACCGAGGAATAATCTCCCTGGCTAGTGCTTTTGACACTTCTGTGGCCTTTTCCATGTGGGTGGGATATGCATCTACCCAGCCCGATGAAGGTGCAGACCATCACCAGGAGGTACTGATAAGTTTTGCTTGGTTGGATCTCAGTGAAGTCCATCTCTAGGTGGGTAGACCCCCTCTTCTAGAAGAGCAGCAGGGGCTTGGGTCCCTGTCCTGGGTTATGTTGGGTGCAGTGAGGGAAGCCTTGCTGGCTGACTGAGTTAAAGTCGCCAATTGGGGAATGACCAGGTATTTGTGTAATAGTCTCTGTAGGGAGGTTTTGCCCAAATGGGTGATGTCGTGTGCCAGCCTTACCAGGCCCGGGGGTGTCTTTTCTGGTATTAGGATCCTTTCCTCTGGGGTTATGAGCCAGTCTTCTGAGCTCTCTTTAGCCCCAGTTTCATGGGCCTGTCCTCTCTCTTGTGGGCTGTACCCTGGTCAGTCAAGGAGGACAGGGAAGGCGAAGCATGCTCTGGCTGAAGCAGCATCTTCCTTTTGTACTCCTCAGAGGGCCACTTTGTTTGCTGTCTTGTCCACCAATCCATTTCCTTGGCTGACCTTTTCTGGTCAGTTGGTATGGGCCAGACAGTGAATGACAGCAATGGCTAGGGGCTTCCAGACCGCCTTTAAAAATTGTAAGGTTTGTTGACTGTTTTTGATCTCTTTACCTCCAGAAGTCAATAGGCTTCTCTTTGTAAATGGCCCCATGGATTTGTAAGGTAGCAAAGGCATAACGCGAGTCAGTGTAAATATTGGCTCTCTTTCCATCTGCTAGGGTGAGGGCCCTGGTGAGGGCGTATAACTGCCCGTTGGGCTGACCAATGGCCTGGCAGCCGTCCACATTCCACTACTTGTGTGACAGTAGTCACTGCACACCTGGTCTGGTATCCTCCCTCTTGTAGGCTCTGGCTTCCATCAGTGAAGAGCTCCAGGTCAGCATTGGGAATGGCGGTGTTTGTGAGGTCGGGACGGGAAGAAAAGGCTTCATCTAGAATCTCCTCACAGGAGTGGAGAGTTTCTCCCTCCTTTGTGGCAAATATGTGGCAGGATTGAGAGTCCTCATTGCTTTGACTCACACCTGGGTATTCTCACCCAATAAAGCCTGATATCTGGCCACTCGTTCCCGGTCATCCATTGACTGGCGGTGCCGTTGAGCAGAAAAGTCACTTGGTGGGGACCTGGAGCGTGATGCGTTGTCCCAGAGTCAGTTTATCTGCTTCTTGTATTAAGAGGACCACCACTGCCAATGCCTGGAGGCATGGGGGCCAACCTGAGGCCACAGGGTCTAATTTCTTGGACAGGTAGGCTACTGGCAGTTTCCATGGTCCCAGTGGCTGGGTCAGGACACCTAATCCTATGCCTCTCTTCTCATAGACGTAGAGGTGGAAAGCACGAGTGACATCTGGGACAGCCAGGGCCGATGCCTCCCCCAGGTGTCATTTAAATTTTTGGAATGCATCCTCTTGGTCAGGGTCCCAGTGCAATAGTCCTATGGGGTCCCCCTTTAGTGCCGCATAGAGTGGCCCAGCTGTGACCGAGAATCTGGGGATCTGTAGGTGGCAGAAGCCCATGGCACCCAGGAACTCCTGCAGCTGTCTCCAGGACTTCTGGTGACTGGTACCAGAGGATCACTTCTTTTCTCCTGGTTCCCAGCCTTCTCTTTCCTTGGCTCAGGTGATAGCCCAAGTGTATGACCTCCTCTTGGCAAATTTGTGCTTTCTTTTGAGAGATCTTGTATCCTGCTTCCTGTAAGAATTGGAGCAGTTCTTCTGTTCAATTTTTGCAGGTCTCCGGGGTGGGGGCTGCCAAGAGTATGTCGTCTACATACTGGAGCATAGTGCAGTCTTTCGGTCTGCAGTTTTCTAGGTCGCAGGCCAAGGCCTCCCCAAAGATAGTGGGGAATTTTTGAAGCTCTGTGGGAGCCTACTCCAGGTTAATTGTCCTTTTGCTCCAGTGTCAGGGTCCTCCCATTCAAATGCGAACAGGGGCTGGCTAGCTTCTGCCAGTCACAGGCAGAAGAAGGCATCCTTAAGGTCCAGACCTGTGAAGGCCTTGGCGGTGGAAGGAATCAAGCTCAGCAGAGTGTATGGGGTGGGGATGACAGGATGAATAGTCTCTGTTGCCTCGTTCACTTGGACCAGTAATCCAATGATTACTGGTTGGTAATCACTGGACCCTGACTTTTTGATTGGGATCAGCTTTTCCAGGCTGATCGCACTTCCCCCAGTATTCCCTGGTCCCATAGACATTGAATGTGTGGTGCAATTCCCCTTCAGGCCTCTAGAGATATTGGATATTATCTCTGATGCACCGGGTTGGCTCCTGGTTTGATGGTGACCAATATTGGGAGATGTCCCATTGCCAGCCCAATTCGCCTGTCCTGGTCCCAAATGCCTGGGAACTGGATCATGAGGTGATCTAGGAATGGTTGAGGACAGACAGGTTTATTGTCCCTGGGGGTATGTATGTGCCACTCTTTTTCAAGACTGATCTCCAAGGTTAACACCGGCAAGGCACTCACATCAGGTGGTCCCAGATCCATAGATACTATGGTGCCTAGTTTAGAAAGTAAGTCTCTTCCCAGAAGGGGGCCTGGAGCCTCTGGCATGTACTGAAACTGGTGCCTGACCCGGTGTCTGGCAACCATGTATTCTGGGGGTTTGCAGAACCAGTACTTCTTGGTGTTTCCAGTGGCCCCTATAATGGTGATAGAGTCCTTGGTGAGCCAACCGGTTGGAGTGGTCAGAGTAGAAATGGCTGACCCAGTGTCCAGAATGAAGTCCATTTGGTGGCCTTCAATGTCAGTCTTGACCATGGGCTCCTGAGGGCCAATCAAAAGGGAGCCCGGTCGCCCTCAGTCAGACTAATTTCTCTAGGCTGTGTTTGTCTGTAGGTTGCAGGCTTCCTTGGATTTGGTGGCAGCCATTGTCACTCTTTCTTTTTTTTCTTGTTAGGGCACTCATTTTACCAATCTCTTTCTTCCTTACAGTAGGTACACTGGTTTTTTCCTAGGGGATTTCTCAGTTCTCTCCTACTGGGGCCTCCCTTCTGGCCTCTGGTCTTCCTGTCTCCCTCCTTGAGGGCCATAGCCAGGATCTTTGCATCTTTTTCAGATATTTTTCCTTCTCTCTTTTGGCCATCTCCTCTCAGTTCACTACTACCTTGGCCACTATACTAATAAGTTGGTCAATATTGGCACCTGCAAAGCCTGCCATCTTTTGTAGCTTTTGGTGAACATCAGAGGCAGACTGTTGGACAAAGGTGGTATTGATCATAGACCGGTTCTCAGGGGCTTCAAGGTCAAATGGGGTATACCAAGGATAGGCATTGCATAATCAGTCATCGAATTGGCTAAGCAGCTCATCAGGCTTCTGTGTTACTTCATTGACCCTGGTGGGGTTGGTTGTCCCTTGTGACCCTGACGGGCTCCCTCAGGATGGCTTGTCTCATGCACTGGATGGATTGGAGCCCAGCAGGAGTGTTTGGATCCCAGTCTGGTCTGGTGACTGGGATCCTCTCATCTGCCCACTGCTCCAGATTTGCAGTCTGCAGTGGAGCTTGGGTAATTAGCCATGCTCTGGCTACTTGGTATACTCACCAGTGCTCATCAGAAGTGAAGAGAGTAGACATGAGCTGACAGCAGTCATCCAAGTTGGGTTGGTGGCTATGCACGATGTTGGTCAAGAGCTCTATTACAGTTTGTGGTTACTCTGAGTGTGCTGGGGTGTGCTGCCACCCACCAGTTCAGGAGGTCAGTGGTAGTGAAGATCTGGTACACATGTTGCATGGGTCCAGCCATGTTTGACCCATCTGCCTGGGGTAATGGCGACCCTGGAGCTTGGCGCAGGGGCATAGCATTGCAGCCAGGGTTCTTGCCTCCTTGCTTGTTATCCTCCCAGAATTTGGTGACTTTCCCCAAGGTTATCATATCTTTCTCTGGGGCCATCGAAGGTAAAGGGGAGTATCACGAGGGAGCTGTTGGATGACGTGGTGGGGGTTCGGGTCCAATGCTTCCTCCTTTCTGGTGGGGTGCTCTGAGTCAGACTCAGGTCTCAGGGAGGCCAGGGCAGCTGGGTGCACAGGAGGAACATATGGTGGCGGTTCTGGCGTCTCAGGTTCCGAGGTGTGATGACCTCAAATTTCTTTTCTCTGTCCCTAAATGACTTCTCTTCCTTCCATTTCTGTGTGCAGCACTGCCCTTCTGTCAGTCATAGCTACAGTTTCTTTTCCAGATGAAAATACCTTATGTATTAATACCTCATTGTATATTGAAGCATGTCTATTTCCATATCTATAATCTCCATTCCACAAATGATTCTTCAAGGTAGCTGTTATTAGAGGCTGGCCCTTGTCAGTGTATCTTCATTACAGCTCTCCAAGGCCACAGAGGCTTTGGGGTGTCGATCCTACAGCCACAACCCCTCACAGCTGTCCATGAACCCAGAGTCCTGTGTTAGTGGAAGTGGAGAAAAAGGTCTCCTATAACTGCTGTAGCA
This sequence comes from Castor canadensis, assembly GCF_047511655.1. NCBI lineage: Eukaryota > Metazoa > Chordata > Mammalia > Rodentia > Castoridae > Castor > Castor canadensis. The sequence continues at coordinate 108,113,108 of NC_133390.1, read as the reverse complement.
GGTGCACTTGGAGAAGATCTCCTTCGTGCCTGGAGAGAAGGTCACTGTCACTTCAGAGTTCCACAATGAGGAGAGCAAGTCTCTCAGGAAGGTCATCTTCGCTCTCTACATGCAGTGCAGTACAGGGCTTCATGCCCACGGGTCAGCTCTGCTGATGCTCAGACAGCAGCCAGCTGTTACTGCAAGAGGTCAACATGGGCATTGCTGCTTTCCACACCACCAAGGTGGTCAGCACTTTGATGCTGCCACTCTTGTTGTCTGTGAGCAATGAACATGCTATAAGCTGGTGCCCTGGTCCCTGGCCAGCATCAAGGCCTGAGTTCCCATCATCATCATCATCACCAGATCCCCTATGGATGCAACTGGCTGCCAGCTACCAGCTGAAGAAGGGGGAAGCAATGGGAGTTTGGGGGTCAGGATCACCTGCTTTAAGTCCTCAAATTTGTAAATATTAAAAAGTGATTCTGACTCTTAAAAGAAGAAGAAGAAGAGGAAAAGGAGGAGGAGAAAGAGGAGAGGGGGAGGAAAAAAAGAAGAAGGAGGAGGAAGAGGAGGAGGAGGCAAAGTTTCAGATATGTCAGGGAATATTAAATCAGAGTCCTGATGAATGTGACCATAGCTGGTTTATTTGTTAATTATGATCTATATTCTCATAGTTAAATCAGGGACTCTGCATTCATGTCCTAGCACAGAACCTGGCACACAGATGGTATTCAGTAAATATTTGTTAGAGGAAATGAATATGCATATCTTTTGTTTTGTGTGAGCACACCCAGTCTTATGTTCACATGAGAAAACAAAAGCATGTGATTTTCTTTTAGTATTGATAAGCATTGGGTTATTAATGATGGAGCAAGTTGAATATTAATTCAATAGCAGGATGATAGGCCAAGATAATGAATTCCTATTTCCTGTAACAAGTCCATCTATTTATATAGACATGGATTCTTACCACACTCATAAAATTTTGCAAGTAGAATAAGCACAGGTTACATTTCTCTTTGACATTAGATAATACATGTTCATAATAAAAATTCAAACAAGTCTCCGGAAATATATCCCCCCAATTCTACTTCCTTCCCCAGAGAAAAATACTGTGAATGATTCAGCCTTCAAACATTTTAGTGCATTTCTGCATGTGCATACTGACTTTGCATAACGAAGGTAAGATCTACATGTTGCTCATTGTGCTTTCTTGATTACCGTTCCAGTTCAGTAGGTTTGACTCTGTTGATTGCATAGTATGACTATCTCAGAAATTAATCATCTCCTTACCTATGTATTGTTAGGATACTTTTGATTTTGTTTGTTCTTAGGACAATGCTATAATAAGCCTTCTTCTGAGTTTGTGTGTATCTCCTATTTGCTTATATTTCTGTAAAGTAGATCTCTAGAAGTGATATCACTGGGTCATTGGATATGGGCATAGGAAACTGGTTTCTAAAATGTTATATTTCTAAAAATCATATATGATCACATGCATCATCGTGGATTAATATAGATGACTGACATGTCTGTCAACTGTACTTGACAGACCTTGACTATTCTTACCAATATTAAATATTAGCAATATTTCTCGATTTTCCTTGTTTCATTTTTTTATTCTCCTTACTACTTGTAAGGGTGACCATCTTTTCTCAGGCTTTCTGGCCATTCACCTTTCACCATGCATGAGTTACCCATGCGTGTCCTCAAGGATGTGGATATCCCCATTCTCCTTTAAAAAACGGGACTAAACCTGGGGCGGGGTGGGGTGCAGGGCGGGGGGCGGGGGTTCCTGAGAAATTAATGAGAGTGTGGAAATGTCCAGGACTGTTTATCTGAGACCTGTATTCTGGCTTCTGAAAGTGGGGAGGTTAGGTTTGAGACTATTTCACATGACTCAAGAGACTGTGTTAGCCAACAAATCCAAATGGGGAAGAGAAAGGACCTCCAGGGTAGTCCTGAAGAGTTGGATTTCTGTCCACCCGAAAGCAATCAGGGCTCTTATCACTGCTGGTAAGTGGGGTAGTGTTTGCCCTTGTTATATATTAGCTTATTACCAAGATTTTAATCTTTGATTAATTGGGGTTGGATGCACATAGAGGGCAAGGCATTGAGAGGCCAAGCCTTTCTTCTCTCAATGGTATGCAGTCATTGATCATCTTTAGGATTATGGAGTGGCATGCTCCCTTTTAGCTGCAGGGAAGCCTAGGAAAAAGAAAATGTAAATTCATGTTAGTTAATGGCCAACTCAAAGGATGCTCTGACAGCCAGAGGGCATCCATGGAAGCTCATAAATAGACTCATCTCTAGACTGTGCTGAAAAGCAGGCTCTGATCTGGTTATATGGTTGGCAGGGCTGCAACAGAGACTAGATCATGGCTTTACAAAGCACCTACATCAGTCAGAGCCTGAAAAGGGAAAACAAGGGACCCTGAGATGTGGGATAGAAACATTTGGTGGATGACTGAGCATCCTGAACATTAGATTTCACTAGGCCTTACTACCTTGAGAAAATGCTTTCCCCTACAGAAAAACTTTCCTTGCCAAAAGAGTGTACAAAAACATAACAGGAATCACAAACATAACATAATGATGCTGGGTCTCTTCAACACCTACTCCCACTCAAACAACTCACCCCACAACTCTTATAACCATAGTTAGTTTAAAAACCAAGCCTTCGGGCTGTGTTGTGGCTCATGCCTTTAATCCTAGCTATGAGGGCTGGTTTTTGGCCAGCCAGGGAAAAAATTAGCAAGGCCCCCATCTCAACAAGCAAGCTGGGAGCAGTGTAACACAGCTTTAGTCTCAGCAACATGTGAAGGACTAAAGGATGGACTGCAGGAGGTCCCAAAAGGTGATATGTGGTCAAGGAGACACCTCTCCGTCCCAGGAAACCTCTGTCTGTACCTGAGAGACATCTCTGCCCCCAGGCAATGGAAAAAAGGCTATAAAACCCCACTCTCCACCCTGACCCATGGGATCATTGGTTTCCGGGTACCCCTGCATTCTCCAATATGCAGGCTTTCTCTTCTCTTCTCTACAAATAAAATCTTTCTGACCTCTGCTATTCGAGTCCGCCTGTGCTTTCATCCTCAGAGAGGGCTCAAGAACCCTGAGCGCCTGAAATTCCTGTGTGTGTCATCCATGCATCACATGGGAGGCATAAGTAGGTGGATCATGGTCCATGGCTGGTTCATGGCTAGTCCTGGGCAAAACCTCAAGACCCTATCTGAAAAATAACTAAAGCAAAACAGGGCTGGGAGCATAACTCAGGTGGAAAACCACCTGCCTAGAAAGTGCAAAGCCTGCAAGTTCAAACCCAAACTGCCAACAAAACAAAACAAAACCTGGAATAATAGATTACACACCAAAAGAACTGTACAACCTAGCTAACACACACAAGAAAAAATAAGGGGAAATTTATGTGACTGAATCTATAAGATGTTATTCCAGTGGAGAGTGAGTATGATAGGCAGCAGAAGGGGAACTCATCGATGAGAACACTCACATATGACTCAAGACTCAATGTTGGGCAGAGACCCTGGGATAATTGGTTTGGATAGTTCTTTGTGACGACTCACAGACTTGATGCAGACTAATAAAATACAAATAAAGTAGGTTTCCATAACTTCCTGGGCATTGGTTTTTGGCATAGGAAATATCAGAATGAATTTATTATGTGATTTTAAGAACTCATAAACTGTGTTCCTTATTACCTCTGTACTAAGGTAATAAGGAATGCACCAGACAACTGGCATTTATTTGAAAAGTTTGGAAGTCCTGTTCTCTCCAGACTGAGTCATCCCTGTTCCCTGCAGACAGAGGTGCTGTCCTGCAACAGGGCCTCCTGATGTCAGGAGAGATTCTGGGATTCTGGAAGGGTGAAGATTGGAGGGAAGCCCTGGGGCACTGAGGCAAAACAGTGTAGTAACTGTAGCAGGGCCAGAGTGGTAACCAGGCGGCCGATACCACAGTGTCTCTGGCACTGACTCTAAGGTCATGGCATGTCTAGGTAGGAGGTAAGTGAACATCCAGCTAAGGTTATGATTGACTATTCTCATTACAATAATACACACTAATTGCAAAAAGCTCAATGTATATCAACAATTTAAAAGAATTGCATTTTCATCAAAGAATATCACTTCGGTGACCACTAATCCAGATGTCTCTCTGTGTGGTGTTTATTATATGAACAGGATTTGGTTCTATGTGCTCTTTCTATAACCTGCTTTTTAAGGTCAGCATTTTATAGGCATCCTTCCTTATTAATGAAAATAAATAGTTAAGAATTTTGGGTACCTAGGAGCAGCATAGCATGGTTTTATGAGGCTAAATCCTGGATCCAACTGTCTCAGTTCAAATGCTCGTTTCACCAATTCCTAGGTTTGTGAAAATAAATTGAACTTCCTGGGCTTGTTTCTTCACCTCTAAAATGAGTGCAATATTAGTACTCAAGATTATAATTAGTGATTGCTTTACAGTCTCCTATAATGGACATTTATTTGCTTCTTTTTCTTTTTTTTTTTGAACTTACACAGGTTGAGTCTGCCTACTCCAAAAATGTACAATCTGACATGTTCCAAAACATGAAATTTTTTGAGTGCTGATATGACATCACAAATAGAAAATTCCACATATGGACTCACATGACTGGTCAGGGTCAAAACACAGGAATACTAAGCATATTGTGTAAAATCATCTTCAGACTACACATATAGGATGCAAATGAATTTCAAGTTTAGACTTGGGTCCCCCCCAAAGATATCTCATATGTATATGGAAACACTCCAAAATCTGAAAAACTCTGAAACATGACATACCTCTGGTCCCAGCATTTTGGATAAAGGACACTCAACCTGTATGAACAGTGCTACAGTACACATCCCTACCCCCACATCTTCGGATATTTGTAGGTTGTTTTCTCAAGAAAATTCCCCAAAACAGGCTTCCCAGAGCAAAAGTATGATTTTTTTCCCTGAATGATACCTTTTATATTCTTCAGAGTTTATTTAAAGTTCCTCGTATGAGTTTTACATCCTCCTGAACTACACGTGTAAGTACAGATGTATCTTCTTTTTTTTTTTTAATCAAATAGGAATTAAAAAATTTTTTTGTTTTATTTTATTCATATGTGCATACAATGTATGGGTCATTTCTCCCCCCTTCCCCCCACCCCCTCCCTTATGCCCCTCCCTTACCCCCCCTGCTCCTCCCTTAACCCCCCTTATCCCTCGCTACCTGGCAGAAACTATTTTGCCCTTATCTCTAATTTTGTTGAAGAGAGAGTAGAAGCCATAATAGGAAGGAACAAGGGTTTTTGCTGGTTGAGATAAGGATAGCTATACAGGGAGTTGACTCACATTAATTTCCTGTGCATGTGTGTTACCTTCTAGGTTAATTCTTCTTGATCTCACCTTTTCTCTAGTTCCTGGTCCCCTTCTCTTGTTGGCCTAGTTGCTTTTAAGGTATCTGCTTTAGTTTCTCTGCGTTAAGGGCAACAAATGCTAGCTAGTTTTTTAGGTGTCTTACCTATCCTCACCTCTCCCTTGTGTGCTCTCGCTTTTATCATGTGCTCAAAGTCCAATCCCCTTGTTGTGTTTGCCCTTGATCTGATGTCCACATATGAGGGAGAACATACGATTTTAGGTCTTTTGGGCCAGGCTAACCTCACTCAAAATGATGTTCTCCAATTCCATCCATTTACCAGCGAATGATAACATTTCTTTTTTCTTCATGGCTGCATAAAATTCCATTGTGTATAAACACCACATTTTCTTAATCCATTTGTCAGTAGTGGGGCATCTTGGCTGTTTCCATAACTTGGCTATTGTGAATAGTGCTGCAATAAACATGGGTGTGCAGGTGTCTCTGGAGTAACCTGTGTCACAGTCTTTTGGGTATATCCCCAAGAGTGGTATTGCTGGATCAAATGGTAGATCAATGTTTAGCTTTTTAAGTAGCCTCCAAATTTTTTTCCAGAGTGGTTACACTAGTTTACATTCCCACCAGCAGTGTAAGAGGGTTCCTTTTTCCCGGCATCCTCGCCTCAAATAGGAATTTGAACCTGGAGGACAGGGAAATTAGAAAACAAGGGCTCAGATTGCTATTTGGTGTTTACTGACTTTTACACTTTTTCTGATTTTATCCCCTGCATGTTTTGGCAAGCACAGAGCAGCATGGAGTCATGTTGAGAACAAGTGAGTGATCATCATCTTTTGGAAAGTGGCTTTTGCAACATGACCCACGAGCTTAATGGGTGATATCTCAGTGCTGAGGAAAACCTTTCATCGATCCTCTCACTTTGGCATCCAGATGTGGCATTTAGCTGCTTCTAGTTCTCTCATCCACAGTTTCATTGATCCTCATGGCAGGTTTTGCTGGCCTGGTTCCTAGTCTAAACCTCCTGAGTCTGTGAATCATTGTTTCCTTTCCTCCAGAGAAAAGAGCTTAATTCCTTCTACTCTATAGATCCCATCTTTGTTTTCTGCTTCTCTAAGGAAATCTCTTTCTTGACTCTCTGTCCTTTTCCTTGTAATTTAACTTACTCAATTCTTGAGACATTTCCCCTAGCCTAGGCACTGAATGCTTCTCTCTAGACTTATTTCCATGTAACAGCCTCCATTCAGGGAGAGGCTCAGTCATTCCTTTTCTTTGCCTGGTTCTAGTAGATGGGAGCCTGGGGAAGTAGAAAAGTCAGGTATCCACAATGATTAAAATTGACTTTATTTTTCTTTCTTTGTCTTTTTTTTTTTCAGTCCTGGGGATTGAATTCAGGGAAATGATTTTGTTTCAAAAACCTAGGAGAAAGAATTTTGAATGTTTTACCATGAAGAAATAACTGTTATGGAACTGGAGAACATCATCTTGAGCAAAGTTAGCCAGGCTCAGAAGGCCAAAAATCGTATGTTCTCCCTCATATGCAGATTACAGACTTAAAACAAATGCAGTAATATTATTGGACATGGGTCACACGCTAAGGGGAGAACACATGAAGGAGGAATAGGGAAAGATGGGAAACCCAAAACTTGAAAGTGTTTGATGTGCCCACAGTAGAGAAGCTAATATAGTAATCTAAAACTGACAGAGGCCTTTCTGGGAAGGTGACCGGGAAGTAGTGAAGAGGTCTGGTAGAAGTGAACCAATCTGGGTTGTAATACACTTGTGCATGGAAGCAATGCTAGGAATCTCTCTGTATAGCTATCTTTATCTCAAACTAGCAAAAACGCTATGTCTTTCTTATTATCTCTTATGTCTTCTCTTTAACAAAATTGGAGAAGATGGCAGAACAGGTTCTGTCTGGGACAGGGGGTGGGAGGAGACGGAGGGGGTGGGGGGGCAGGAGGCAGGCAGGAGAGATGGCCCAAACAATGTATGCAAATATGAATAAATGAATAATAAGCCAAAAAAAAGGACTATCCAGCCAACTGTAGGTAGAGAACATCATAGAAATAAAACAGGCATCAATTATATATATATATATATATATATATATATATATACATATATATACATATATGTTGAGAAAATAGGTATTTTTAAACTGATTTAAACATTACACAACGAATGCATGCATTGAAACATCACATGGTACTTACATGTATAATTTTATGTTATATGTCAGTTAAATATTTAATTTAAATTTTTAAAAAGAGGTTTTTAATCATTTTGGGGTTTTTTTTGGCCATACTGGGGTTTGAACTCAGAGCCTTGTGCTTGCTAGGCCATGCTCTACCACTTGAACCACACTTCCAACCTGATCATGTATTTATGAACTTAGTCTTCATCCATGCTTCCAATCATGTTTTCACATGGGTCTTATTCATTTGCTTAGTCATTATGTCATTATTCCTGTATGAAATATATTTTGCATGCCTTCGTTTGGCTCACATACAATCATCTCAACACCCATTCACAAACTTAGTCAATCACCTACTCATTCATGCTTTAATTTGTTTAATTATTTATTCATTTACATAGAATTTATATATTATTAATCATTAATTAATTTCTTCTATATCAGCCATAAAAGAGGAAACTAATGTCCAAGTTCAATTTAAGGTGTGAACCTAGGGTAGGAAATCCACAAGGATTAGAGCAGCACCCTGGGGTGCCCAAAATGAGGGAGGGATTATGGGGTCCTGCTATGGAGGGATGCAGTAAGCCCAACGTCCTGGACAGGAAGGATTCTGGGCACAAATACTATCACCCTCCTTCCTCTTGCAGATCTGCTACATATGCCTCCTTATCCCCAGAGCCCTCAGAATTGGGACTGGAAGTATGTGTGCAAGAGGGGACAGAGATATCCTACACTGGTCAGCCTTCTGGAACACTGGAGGGACATCCACACTTCCTCTGAGGTTCTAACCTGGTCAGCACTGTGTGTTCCTTGTCTTTCTTGCTAGTAAGAAAGAATAAGCAAGAATAGGCAGGAAAATCTTCCTAGGAAGCAATTTCACAACACGAAGCCACATTAAATGGAGCCAGCCTGGCTATCCATGAATCTTTGGATTATCTCTCTTTGAAAGTCCTTTGAGTTCCTTCATTCCCCCATCTAGGAAGGATGCTCTTCTGTGACAATATTTTAACAACATATTTTGTCTGGATGGCTGAGCTGCATACATTGAGAACACAGACTGTGCCTATATATTTTATGCCCCCAGTGTCTAGCCAGGGACAAGCACAGAATAAATGTTGAATCAAGAGATGAATGAATGCATGAAAGCTTGAATGAGAAGGTGCTAAGGAGATTAGGGTAGTAACCGAATCTTGAATTTCTTCCATGGTTCCACCAGGTGGCAGCAATCACCACGGCCCAATTTTCTTGTGGAATTCAGGTGATCTTCATTGAAGGTCTTATGAATAGAATACATCTATTTTTTAAATTATTATACAAAAACCAGACTACTGCATCACTGAAAAGGAAGAGGAAAAATAAACTGAATATTTTCTATCACTGATATATAATATACTAGATACGACAGTATATATTTTACTTTAAGTATTTAGAAAGCTGTGTTACTAAATTTATGAAAGGAATAAAATTTGCCCTCTATGCAAATGTTAGACAAACAAATTAATTATATTTTCCCTCATGCAGTGTGAACGTTATTTGCATACCCCCAAATAACTCTATCGAGATTTTCTCATACCTGGCTATGTTTCCGATCTCAAAGTTAAAAAGTGTTCTGGTTTCTCAGGTAGCCTGCCTTGTTCCCCTCTTCCCTCTAGCCACTTCTGTCTATACAGGGACCATATATTGTGCTGCTTTTGCTAATCTCGGAATGCTGGAATTCACTGCTGTTTTAGGTCATATTTACTTCTGAAAAAGGGCACCATTTTTAGAAAATCATTGGTAACTGTTCTGCACACGCTCAAGGATGATGGTGTTAAAGTGAGGTGGACATCGAGATAGTTTTCTTGCACGTACTTAAAATTGCTATGTCTTAGAAACCAAGAACATGGCTCCTACATTTAAAAATCTTTTTAACTTAGAGAAATCTGGTTTGGAGTTTTACTACTTTTGTACTGCAGCAAAGATTGCTAATACTTGTCTTCAAATTTACTAAGGATTCTGTATTTAGTATAAAAATTTCCCTATAACTTTATTTATTTTATTGTTGTGCTGGGTGAAGGAGTAATTGTGGCATTTACAAAGGTTCTTACAATGTATCGAATATATCCTACTTGAATTCACCCCCTATCTACCACTCTCCTTTATCTTCCTCTCCTATTCCTAGAATAGTTTCAACAGGTATCATTTTTGCATATACATACATGTGTACACATTTTTTTGCACCACATTCACCCTCCAGCCTCCCTATAACTTTAAGCAAGGCTATGTTTCAGAGATTAAGAAAAAGAATGCTAAGTAGAAAGAGTTTCTATAATCAAGGTATCACACTACAGGAATACCAGTAAGAAGCTATGCAGATGGTTGGCTGGACCATGAGTGAATTCCTGAGTTAAGAAATCTTCCTTAGTAACAGACATGAATAAGAGGGACAAGAAGAATAAAGGACTGGACCAGAAAAAGACCCACATCTGCTTTGGTGGGGTTGCTTTAGTTTTCTTTTTTTCTGTGCTGGGGATCGAACTCAGGGCCTTGTGCATGCTAGGTAAGCACTCTACCACTGAGCTACATCTCACCCCTTGCTTTAGGATCCCCCCAGGCTTTTCTCAGGTGCTAGAGGAGAGCTCAAACTCATTCAACACCTACCATATCCCACGAACCATATTAATAATCTTTTATATTATATCTCTTAAGCTTTACAACAGCCTTATGTCAAAGTACAATATTCAAAAAGCTAAAAACATGACTCATATGCAAAAATAGAATGAACATGTTGAAAATGTGCTGAACTCATTAATGAATGAAGGAAGTAATAAGACGGCATAGCTGTCCCAAGAGCATTTAAGGAACGAAGGCTCATGCAACCCTCTAGAAAGGAATTAAAAAAATTTTAATGTCCTATAGAGAATTAAATTATAGCCTTTGGTATTATTTTTTTTTCCTACTGGACAAAATGGAACTCTGATCTAAAAGCAAAAGGTAAAGCCAAACAAAGGTATATTCTTCTAGGGAATCAAATAATCCTTGGCCAGGCCTAGGAAATCCTGACCTAGCATGACATTGGAAGGACGTGGAATCATCCTCTTTATTTCCTGTTATTTCTTATTTAACTTCCAGCCTTTTTCTCTCTAGACACAGAGCTCAGTGGGGTCAAGGGCTGGCTGTGTCTGTTTTTTATCATTGCGAAAAACATGGAAACACACTGTGCGGTGGCAGGAGCTACGTATGCAGTGAATGAATGTTTGTGTAGCTGAACTGAACTGAGTTGCAGAAAGTTTGGTGACATGTATAAAAACAAACAGAAGGTAAGTAGTGTTAGGGTAAACAAAAGGGAAGTCAAGTCAGGATCGGACCCCCCCACCCTCCTGCAGGCAGCTTACTGGAAACACCCCACCACCTACTGGAAGGACCACACCTAGCCTCACTGGGAGTCCCCTGTTTCCCAGCTGTCACCTCACCAGGGGGTCTGGAGCTGGGCAGCCAATCTACCTAATAACCACTTCTCACTTCTAGCTTCCCCTAGCAATCGTGAACTCTGGAAATGTTTTTCTGCCCAGCAAAACTTCCCTTCCAGACCCCCTCCCCTCTATCACTCCAAGGTTATAAGCAGCAGTGGGTTCTGGCTTTGGCTGGACAGGCCCTCTGCAGGTCTGCAGGGCTTCTTCCCAACAAACCCTGCGCTGGTGCTGAGCTGTCTCCTGTCTGTCCAGCCTGCGCCTCTTTCAGTCTAACAAGCAGCAGAGTCACTGAGATTTCTTACAGCCTGTCAATAGGGAGGCATATAGTCGCCTATGGCTGATATAATAAATTATTACAAACCGTAGAAATTCATTTTCTCAAAGTTCTGGAGGCTAGCTGTGTGAAATCAAGGTGGTGGGAGGGCCAATGCTCCCTCTGATGGCTCTAGAGAAGAATCTTCTATTACTCTCCTAGTTTCCAGTGGTTTCCTGCAATCTCTTTTAGTTATATCTCTCCACTTTCTGCCTTCATATTCTCACGGTCTTCTTCCCTCTCACTGTCTGTATCTCTTCTTATAAAGACACCAGTGATTTGATTTAAGGCCCACCCTAATCCAGACTGACCTCATTTTAAATTATTTCATAATTAAATCTGCATTAGCAGTACTGAGGATTAGGACTTGAACATAGCTTTATGGGAGACACAATTCAATCTACTCCAGGAGACTTTGGAGTTCAGAGGTGTTAGATTTGGATTCCTTTAAAGTGTTTAGTTAGATGAGTATCTCTCAGTCTTGTCTGCAAACTATCTGCTTCACAGGGTGCTGGGAAAAGTTGTGGAATTTCAGGAGCCCCAGGCACTAACCATGGCTATTTTGCATACAGTCACTTGTTTTGATCTATAGTAAAAATAATAAATTCCTTTCAACTTCTCTGAGCTAAAGTTCCTGCCTTTTGCATGGGTTCCAGTAAGTGGGTCCTTATTTTTTCTGTCATGTCCAAGGTTTTGGAATCTGCCCAAGACACCAGCTTTTCTGGGACCTGGCCCATGCCCTGCTTTTGCCAGGTGCCCCAAGTCATTGGTGCCAGGCAAACAATGGGAGTCATTAGAAAACAGGGAAGGAGCTCCTGCCCCACAGCTCCTTTTTGTGGCTGGCCTGGCAAGTACGAGGTGTGCTCAGGTGAGGTCTGTGCCCCAAGCATCGCATCAGAGTGCAGGACAGGCCTTTTGGGGTCTGGGAAAGCAGCCATGCTCTGCACCTGGTGGCTGTGGAGAGCAGTTGTCTTTAAGAGTATAACTTTAAAAAGCCTCCAAAAGTAATTTTGGAAAACTCTTTGTCCCTTCCTATATTTTAAAAGTTAGCATCTAAAGTTTTTCATCACAAATTTATGTATATATAACTGCAAAAAATGTAATTTTTGACATTTTGTAATCTATTGATGCTTTAAAATAAAAGTGCTCTATCATTCTTTAAAAGTATCCACTAGAACCTAAATATTGCAATAACTTATTATCCACTACCACATCTTCATGTATTTATAAATAAAATATTCAAAACATTTGTTTTTACATATTTTTCCTCCTCAAAATCACATTTCCATTTAATTATTTCACACAATTTAACAATCATGCAATACATTTAGGCACGAGAATCTTTTATTATTTACTCTGTCCTACTTCTCTGTAAAAGTAGAAAATCAAATTTAAAATTTTTCCTCTTAACAGTAGCCTAAGGTTCTGAGAATTAACAAAATTTTACACAGAAAAAAAGACATCCATGTATGTGGATTAGAATAACCAACATTGTTAAAATACCTGTACTCCCAGAGAAATCTCCAAATTCAATGAAATCCCTATCAAAGAGCAATTACATTCTTCATAAAACTAGAAATAGCAACCTAAAAGTTATGTGGACTCACACACCACCACCACTAAGGACAACAACAGAAACCCCTTGAATAGCCAAAGCAAAATGTTGTCCAAAGAGAACAAAGCAGGAGCTATTACACTACCTGACTTCAAATTTACTACAAGACCAAGGTAACCAAAACAGCATGGTTTTGGCATAAAATAGAAACACAGACTCATGGAACCAAATTGATTGCTTAGAAGTAAACTCATGCTTCTACAGTCAATGGATCTTGACAAAGGAAATAAACACACGTTGAAGAAAGGACAATTTTTTTCAATAAAAGGTGGTAGGAAAATTAGATAGATAGATGTAGAAGAATGAAATTAGACCCTTCTCTCTCATCATATATAAAAAAATCAACTTAAAAAGGGTTAAAGACTTAAAACTAAGACCTGAAGCTATGAAACTACTAGTGAAAGTATGTGGGGAGGGCAGGGTGTGGTGCATGCCTGTAATCCCAGCTACCTGGGAAGTGGAGAGAGGAGGATGGTGGTTTGAAGCCAGCCTGGGCCAGAAAATGATAACAAGACCCTATCTCAAAAATAAGCTGGGCATGGTGGTACACATACTTGTAATCTCAGCAATGCAGGGAGAGCACCTGCCTAGTAAGTGAAAGGCCCTGAATTCAACCCATAGTACTGCCAAACTAAATAAAGAAAGAAAGAAAAGAAAAGAAAAAGAAAACATATGGGGAAATGCTTCATGACATTGGTGGTCTGAGCAAGAACTTTTGGATAAGACATTAAAAGCACAGGCAACAAAAGGAAAAGCAGACCAATGGGATTGCATCAAACTGAAAAGCTCCTGCAGAGCAGAGGAAACAACCAGCAGAGTGAGAGACAACCCACAGAATGTGAAGAGAATATCTGCAAACTGTTCATCTGAAACTATTCATCCTGATAATATCTAGAACATGTAAGAATTCAAACAGCTCAATAAGAAAAAAATAAAGCAAAAGAAAGGGGAGAAACCTCAAACCAAACCAAACCTAATCTGATTAAGAATGGCAACAGACCCAAACAGACATGTTTCAGAAGAGGATAGACAGATGGCTAATTCATACAGAAAAAAAGGCTCTACATTGCTAATCGTCAAGGTGATGCAAATTAAAACAATGAGATGTCACCACAACCCAGTGAAATGCTATGTCAAAAAGACAAGGTAACAAGAGCTGGCAAGAATGTGAAGAAAAGGAAACCCTGGCACACTGTTTCTGGGAATGTGCAGCCATTATGGAAAATGGTTCTTTAAAAGTTAAGTGAATGCTCCAGCACTTCTGGATATGTAGCCATATGAAAATGAAATCAGTGTTTAGAGAGACACGTGCACTCCCATTTATCACAGTACTATTCATAACAGTACAGAAATGGAGTCAATCTTAGTGTACACCAAGTGTGAATGGACAAAGAAAATTTCATATATATATATATATATATATATATATATATATATATACACATGTGGTGGAATACTATTTAGTTAATAAAAAAGATGAAACACTCCATTTGGGACTGTTGGCAATAATGGTACCGATAGGTTTCAGTTCTTACTGCACCCTTAAGCTTCTGTTTCCCAGGGTCATGGTCCTGCCTCAAGTCTAGCTTGAATCTTCCTTCTGCCCCAACCTCCAATCAGCACGAACCATAAGATCCTAACCAATCAGATCATGCCAAGTCTCACTGAGGGGTATTTAAGCCCCTGCCCCCCTCTCTCTCTCTCTCAGCTCTCTCCCTCTCCCACCCGGCAATAAAGAATCTCTTGGCCAGATCACTTCTCTCCACATGGTTACTTTGGGGATCACATTTCCAACATTTTGGTGCCATGACTCAGATGGGGGCTCCCCACCAATCCTGGTGGGACCCCCATTCCAACTCACCCCTCGACCACCCTAAGGACGTGACTGGCCAGGACTCATCCTCCCGATCACCCTGCTTGCATCCAACACTGGACATTCTTTGGTGAGTCCACATACCCTTATTGGGCTCCCTTTGTGGTCTCTCCCTTTTGTGTCTCTGGGGTTTAAACACCCCCCCCCCTTTTCGGATATCTCTGGGACTCAGATGGTAGCAGGGGGTTCTTCCCTTTCCTCTGTTTGGCTTGGTCTATTTTTGTCGTCAGTCTCGGAGACTGCCCATCTGCAAAGCCCGGCGCCGAGTGACCCACAGCCTCCAGGCCCTGGGGGCCCTACAAGCCACTTGAACGCAGTGATGGCTGTTTCTCGTGTGCCTTGTACCGTTTTCAGGATATTCGAGCCATGTGAGGACACTCCGTGATTCCATATATCCTTCCAACCGGCTCCCACTATGGGGGCCACCTCCTCTTTGCCGTCTGACTCCCCACTGAGATGCCCCCTCAATAATTTAGACACCTTGAGTTTGACTCCAGATATAAAACCAAAAATTTAATCTGCTTTTGTACTCAAATCTGGCCCACTATCCTTTAGACAACCAAAATCACTGGTCCCTCTTTGGGTCTTTAGATCCAAACCTTCTACGGGATCTATATAACTATTGTGAGCGATCGGGACGATGGGGAGAGATTCCATTTTGTCCAAGCCTTTTTCATACCTCCGTCTAAATCCGGCTCTCTGACTTCAAACCCTCCCCCTGTACTTTCTGTTCCCCTGTGCAGATTCTATCAGCCTGTAAACCAGTTTCTAAATCAGCCAATTCCTCTCCAAACCTCCTCCTTCCCCACGTAAACAGACTTCTTGCACTGCTTACCATACCTATCTCCTCCTATCTTCCTGAAAAACTTTCCCTGTCATGGAGTTAAGCAAGCCACTCCTTGCCAATTCTGGCCTCAAGGCAGTTCCAGCTCTGGGAGAGCTCATGCTTTATTCGGTGACAGGAGAGTGGAGGTTTCATTCTGCTGAAAGCCTGCCAGTACCAATCAATGGGAGCAACCTAGAGACACAGGTGATGGCTAATCCCTTAAGTGTGTATCATGCCTCCAGGCTCTGCCTTCCCCTCTCTTACCTAAGATGTCAGCTCACTTTTCTGCCTCCTCCATGGTCCCACCATGTGTCCTTTGTCTCTGTCTGCCTTCCCCTCCCTGTGCTTACTGGGACCCTGCCTCCCATGAAAAACCTGTAGCATAGTACCTTATGACTTAAGTTATTCCAACTAGTTTGCCAGGCCTCTCAGTCTAAAGTAACTTTAAATCAGCTGCTTTACAAAAGCTCTTACAAAAAACTGCAGCTGCCACGCTCATGCTGTAACTCCGTCCCCACAAGGGGAGGAGGGAAAACAAACAGGCACACCTGTGCACAGGATGCCAGCTTCTGGACACAGCAAAAACACCTGCCATAGCTAAGAAAATCCATAGAGAGGACCCAGCAAATCCTGGGCCACCAGCCACACGTGGCAATGGCTGCAGCCCACCACCACTTCCCCTAGAATAAACGCACACAGAGTACACAGGAAGGGGGGAGGGGCAACAGCTGCAGGATCAGGCCTAGGCAGTCAGGGTCATTTGTCCCAGGTGTGTGTGGAGGGAGTGGCGCCTTGCACAAGTCCTGCTCTTAGCTCCACCGCACACCTCAGGGTATCAGACCCTTGTAAGTCAATTGTTAGCTCAAGGTTATAGTTCCAGAAATAACAAAATAGACATTACTGTGGACTCTAAACTTCTCATTTAGAATTTTCTATACCTTTGGCCTCAGCATAAATTTTTCCCTCCAAATATTAACACTAGTTGTCCCGTATGGCACTGTTATTGGCCTGAAATGCCCTCTGAATGCCCTTCCCTAACTTTACAAATGATTTCTTTGTTAAAAAGGTAGCCTTTATTAAAGAGGTTACCTGCTGTTAGCTAACAGAGAGGATCCTTAATGTTTTGTTCTTTCTGGATGGGACCTGCATCTTCCAGTCTTCTGACTGGTAGATGTTGGAAGCTTTGTAGTGAGGCCTGGCCTCAGTATGCCTTGGGTGACCAAGAGAAGTGGCCTTCACAGGGTTCCTTAAATTACAATACCATACTGCAATTAGACCTTTTCTATAAAAGTAAAAAAAAATAAACTGAGGTCCCCTATACAAATTTCTCTCATTAGAAAAGCAATGGGTTCAGTCCCAGGCCACTCAGGTTGGAAATGATTATATGGCTCAAGCAGTAGAGTGCCGCTTTACAACCATAAAGTCCTGAGTTCAAGCCCAGTACAGCCAAAGTAAGAAATAATAATAATAATATTTGGGGCTGTGGAAGTAGCTCAATGGGAGAATGTCTGCCCAGCATGTGCAAAGCCCTGGGTTCAATTCCCCAGCATTACTAAAATAAATAAATAAATAAATAAATAATGGTAAAGAAGATAAGTGGCATTAATGTCACTTCAGCCATCTCATAGTAAAAAAACGTAGTTTAACCTAGACCAGATCCCTCATTCTTCAAGTGAGGAAACTGAGGCCCAGAACAGTTCAGAGACCTGCTCTCCAGAGTGTCAGGTGTCAATGTAAAATAACAACTTTACTTTACAGCAACAACCTATCAAAAAAGCATACCACGGTGGACTCAGAGTCACAGGTGAGAGAGGTTCTCCTCAAAGATAAATTTCTAACAGTCAGCCCCAGATATTCGTAAAAACTCAGACTGTGGCTGAAGGGAAAAGTCACTGAACCAAGTAACACAGCTAGCCATGTCTGTATTTATAGCTATGTCTGTATGTCTGGGACCTTACTAACAGGAGAGAAAAAGATAAGAGACACCATGGCCTCATTGCTGCTCTCACAGAGGGTCCCACCTGACTGGGGCCTGAATCCTGAACTTGATACCATGGTGGACAGGAGGGGCACTTCTGCAGAGAAAGCTTAAAGGGGGACAGCCTGTGATACAGCCCCACCCCCAACTGGGACCCTGCCCTCTGCAAGGGTAACCACTGGAGGTCTAAGTGCCCCCGTCACCAGATGGAAGGCGAGGTGCCTCCTCCTATGGATGATGGGTCCAAGCCTCCTGGCCACACTCCACTTCTTGGCATCAATGTTGAGGAGCCATAATGGCAGAAAAACAAAAGGTCATTTTCCTCCTAGACAGTAGAGCCCGTTTCTCTGTTTTACCTTTTTCTCCTGGTCCCCGGTCCAATGACAAAAGTTATCATTCGGGGCAAATCTGGCCAGCCCCTAGAATGCTAGTTTACCTGGCCTCTGGTCTGCTCTTGGGGAGACCTCCTCTTCTGTCACTCTTTCCTCATAGTATCTAAAACACCAGTGTCCCTGATGGGACGGGATTTACTATCTCAATTAAAAGCTCAAAATTCTCCCCCCAGGCAGCTAAATCTGCTGCCCCCTCCTTCAGGAACAAAGAAGATTCCACAGTGTGGACTGATGAGATGAGTGTAGGGGGAGCCAGGACGGCCCTCCCTATTCAAATAAAGCTTAAAAAATCCCTCAGTTTCCACACCTAAGACAATATCCCCTCAAGCCTGAGAGATGATGAGACCTTATGCCTACCATAAATTCCTTAAAACAACAAGGGCTACTAATTAGTTGCTCCAGCCCCTATAATAAATTAAAAATTCTTATAAAAGTTAATTTTAAAATACAAGTTACAAAGTAAACAACTGGAAAGGATATAGATAGGTAATAAATGTATTTTTGGGGAAGTTAAAGGAAAAAGGAATGGTTTTTTGGATGAGAAAGGATTTTGTAAAGAAGCGTTTGTCCTAAAGAGTGTTTCAAATAGGAAGGATAAGGACAAACCATCAAAGGGTTTAGTATGTTGTATGAAGGTCTGAGTAAGTTTGAAAAGTGTATAATAAAAGCTTTGGCATGTGATAAAGTTAAAGTTGAATATCGGTGTGTGATAAAGTTAAAGTTGGATATAATCTAAGAGTTGCCTAAAAGATTTTTAGGGGCATGACAAACAAATCAAATCCTCTATGTCTATGAAATAACAAGGTTATCCTAATATTGTTCTGCTCTGAGTAACATCTACAAAAAACCGTTACAGAGAAAGATTTTATCAAAGAAATTATTCATGTTTTCTGCTGATCTTTTCAAGATTTAAATACTACTTAATCAGAGTTCATTTACATATTTGCTTATGTGTCTTAAATGACCACCTTGTAACAGTGTTATGTTATACTGTATCTAAATATGGTACAGACATTTAAAAAGTTAAAAGTGTCAATTTATATAAAATAATGAGCTAAAGCTTTCTTTTATCCAAGAGTGTTACATTTAAACCCTGACAGCCCCTGCCTCCTACAGGTCACCTACCTAGGTGTGGCCTTAAAGGGACAGACTCACTCACTGAGTCATAAATGCATCAACTCAATCTTCCATTTCCCTACCCCCATACCATAAGACAGCTTACAGCTTTCCTGGCAGTTATAGGATTTTGCAGAATTTAGATCCCTAGGTATGTAGTCCCTGAACAGACAACTTTTTATGCTCCTCCTAATATTCCTATTTGGGTCTTAGATAATGTATGTTCACCCATTTCTCTCTCTGTAGTTGGAGGACTCTTGAAATTGTCTAGGGAACAACATTTCACAGTGGTTCTCCTGGCCAATGCCCATCCTAATGCCTATGTTCTTGCTCTCCTATTCTTAAGCTTCCTCCCTTGTATCACACTACATGTCTGCTATTGCTAATAAAAATTTAACCAGTTGTACCTCCAGGGATACCAACCTCTCCAAAACGTGAGGATAGTTGGCTGATACCCATCATGTGGAGGTTGGAGGATTGGCTCAAGACTCTATGACCTATGGCTACAAGGGACCTTCATCAACTTCAGGGAAGAGGAAATCTTCATTTTTGGAGCCTAGGTGTATGCCATCATGAGGCTCAGCACTCCAACATTGTTTGCCAACTGACCCTCCCTTCCCCTACGCCACCCCTTGCCAGCTCGAAGAAGCCAGAGCAAACACAACGCCCCCCTTCCTTTACAAATAAAAAAGGGAGGAATGTTGGCAATAATGGCCCTGATAGGTTTCAGTTCTTACTGCACCCTTAAGCTTCTGTTTCCCAGGGTCACAGTCCTGCCTCAAGTCTAGCTTGAATCCTCCTTCTGCCCCAACCTCCAATCAGCATGAACCATAAGATCCTAACCAATCAGATCATGCTGAGTCTCACTGAGGGGTATTTAAGCCCCTCTCTCTCTCTTGGCTCTCTCCCTTTCCCACCCGGCAATAAAGAATCTCTTGGCCAGATCACTCCTCTCCACGTGGTCACTTTTGGGGCCTACGTTTCCAACAGGGACCAAATGTTAAGTAAAATAATCCAGGCACAGAAAGACAAATACCACACGATCACACACATGTGGAATCTAAAAAGTTGGTTTTATAGAATTTGAGACTAGAATAGTGTGGGGGAAAGTAGTGGGGAAGGAGGAACAGGAAAGGGGGATCAAAGTGTTCTAAGTTACAGTTAGCTAGGAGTAAGAAGTAGGCTGTGCTATGGCACCATCAGGTGACTAGAGACAATGACATTGTGCTCCTAGAAGAAAAGATAGTGAGTGCTTTCACTATAAGGGACAGATAAACTTTTGAGGAGACAGCAATGCATACCAATTTGAGCAATGCACAGTGTATCTATGAACTGAAACACCATGTGGTATGCCATAAATGTGTATAGTTTTCATGCACTACTTTAAAATAAAAAATATTTTATGTTGACGTAACTATTATTAGTACACAATCAAAATAACAAAAATAAAAAAATTGATATTAGCAAATAAAAAATGTTAAATTTTATTGGAAATCCAATTCCTAATGAAGTGATTCCCATCAGTTAGTTGGGTGTCCATCGATGATTAGTACCCGTGATGAGACAGGGTTTTGTGTTAATTCTATTACTCCTTTTCATTTTTACAGTATTAATAATATAAGTAAGTAGCAACAATAGGAGTTGTGCAATAGCTCCTTTTCATTACGCTTAGAAATATAAGAAATGATAATATAGCTATTAAAATGTTTTTGATTTTAGCTTTTTTTGTGTGTGGTGCTAGGGATCAAACCGGGGACCTCCGTCTTGTAGGCCTGTGTTCTTCCCTTAGCTTCATCCTGGCCCTCATTGTCATTTTAACTTACCTATTACCTGACAATGTAACCAGGTCCTCCTTTGACCTGGTGAAAGAAAGGAACTAGAAACCATATGACTTGCAAAATGACTTGTTGTGCAATCATCAGAAGGCATTTGGTTTCTCACATTTCCAGAAATTCATTGAAAAGACCTTTTTAAGACTTAACAAATTATTAACTATACTTATTAGACTTTCACTTTGAGATACCTTGATTAACTCAATTACTCACAGAGGGTGAAGTGAAAGATTATTTATTTCCTATATGTTTGCCAACACAATACACCTTAAAATATTTTATCCCTTACTTCACTTAAACATATTTTCATTTAAGTCTTAGAGCTGAAAATTTTCTTCACCCAGATAGCAGAGGGAAAACAGTTACCTTTGTTAGTTCCATCAGTCCTAGTCAGATTCGCAGCCTATCAGAGAACGTCTGACATTATTTTTCATTGAAATGTATGTGTTGTGCATTTCAAAGAATAGTATAATGATTTCTAGAGAAAGCTTACAGAATGCATTTAATATGTCAGATTACTAATAGGATAGATTTAAATGATGTAGATCCAACATAATTAATTTATCAAAGTTATAACAAGAAATAAAAGGTAATACATCACATTGAGATTTCTCATTACTTAATTTATAATGATGCAGTATCATTTGTAAATTAAAATATTATTTATTTATGAAAGAATATCATAAAAAGTATGCTCAAATGTTGGTATTCAGATATGGGATTAACTAAATAAAAATCACATATAAAATAAGAGTCAACTCCATTAATGTTTTAGACACCTTATCAAACTTTAAAAAAATCTATATAGGCTGACAGAGTGGCTCAAGCACTAAGAGTGCCTGCCTAGCAAGCATGAGATCCTGAGTTCAAACCCCAGTGCCATCAAAAAAGTCTATGTATATAAAGAAAAAGAAATGCAAACATACTGTTAAAAATAATCAGTACCAATATGGGCATGGTGGCAAAAGCCTGTAATCTTAGCACACAAGAAGCAGAGGTAGGAGGATTTTGAGTTTTAGGTCAGTCTGGGCTACCTAGTAAGGCCCTGTTGAAGGTAAGAGAGAGAGACAGAGAGACAGAGACAGAGACAGAGAGAGAAGGAAGGAAGAAAAGAAAGGAGGGAGAGAGGAAGAAAATAAAAAAATCAGTTCACCAGCTAGCATGTATAAATAAAAGGAAGAGGAAATACTACCTGGGCGCCAATGGCTCACACCTGTAATCCCAACTACAGTTTGAGGGCAGTCCAGGCAAATAGTTTGTGAGACCCATTTGCAAAATAACCAGAGCAAAACAGACTGGAGGTGTGGCTCCAGTGGTAGAACACCTACTTTGCAAGCATGAAGCCCTTAGTCAAACCCCAGTCCCAGAAATATTAAACATATAATAAGATGATATAAGATCAGGATTATTATAATTAAATATTTCACTATATGGCTTGAAAAAATACCACTCCATATTGAATAGTATACCCCAATTCTAAAAATAACTTTGCTAATAAATAAATAAAAGTAACTTTGCAAACTTTTTTGTGCAATCCTTATTCACTAAATCTTGAAAAACCCCCACTTTCTACCAGACCATAATGGAATAAAACTAGAACTCAGTGCTAAAGAAACTACAGAAAATGTTCAAACACAAGGAAACTGAAAAATACATTGTTGAATGACCAGTGGCTCATTTAAGAAATAGAAGGGGATATCAAAAAGCTCCTAGAATCTAATGAAAACTAAAACACATGTGCCAGAACTTTTGGGACACAGCAAAGGCAGCATTAAGAGGAAAACTGATAGCTATGAGTGTCTACATAAAAAAAAAAAAAACCAAAACAAAACAGAGAAATCTTAATAAATTCTCTAATAATGTACTTTAGCCTTCTAGAAAAACAAGAACAAAACAAATCCAAAATTAGCAATGGAAAGAAATAATAAAGTTTAGGGAAGAAATCAATGAAATGGAGACTAAAAGACAGTACAAAATTGGTCCTTTGAAAAGATAAATAAGATTGATAAATCCTTACCCAAGCTGACCAGAAAGAAGGAGGGAAAAGACCTAAAACTAATAAAATTAGAAATGAAAAAGGGGATAGCATAACAAATACCAATGAAATTCATATGATCATGAAGTAATACTTTGAAAACTTATAATAAATTGGAAAATTTAGAAGAAATGAATAAATTTCTAGATGCATTTGACCAACCAAAATTGAACCAAGAAGATATAAACCACTTAAATAGATCAATAACAAGTAATGAGATTGAAGCAGTAATAAAAAGTCCCAACAAAGAAGAGCCTGGAACCCAACAGATTCACTGTGGAATTCTACCAAACTTTTACAGATGAGCTAACACCACTGCTCCTCAGATTCGTCCATGAAATAGAAGGGAAGGACACTACCAAATGTGTTCCATGAAGCCAATATTACACATGTACAAAAAACAGAAAAAGTACACAATAAAAAAAGAGCATTATAGACTACTCTCTCTGAGGAACATAGATGCAAAACATTTCAATAAATTAGCAGAGTGGCCCACATTGTAGAGCTTCTGCCTAGCAAGTGTAAGGCCCTGAGTTCAAACCCCAATACAGCCAAAAGTTTTTTTTTTTTTTCAATAAAATACTTGCAAACCTAATTCAAACACAAGGATCAAGTTGGTTTCATTCTAGGAATGCAAGGATGGTTCAACATATGTAAATCAATAAATGTAAAACACCACATAAACAGAAAAGGACAAAAATCACAGGATCATCTCAATTGATGCTGAAAAAGCCTTTGACAAAATTCAACATATTTTCATGACAAAAGCTCTAAAGAGACCAGGAATAAAAGGACCATACCTTAACATTAAAGCTTATATATGAAAAACTTATAGTTGACATTATACCAAATGGGGAAAAATTCAAATTATTTCCTCTAAAGTCAGGAATGAGACAAGGGTGTCCATTCTCCCCACTCTTATTCAATACAGTATTGGAATTTCTAGCAGGAGCAACAAGGGAAGAGAAAGAAATAAAAG
Source organism: Castor canadensis (assembly GCF_047511655.1). Classification (NCBI taxonomy): domain Eukaryota; kingdom Metazoa; phylum Chordata; class Mammalia; order Rodentia; family Castoridae; genus Castor; species Castor canadensis. Next base: position 108,089,136 of record NC_133390.1, on the reverse strand, counting down.
GGATTCAATAGCAAAGGAAGGAGCCAAATTATTCCTTTTTGCAGATGATATGATCTTACACCTAAAAGACCCTAAAGATTCCACTGAAAATACTCCTAGATATGGGTTGGCAGAGTGGCTCAAGTGGTTAGAGTGCCTGTCTAACAAGCATGAGGCCCTGAGTTCAAACTCCAGTGCCAACAAAACAACTCCCCCCCAAAAAAACAACCAAACTCCTGGATATGCTAAACATTTTTGGTTATCAGGATATAAAATCAGCTTACAAAAATCAATAACTTTTGTATATATGAACAATGAACAAGCTGAGTAAGAAATCAGTAAAAGATTTCCATTTACAATAGTTTAAAAAAAAACCCTACATATAAATATAACAATGATGTAAAAGATCTATACAAAGGAAACAATAAAACCTTTAAAAAAGAAATTAAAGAAAACACCAGGAGATGGAAAGACCTCCCATGTGCAAGGATTGCCAGAAAAAATATTGTGAAAATATTTATTACACTGCTAAAAGCAATGCACAGATTCAATGCAATGCCCATCAAAAACCAATGCCATCCTTTGTAAAAACAGAAAAATCAATTTTAAAATTCATATGGAAGCAGAAAAGATCCTGATAGCCAAAGTAGTTTGAGCAAAAAGAGCAATGTTTAAGATACCACAACACGGACCTCAAATTTTACTACAGAGTAGTAGTAACAAAAACAGCATGGCACCAGTGCAGAAACAGACACAAAGATCAATGGAAGAGAACAGAGTACCCAGACATAAACCCACACAGCTACAGCCATCTGATCTTTTTTTTTTTTTCCAGTACTGGAGCTTGGACTCAGGGCCTACATCTTGAGCCACTCCACTATCCCTTTTTCTGTGAAGAGTTTTTCAAGATAGGGTCTCTCAAACTATTAACCCCTGCTGGCTTTGAACTATCATCCTCCTGATCTCTGCCTCCAAGTAGTTAGGATTACAGGCATGAGTAATGCCGGTAATGCCACCAGTGCCTGGATCAGCCACCTGATCTTTGAAAAAGGAGCCAAAAGCATACACTGGAACAAAGACAGCTTCCTCAACAAATGGTGCTGGAAAACTGAATATCTGCATGTAGAAGACAGAAACTAGACTCCTATATCTCAGCCTGTACAAAAATCAACTCCAAATGGATCAAAGATTTATGGTTGAAACTTTGAAATTATTAAAGGAAAACACTGAAAGATCTAGGCATAAGCAATTATTTTCTGATTGGGATTTCAATTGCCCAGGAAATAAGAACAAGAATAGACAAATGGGATTGCATCAAATTAAAAAGTTTTTGCTTATAGGAGGAAACAGTTACTAGAATCAAGAGCCAACCTACAGAACTGAGTTGAAAACCCATTTCCCAGAAATGGGAGAAAACCAATGGATAAATAATATCCAGAATATACAAAGAGCTCAAAAAATTAAACTGCTAACAAATAATCCAATTAATAAATGGGCAAATGAATTGAACAGACAGTTCTCAGCAGTACAAGTGCCTAATTAACACATGAAGAAATGTTCAGCATCCTTAGCCATAAAGGAAATGCAAATAAAAACAACACTGAGATTCCATCCCACCCCAGTCATTGAGAAAGAAAGGGTCAGCAGAGTGGCCCAGTAAATAGAGCATCTGCATAGCAAGCATAAAGTTCTGAGTTCAAACCCTGGTGCTGCCAAAAAAAGAGAAAAGAAACAATAAATTCTGGTGACGATGTGAGAAGAAAAGGGGGATCCTCATATACTATTGGTACAGATGAAAATAGTGCAACCACTATGGAAATCAGTATGGATGTTCCTCATAAAACTAAAAACAGACCTACCTTATGATCCTGCCATACCACTCTTGGGCATACATCCAAAAGAGTGTAAATCAAAGTATAAGACAGATACCTGCACATTCATGTTGGCAGCTCTGTTCACTATAACCAACTTGTGGAATCAGCTGAGGCGCCCAACAACTGATGGATGGATGAAGAAAATATGGCATATATATGGAGCATTATTTAGCCATAAAGAAAAATGAAATAATGTCATTTGCAAGAAAATGAATGGAATTGGAAATCATGACAAGCAAGATAAGCCAATTCAAAATGTCAGATATTACATCTTTTCACTTGTTTGTGGAATCCAGACCTAAAATGATGATGATACTAATGGGACATGAATGTGAAAGGCGGACTGTCTGCGGGATCAGTGGGAGGTGCAGGAGGAAAGGAGGTATACTGAGAGGTGAAAAGGATTGAAATGTGTTACAGATAACAAAGATAGCGTAATGGAACCCACCAAACACTGTTTGAAAAAGTGGGAAGGAGGGAAGGGGTTAAGGGAATATAAGGAAGGGGGTGAACTAGGTCAAAGTACACTATGCAATTATGGAATTGTCACAGCGAAAAACCCTCGTACTATCAACGTTCACTTATTAAAAAGTAAAACAAAATTTAAAAAGAACACATTTCAGTTACATTAAGGGTCAGCTGTGTATCCAGGGTCTAGGATGAGCGCACGTGATCTTGTGTAACCCTTTCTGCTGTCATTTGGATCTGAATGCTCCAAAAGCCCCTGTGTTAAATCAAGGCTTGAACCTCAGCTTGGCACTATTTGGAGGTTGTAGAACCTTTAAGAGGGGGGTCTAGTGGAAGGAAGTCAGTCAGGTCATAAGGGGCATGCCCTTGCAAAGGGTAGTGGGACTCTAGATCCTCCTTTCTCCTCTCTCTCTCTCTCTCTCTCTCTCTCTCTCTCTCTCTCTCTCTCTCTCTCTCTCCATTTCCTGGTTGCCATGAAGTAAACAGGCCTCCCCTACCATGTGTTCCTCCTGCCATAATATGTTGTGTTGCTACAGGCTCAAAGCAATAAGGCCAAGCAACCATGACTGAAGCTGTGAGCCAGAATAAACCTTTCTTCCTTAAAAGTTTATTATCTTTGATGTCCTGTCAGTATTACAAAGCTGACTGGCATGCCTTCTGTTTTGTCCTAACCAATAGAATGTAGCAAGGGTGATGGGAAGTGACCTGTGATGACATAATGGTGTAGAACACTCTGTCTTGCTAGGAAACTCGCTCTAAAGCATCTCCTTGCTGGTTTGTTAAAATAATTGGCCATGTTAAGAAAGCTCATGTGGCAAGGAACTGCTGTGGCCTCTTAAGAGTTGATCGTGTTCTCAAGGAGCTGGGAGCTGCTGCCCACAGCCACCCAAACTGCAAGCAGCCAAGGCCTTCAGCCCTACTACTATCTGGTTGTGAACTCTGACAATAAGCTAAGTGACCCTGGAAGTGGATACTTCTCAGGTCAAATCTACAGATGGGAATATATCCCAATGAGCACTGTGATTGTAATCACGTGAGTTCCCAAGCAGACAACTTGGCTAACACTGAAACTGAAATGATAAATGTGTGTTGTCTTAAGGGGTTAAGATTGTAGTAATTTGTCATCCAGCAATAAATAGATGACTAATACACTAATGTGCTTAGCTTTGGCATTTTTGAATTGCTTTTATTTGTAAATAATTAGAAATCCCAGAAATGAATATTAAGAATAGCTGAAAATAGGCTGACTGGCAGAGTAGCTCAAGCAGTAGAGCACCTGGCAAACAAGTGTGAGGACTTGAGTTCAAACCCCAGTACCATCAAATACACACACACAGTTGAAAATAATTGCTTATATTTAAACAAATCCTAGGTCAAAATACTCTGTTTGTAGCACAGCAGTCTACTCATAACTGAAATATGTATATGACTGGGAAAGACAAGAAGTTGTTAGGTTGTATATGTCCTGGTTAACTACTAAAAAAAGTTATAGCCAAATAAGCATTTATACATGGGAGGAAGAAAAGGCAACTTATGATTACTTTAAGGAAATGTACTTGAATACATTATTTCAATCAAATAAGTATGAGTCAGAAAAAATAATTGAAATAAAAAAGCCTGTGATCTACAAGAAGTGGTAAGCAATAGAACCAGTGAAGATTATAGTTAAATCTAAACAATTAAGATGTAATTATAGAATTTAGTGCAGCCATTAAAAAGGATTTTTAAGTAGAAGGATGGGGAGGTGTAGCTCAATGGCAGAGTGCTTGCTTAGCATGTGTGAGCCTTGGGTTCAGTTTCCTGCACAGCAAGGAAAATAAAACAAAACTAATAACAGTAATAAAGAAAATAAAAATAGAAGTGAAATATAAAAATTTTTAAATGAGAGTTTGTAACTAGATTCAGATTTTCTTTTGAGACAGGGTTTCTCTGTGTAGCCCAGGCTAGCCTTGAACTCACCATTCTCTTGACTCAGCATCCCAAGTACTGGGATTACAATGCGTGTAATCCACAAAGAGCTAGATTCAGATTTTGAAAAATGACACCTCGGAAATGACACAGTAGAGAGCCATGTAAAAATGTTCTGAAATTTTTATCTTTTGCGAGGAAAGAAATAAAAACATGATTAAAGGGGAAATACAAGAGTGTTCCTGCAAAGTAGGTGATTATTGCATTCATTCCTAGCTGTTTGACTTAAATATTTTTTTTTACAATGACCATGTACATTTGTGACTAAAAACAGCATATGTGTGATTTCTCTTCTATTTCATTGAGACAATAAATGATGTGTGATTAGTGTTGCCTAGATTCAAACATTTTAGGCTTTTTTTTTTTTTTAAAAAAAAACATTGTAGTAGAGTTTGAATTCAGGCCCTTGTGTAGGCAGGTGTTGCATCATTCAAGCTGTACCTCCAGCCCTTTTTTGCTTTAGTTTGTTTTTAGATAGGGTCTCATAATTTTGTGTGGGCTGGCCTCAGAGCTTGATCCTCCTACCTGTCTGCTGAGTAGCTGGGATTACAGGAGTATCATCCAGCCTTTGGAGATGTTGTCCAATTTGAGAATGGATTAACAGATACTGGAGTACCTAGACCCAGCAGACATCTCTGCCAAAAGCGAAGTACAATGGACCCATACATTCTTATCTTCAAGACTTATTCCCATGACTCTAGTAGCTAGAAATTGGTAATAAATGCTCAGAGTATACACTGTTGAGAGACTATTGTTCTTGACTCCTGAGTTGAGAGACTAGCAGAAAAAATACATGCCTTGATACAGATGTGTCCATGGTGTGTGGTCGCAGAAGTCAGGGGCTGTGAGGCCCCTGGGGAGTTTTAGGCAGTGGGGAGTGAGTTTAGAGCAGAAACAGAACCTAGCTGTTGTATTTACTTTTCCATATTGGACTTCTGTTCAGCCTTTGGACAAAGGGATTGGACTAATGTAAGTTGGAAAACAACAGCCCTGAAGCCTATAATTTATGTTTACAGCTGGAAGAAGTGAGTGCTAGGTGAATAGAACAGATGTTATTGACTGGCAAATTTGTGGATACGCTAAGTCCAATCAAATAGAGGACCAGCAAGAGCTTTCCAGGTGCCAGAGGGCTCTCACTCATCACTGCATTATATAGAGATACTGAAAATGTAACAAGATGGGAAAAGTCTATTATGAAAGCTTCTCTGGGGGAGATTACTAGGTAGTTGGAAAGCATTCATTCATTTATTCATTAACTATTTACTGAGAACTTTCTGTGTGCTTGTCATTGTTCTGGGTGTTGGGATGAGTAGTGAACAGAAAGTTAGAGGCACTGCTCTTGTGGAGACTATGTTCCAGTGGGGGAGTTAGGCAGTAAATAATAACCATACTACTTATTATTTGTCAGGCACAGAATAAGAGAACAGATTAAGGGGACAGAGTGATGGAAGAGGAGCATTTTACAGTGTGGTGAGGGGAGACTTTTAGGTTAATGTGACTTTGAGCAGAGATCTGAAAACAATGAGGGAGCAACAGACAAAACATGACAGAAACAGGAAACAGAAACACAGGCCATGAGGCAGGAGCTGGCAGATGAGTTTGAAGAATAGTGAAGAGACCAGGGTGGTTAGAGTGGAGGAAGACAGGAGAAGGAGGTGAGATAAGATGATGTGTGGGGAGCAAGAAACTTCCAAAGAGGCTTTCTCAAGAAGCAACAAATCATTGCTAAAATTTATTCCAAAACATGTAACACTGAGTCGTTTGTTTTCTGAGCAAGATTTTGCTTCTTTGAATCAGGGAGGCATACAAATTTGGGACTTGAGCTGGGCCTCTCAGAGCAAGGAAGTTGTGCTGAGCACTGCCACCTGGTAGTGACACCTGTCTTTCTGGATACTGTTTGTACATGACTCTCTGTCCCTGTATAAACGGTGAGTGGGTATCACAAAAACAAAGAGTTGAAGTAGTCTGAAATTGTTAGCTTGTCTAGCTGCCCACTGCTCTACAATTGTTTTGTTTGTTGACCAAATATAATGAAGAGAGTCTAAAAACTTAGGAAAAGAGAATTCCTGGACTCAGTCACCTGCCATCTTCAAAGCCAATGGTGGCTGGTCCATCCTTTTTCATGGTGCCATCTCTCTGTCTCTGTCCCTTCTGTCTTCCTGTTCTTCATTTAAGGACTTTTGTGATGACATTGGTTTCACCCAGATAATCCAGGATAATCTCTTTATTTTAAGATCAGCTGATTAGCAAATTCGATTCCATTTGCAGCCTTAATTCTCCGATGCCACATTACAAAATGCATTCATGTGTTCAAGGGATTATGATGTGGCCATTTGTGGGCTGTTATCCTTACAATTGGGTGTTTCTGTGTTATATCATGTATAATAAGATGATGATAGTAATTAAGGTGACTTCCTGAGCTGTATGAGATGTCTTTAAAAAACTATGGAACCCAAGGAGAAATTCTTGGGAAGCTCTCATTTGTAGTTGGTCTATCAAAAGTACAGGTGACTCAGGACTTGGATTGGTGATTGACATCTCACATGGGAGAGTCTTGTGGGACTGAGCCTCTAACTTGTGGGATCTGACATGCTCTCCAAGTAGTGTCAGAAATGAATTGAGCTGTAGACCACCCTGTTGGTATCTACAGTTGATTAGTGTGAGGAAAAATCCTACACATTTGGTGTCAAAAGCATTATTACCAAAACCAATTTAGGACCCTTTTAGACCTTAAGCATAAGGATACCTGACCCTTAATTATGGATAGATGATATGGTATAGAGAGGCCAGAGAGTTGTCTTATGGTTTCCTGCTCACTCTATTCCCACTTCACCATTAAAACAAAGGGATTGGACAGGTTCATCTGCCCAGAAGAGCAAAGCCCTAAGTTCAACCCCCAGTGCCCCCAAAACAAAACAACCCAAAGAAATTGGGACAATTTCTAAATATGAGCGGATAATCTGAGCCACTCTCTTTTTTTCAGAGCTGAAAGTTCGTTTTCCACTACTCTTAGTCCATCTTCTGTGGGGAAAAAAAAGGTACTGAATGGGCCACCATACTACTTATCTACTCTGACTTAACAAGTCACCTCAAAACTTAGAGACTGAAAACATAAACGCTTATTACCTCCTTGTCTTCCTAAGTCAGATATCTGAAGCAATGAGCTGGACACCTCTGATTCAAGATACAGGGTGTCATTTAAAGGTCTGACTGGGGGAGGGTTCACTTCCAAGCTTACTCATCATTGTTGGTAGGCTTCAGTTCCTGGTGGGTAGCTGGACTGAGGTCCCTCAGTTAGTGGTCAGGTGTGGAGACCTCTCTGAGCTGTTTGCCATGTAAGCTTTTCATAACGAGTGATGTTTTGAACACTCTTAGGATGATGGGCAGTGTGAGAGGCAGAGCCATGAGAGCCACAGTCTCAGAAGTGACACCTCGCCACATCTGCCACATCCATTTGTTAGGAGTGAGTTATTGGGTTCAGTCCACCCTCAGAGAGAATGGACGACTCAAGTGCACGATACCAGGAGGAGAGGATTATTGAGGCTGCTTAAGATGTTGCTGATCACAGCCACTATCTGAAAACACTTTTAATTAAAGCATCAGGTTACAATGTGTTGCCTTCGAAGTCACCTAGCAGATATAGATACAAAGCAAGCTCCATTCAAAAGAGATAAAAGAGGGCTGGAGGGTAGCTCAGCTGGGATTGATCCCCAGAAATGCCAAAAAAAAAACCAAAATTGTACCCAGAAACAAGTTGTAACATTTTGTTACTCAACCTTTGATTAATGACTATAATCTATATCAGATAGAAGCCATAATAAAAAAATTGCTACACCTCCTACCATAATAATCACGAACTGAATTTCTCTCTACTAGGCCTATTTTTCCTCACATAGTTTGTAAGTTGACATTATAAATAGTAAAACAATGGAAATGCAGGAGATATATGTTGAAATAAGTGGACCCTAAGAGTGTCTTATTAGAAAAGTCGAAGTATTAAATATTAAATGAAAGCCAAATTCTCCAGTACTAGAATCCATTCTGGAGCAGCAGAAAAACTCCCATACTAATCAAAATAATAGAAGTGAAGAAGAACTATTCATCAGAACCTTCATGGAAATGCATAGTGTGTATTTGATTATTGGTGGAGCAATTTAGTGCAGAATTAATAAGGTGTAACAAATGTAATTTCTATAAAGATAGATACTATTAAGGAAATAAATATATAAATAGCAGTATCTCTGAAAGCACAGATATCAGTTATATTTGGGTGATTTTTTTATGGTGGGTAGGCATATACAGTTTTTGAAAAGTAATTATTTTTATTGCTCTCCCTCCTCTAGTTCCTCTTTTCTTTAGTTTAATTTCTTTTTTCTTCCCTGTCTAATTTTTTTTTTCTATTTCTTCTATTTGTCATTTAAGTTATTGCTGCTTAAAGTTTGCTTCTGGTCTTAGATGTATCACCAGGTTTTGCCTGAAAATACCTTGAATCATAAGTGTATAAAATCAGTATTTTTGTTTCTGGATCCCAATTTCTATCCTTGAAAAGAAGTAACTGAGAAGATACTAACTTCCATATCTGCTATGTCTTGCCTAGACAACAGGTTAATTAGACATTCTTTTCCGATTAATATCTTTGGTGTTGAATTCACCCAAGTCCTAGTTTGTGTTTTAATATTAAAACATTGACTCAGGCATGATAATTACAATGCCACTATAAATAAAAAATCTTTTAACAGCTTTATGAAGGTGTAGTTGACATACAGTAACTTGAGACAAAATCTTGAATTTTTATGTCACTTTTTTCACTATAATATTACATTATGAATGTTTTGATAGAAAACTTCTCTTAAGGGAGAATATAAGCACCTTTGTAATAGGTGTTTTGACAATAACCTTGGTGGACATGGCAAACACTGTTAGTTGCCAATGCAATCTTGTTAAGAACACCAGTTTTGTTCAGATTATTAGGTGGCAATAAACACAGGGTGGGATCTCTTCTAAATTCCAAAATATAAAATTCAATTTACTCAATTCCATCACTTTTGCTTTTGTGTACGTGAATGGTATAGTTGTGTTCAATGCAATGTGAGGCAAAGTCTGTAGGGTACTTCTGAGAAAAATTTTCTTTCCTCTGAGACATCTGGGATCTCCAAGAGACAAACCAAAACACTGGGAATGCAGAGTGAAAGGTGCTTTTCTTTTTTTTTTTTTTTGTGGTACTGGAGTTTGAACTCAGGGCTTCTCACTTGCAAAGCAGAAGCTCTACTACTTGAGCCACACCTCCAATCCATTTGGCTTTGATTGTTTTGGAGATGGGATCGCCCAAACTATTTTCCTAGTGTTGCCTAGAAATGTGATCCTCCCTATCTCAGTCTGGCATGTAGCTAGGACTCCAGGCATGAGCCACCAGTGCCCGGCTGGGATTTAGGTCTTTAATGATCATGTTGAACTGCTAAATAACCCCAAATCAGGAGTACCTTTGAGCTTCTGGTTATGTGGTATCATAAATAGTCTTATCAGTGCCACTGGACAAACTGCCACTGGTGAGAACCATTCATATGTGCACCACAGTGATCCTGGACCTTGTTGTTTAAGCTCCTTTAGAAAGAAATTTTATTGCTTGCAGCCAGAAGCATCCTACCTCATAACACAGGGCAGCCAGGGTCCAATATTAGGAAAACATGTCTGGGTACCAGTTTATAACTTGCAAACAACTATTATTAGAAAGTTTTAAATTACAAGGAACAGAAGCCATGACTCAGAGCTAAAATAAAAGGAATTCATTGGGTCATGTAAATGAGAAATCCAAATGTAGGGCAGGCTTCGGGTGGTTTGACCAAGCAGCTTTTTTTTTTTTTATTGTTGTGCCGGGGGTATATTGTGACATTTACAAAAGTTCTTGTAATATATCATAGTTGAATTCATCCCTCCATCATTCTCCTTCATCCCTGTTCCCCCCATTCCTGGAATAGTTTAAACAGGTATCATTTTTCCTTTTACATACATGTGCACACAGTATTTGCACTGTATTCACCCTCCTCCACCCTTTCCTTATATCCAGCCCCCCCTCACACTGGTACCAACCATCCTCCCTGTTCTCTGAATTATAAAAACCAAAATGACATTTTTGTTTGTTCAAAAGAGCTGTACAGGGAGTTTCCTTGTGACATTTCCATGTATATATGTATTATAACCCAAACTGGTTCATTCCCTCTTTCCCCCTTTTACTTTACTCCACTTCTTATGGTGATTTCAACAGGTTTAAACGTTCTATATTCATTTTTATATAGGAAATACATCAACTATGTTCACCTTCTTAATGTTCTTCTTTGATGTCATCTAAAGTCTGGCTTTTTTCCTCCATGATTTTCTAAATTCCATCTTCTCCATTTGTTGGCTTCTTCTTCCGGTTAGTTTTCTTCACAGTAGCAAAATCATTTGCAGCAGTTTCAGGTCTCACATTTCCACATCCCACCCCCTCTCAAAGTGCCAGGGAGTTGAAATGCTCTGATTGGCTTAGCCTAAGTCAAATGTGCAGTTCCTGGAGCAGGGATAGAATCTGATTTCTTAGAAAGGAGAAATAGAACCCAACTGCAAAATGTCCCCTCTGTGGGATGAGGATTATAATGGAAAGTGACTTTTAAGATCTGTTTGAAACTTATTTATATGTACTCTGAAAAGAATCTGAGATGAAATAACCAATGATGTTAGGCCCAAGCATAACATTTGGTTTGCTGTTTGGGAACTATGGATAGCCCTAGTTATCTGACAACCATTTTTAAGTCATGGTTTGAACATTTGTGAGATAAGACTTCTGTTTATTTCCAGAATTAGATGTCAAGGCAATCAATAGTGATTTAAAGCAGCTGCTTCAGGAGAAATGTCAAACTCTTTGCTTTTTAAAAATGTTAATGGGAAATTTCAAGATCTGTGAACTCTTTTTCAACACCTTTACTTTTCTGAAATCCAAAATTACTAGTATAAAAAAAGAATGCAAGGCAATTCAGTCAAATTCACAAACATTCACTGACACAGCTGCCATTTTTACCAGAAAACAAAGCAAAATTGGCAGGAAACACAACCAGCTATTTGCAAAGGCACTTGACATCCTCACATTGTGTTTGGACAAATTCCTGGCATAGGCTGCTTAGTGGCAAACAATGGTCATCCGAAAGCCTGGCCTAGGTACTCACCACCCTATAAACCTTAAATTCATTTCATACCTGCGTTTGAAACTTGGAAATCCTGCCAACTTGTTTTCCCAGATTTGGCAAAAATTCCAGTGCACTGTACCATATCATAATCAGACAAAATTCATTTCTCAAGTTCATTAGCTAACTGGAATCAGTAAAAAGAAATGTGGTGTCTCCTTTACAAAAGAATCTGACCGTCGGAGGTCTTTATTATTTTGACCAGAGCTGCACAAGGTAGGCCCTGGGTTTTCCTCTCAGAAACATTCCTAGTCAGGTGAGGCTATCCATGCCCAACACTATAAAGATTTTGTTACTTTCTCCCAGAAAATGATTCTACAAGCTAATTGCTTTTATTATGGAAATGTATTCCCAAGCTGAACTGCAAGAGTGATTTTGAAAATTCAGTGCCATGCAATGTGTATATAAAAAGCTGCTTAGGAGGGGAGAAAGGAGACAGCCAATGACAATTCCTTGCTAGTGCTTAAAGATTTTCTATGGTTTAAGCAATTAACCTTTTCTTGAATTTTTAGAAAGGACAATTTTGGCATTTTAAATAACCACAGCAGTGCTGTGTTCGCACTGTAAGTAGAAATGCAAGTAATGGAAAACATTGATATTTCCCCAAGTGTGCACTCCAGCTTTCCTCTCACATGTACTAAAATGGCCATATAGGGTAGTTGTTAAGAGCTTGGCTCCAGGCCAAGCTGCCTGAACCCTGGGGCTGAATCCTGGCTCTGCCATTTGTTTAACTGGGTGACCTTGGGTAGATTACAAACTTTCCGTGCCTTGGCTCCTTTGTCTACAAAGTGAGGCTGAAAACTAACTGCCTGTGTCACAGGGCTATTAGAAGATTAAATGAGTCAACATATGTAGAGGATTTAAAGTTGTAAGCACAATTTAAGCATCAGGTAAAAGTCAATGCATCTGAAACTTCAGATTCATTTACTGAAGGGAAGTTGTTCAGAATTCCAAGATAATGTATTTCCAAATTGTATCTTTTGCAGACAAAAGTATCTGCTTTGAAAAGTCATTCAGCTATCTTATTAAAAGATGAATAGCATATCATTAAAAGAAATTTTGATTATTGTGTAAGAAATAGTTTCATTATGAGCAAACATTTCAAAATATATATAAACATTGTATATAATATGTGAGCAATGTATATAAACATGTAAGCATTTCAAAATGTTAAATATTATTTAACAAATATTTAATATTCACCTACCACGCACAGGGCACACTGTTCTAGCATGGGTTTGATGATGGTGTATGAAAGTCTACAAAATCCTTGCTTACATGGAGCTTATATCCTGTCAGGATGACGTAGACATAACTGAACTAACGAATGATGTATCAGGTGGTGATAAGTTCTATGAAGAAATATAAGGCAGAATTGGGGTAGAGAGAGATGGCTAGTTGGCATCTACAGGGAAGGCCTCTGTGACAAGGCCACCCTGGAGAATGGCCCAAAGAAAGGAGGGAATGAGCTATGTGGACATTTGAGCAACAGAATGAGTAGGAATCAGGAATAGGAAGTGCAAAGGCCCTGAGATGTGACTCTGCTTGGTATGTTTAAGGAATGGCAGGATACAATATAAACCCAGGAAATGGACTCCAGAGCTGGCATTCTATATTCCAATATTACCTTCTGTGTTTTCCTTCTTAAATGCTCTGCTTAGACAGGAAGATTAGATGAAAACATGATAATTACAGTTAAATATAAATTATACAGTCTTACATCTTGTGTGTATGTTCACTTACATATGGATTCCAAAGAATCAGCATGGACGACGAATTTGACTTTCCCTTTTCAAAAGAAGAATGGGAAGCAAAATATATTAAATTAAGAACAGAAACTAGGACATCTCAAACACATGAGAAAGACCCTTAGCTTAAGGGTTTGTGTGTGTGTGTGTGTGTGTGTGTGTGTGTGTGTGTGTGGGTGCGTGTGTAAAATTTTCCATGCCTATTTCTTTGTCTGAGTTGATTGCTTGGTCCCTACCTGAAGAATCCCTGACCACAATACAGGTTAAGAATCATGCCTGTTAGCAATACTTTACAATCTAGAAATATTTTTGGTTTTGTTTTAAAAAAATCTCAAATGGGTAAAAATGTAACATTAAAAACAAACCAGGCTTTCCATGTCTTAATTTGAAAAAGTATGGAGGAAACCAATTGCTTTTTTAAAAGGTTTTGTAGGGATGGTACCAGTGAGAGAATAATTGCTAATTAGCTGTATTAAAGCTGAGAAACTAAACGTGGGAGAGCTTATTCTGGGGAAATTGTAAAGAGTCGCAGATAACTTGATAGAGCAGCAGCTGGGGAACGTTCCAAGGATCATGCACAACTGAGTGTTACACGCTTTCTATTTCAGAGGCAGGGCCAAACATCCTGAGTAAAGAGACTCTAAATCAGTCGTTCTCAACTTAGAAAGTGTGTTATTTTGGGTCCTCTGAGAGTCAGCGACCAAAATGGAATTCAATGTGAACAGATTTTATTAGGGGAAACACCTGCATGAGAGAAAAAAAGGGAGGCTGGGTGAGCTGTCAAAATGTGATGCCAGTCTGACTCTGACTAAAGGAGACAGGGAAAAAACATGAGGAGGGAATGGCCTAGGCCATCGAGTCGTTTAAGGAAGGTTCAGCAACATTGTCAGGGAGTCCTCGAGCAAAACTCTTCCATCAGAGAAGCCCCATGGGCCTGTCTTGGTACTTTGTGTCCCCCTGCAGCACTAAGTTAATGGCCTGGAGCAGCCCGTGGGAAGCCCAAGCTCAGCAGAGACGGTTTGCAGTGTGGACCCTCAGCCAATCATGCTGGTGTTGAAGTGGAGAGGTTTCATGGCCACAGAGCAGCATCAGAATTATTTAGGAAGCTGGGGCTGGTAGAGTGGCTCAAGTGGTAGAACATCTGCCTAACAAGTGTGAAGCCTTGAGTTCAAACCCCAGTACTGCCAAAAAGAATTTTAAAATGTGCAGAATTACTTAGGAAGTTTTCTTTCTGCATCTTCTACCTGCCAGCCTCTCCACCCCAACTCAGGATATCATTATCAGCCGTGCAGACCTGCTACTTAGAGAAACATAGCCATCAGCTTGGGACAGGTGGGGATGTGTCAATATTCCTCACATGTGCCAAGATGGTAAAAGTGGATCAAACCATGAGAAATAGAAAAATACCTTCTGTTTACTTTATCAATACATTGTTAGTCAAGAGCTTCATAAAAGGCTTACTAAGGATTTGTTACAAAATTATTCAGTAGCTGTTATGGTTTGAACATGAATTGTCCCCCACAGTATCATGTATTAGGAGCTTGGTGTCCAGCTGGTGGCACTGTTTTGGGAGGTTCTAGAAACTTTAGGAATTGTTACCTAGTTGGAGGAAGTAGGTCCCTGAGAGCTGGTCCTTGTCCCTGGCCCCTTCCCATCTCCCTCTCTGATTCCTGACCGCCATGATGTGAACTGCTCTGTTCCACCGTGATCTCCCCATTATGATGGACTGAGACTTCTGAAACTGTGAGTCAAAATAAATCCTTCTTCCCTTTAAGTTGTTTTTCTCAGGTATTTGGTCACAGTGGCAATAAAACTGACAACCGGTTAGTTGATAAATTGCATGTCTGTGTCTTTGATTTGTACTAAAATTTCAGAGGATAAAGTTGTTCTGTAAAGAGTTCCCAAGGTTATGGGATAGAGCCCAGTATTATGGAGTTCCAAGGACATGTCAGTAAAAGGCCTACAGGTGAAGGATAACTCAATAAAGGTTACACTGTGACTGCAACACTGGGATTGTGGGACCTGCCATCTTGATCATGCCCCCTTAACTTTCTACTCTTGCTCCTTATTGAAACCTTCTTCTCTCAGATGTTCAGTGAAGCACTTCCTATTGACTATAGTGTATAGGATGACGCTTTTCCTACCATGGGATCTGACCTAGAGCATAGCACTTGGTTTATAGTCTCTCTTTGAACTTAAGTAAGCAGTGTCCTGAAAGCCACATTACATGCAACAAACACTAACTGGTTCCCAACTGCCATTATTTTAAATGGAAATATCTGTGATAGCTATTTAGAACCAAGTATGGAGGAAGAAAATGATTCTTTTTTTTTTTTTTAGTGTTTTAGCAAAACACTAAAATTGAAAATTTAAAAAAAACCCAACTAACTGGGTTGATTTCCTTTTAACTCAACCTGTTACACTTGTATTTCTAAAAAAAAAAAAAAAAAGGAGACTTTGAAATATGCTTTGCCAAACCACACCTATCTCCTCCCATCCAATCCTTGTACATGTTCTTTTCTTTTTCCTTCCTCCCATGAGAGCTGCCTGTGTGCATCTAAGGCTTTATTGTTCAGTAGATGTTAATCTTTGGGATGAATGCCAAATAAGAATGTACTCCTCTCTTAAGCTCCCAAACCACAGGATATAATTCTGTTGTAAAGTTAACAGATATTTTAAAATTAGATTTAGACACATAGTCACAGCACCATCAGGCCTTCTTTTCAATTTCTGGCTGGGTGCCCTGCAGCAAACATGGGTTCTATCCAAAGACATTTTCACAGAGTAATGTTTACAATTACAACAGAGTGACATTTCATACTTACTTTATGCCTGTTTACAACTTTGTCTTCCCAAAAGAGAAGACTCTATGATTTCAACATCTGTCCTAAATGCAGGCACATCATGTTTGGATGTCACAACCTTAAGACTTACTGTTTCCTAATGTTTTTATAGACACTCTGATGCTAAATTCATATTGCTTTGAGCTTGACTTCCATAGAATTGTAATAGTGTTGGAACTAGTCCAGATATGATTAACTAGTTTCAAGGGAATACCACATAAAACCCGGAGCTGACATGATGAATGAGTGTTGATAAAGCTGAACGTTCTTTCAAATCTAACCAAATTAGATTATAGTGAGAAATAGCAAAGCTGCCAGCAGCAAGGTATAATATTTTTAAAAATTTTAAAAATCATATAAAATTTACCATCTTGACATTTTAAATGTATATTTCACCAGTGTTATTTATATTCATTGTTGTGAAACAGATTTCCAGAACTTTTTTTTTATCTATCTGAAACTCTATACCCATTTAACTATTTCCCATTTCCTCCACCCACCAGACTCTGGTAGCCATCATTCTACTTTGTTCTCATGAATTTGACTACTTTGAATACCTCATATTTGTAGTTTTGTAAGAGCTTATTTTACGTAGCAGAATGTTCTCAAGGTTCATCCATGTAGCATATGACATGACTTCCTTCCCCTTAAAGGCTTAGAAGTATTCCATTGTATGCATACACATTTTGGTTGTGCATTTAGGCAGCTTCCACTTCTGGGCTATTGTGAGTAGTACACTATGAACATGGCAATACAAGGTATCATTTTGAAATTCACATTTTCCTATAATGATGATGGATTTGGGTAGACTTAATCATATTCTCTTAACCATTCCTTTGATCTTGTATCTCCTGTATTTTGTATCTCTACCAGTCTTCCTATATATCCAGTGAAAATAATATAAATGTATTATTCAAAGCTCTTTGAAATATAATGTCAACCCTGTTTTGTCTCGTGGAGATTCCTCTAAGTTTCCTCTTTTTAAAGTTTATAGCCATGAGTGCATATATTAAAAAGACTGAAAGATCCCAAATCAATGACCTAATGATACATCTCAAACTCCTAGAAAAACAAGAACAAGCAAATCCCAAAACAAATAGAAGGAGAGAAATAATAAAAATAAGAGCTGAAATCAATGAAATAGAAACCAAAAAAACCATACAAAGAATTAATGAAACAAAAAGTTGGTTCTTTGATAAAATAAACAAGATCTATAGACCCCTGGCAAACCTGACTAAAATGAGGAGAGAAAAAACCCAAATTAGTAGAATCAGGAATGCAAAAGGGGCGATAACAACAAACACCATGGAAGTCCAGGAAATCATCAGAGACTACTTTGAGAACCTATATTCAAATAAATTTGAAAATCTAAAAGAAATGGACAGATTTCTAGATACATATGATCATCCAAAACTGAACCAAGAGGAAATTAATCACCTGAATAGACCTATAACACAAAATGAAATTGAAGCAGCAATCAAGAGTCTCCCCAAAAAGAAAAGTCCAGGACCTGATGGATTCTCTGCTGAATTCTATCAGACCTTTAAAGAAGAACTGATACCAACACTCCTTAAACTGTTCCATGAAATAGAAAGGGAAGGAAAACTGCCTAACACATTTTATGAAGCCAGTATTACACTTATCCCAAAACCAGGCAAAGACACCTCCAAAAAGGAGAACTATAGGCCAATCTCCTTAACGAACATTGACGCAAAAATCCTCAAAAAAATAATGGCAAACCGAATTCAACAACACATCAAAAAGATTATTCACCACGACCAAGTAGGCTTCATCCCAGGAATGCAGGGGTGGCTCAACATATGAAAATCAATAAATGTAATAAACCACATTAACAGAAGCAAAGACAAAAACCACTTGATCATCTCAATAGATGCAGAAAAAGCCTTTGATAAGATCCATCACCATTTCATGATAAAAGCTCTAAGAAAACTAGGAATAGAAGGAAAGTACCTCAACATTATAAAAGCTATATATGACAAACCTACAGCCAGCATTATACTTAACGGAGAAAAACTGAAACCATTCCCTCTAAAATCAGGAACCAGACAAGGATGCCCACTATCCCCACTCCTATTCAACATAGTACTGGAATTCCTAGCCAGAGCAATTAGGCAAGAAGAAGGAATAAAAGGAATACAAATAGGTAAAGAAACTGTCAAAATATCCCTATTTGCAGACGACATGATCCTATACCTTAAAGACCCAAAAAACTCTACTCAGAAGCTTCTAGACATCATCAATAGCTATAGCAAGGTAGCAGGACATAAAATCAACAAAGAATAATCATTAGCATTTCTATACACTAACAATGAGCAAACTGAAAAAGAATGTATGAAAGCAATTCCATTTACAATAGCCTCAAAAAAAATCAAATACCTAGGTGTAAACCTAACAAAAGATGTGAAAGACCTCTACAAGGAAAACTATACACTTCTGAAGAAAGAGATTGAGGAAGACTAGAGAAAGTGGAGAGATCTCCCATGCTCATGGATTGGTAGAATCAACATAGTAAAAATGTCGATACTCCCCAAAGTAATCTACATGTTTAATGCAATTCTCATCAAAATTCCAATGACATTCATTAAAGAGATTGAAAAAATCTACCGTGAAATTTATATGGAAACACAGGAAGCCACGAATAGCCAAGGCAATACTCAGTCAAAAGAACAATGCTGGAGGTATCACGATACCTGACTTCAAAGTATATTACAAAGCAATAGCAATAAAAACAGCATGGTACTGGCACAAAAACAGACATGAAGACCAGTGGAACAGAATAGAGGACCCAGATATGAAGCTACACAACTATAACCAACTTGTCTTTGACAAAGGAGCTAAAAATATACGATGGAGAAATAGCTTCTTCAACAAAAACTGCTGGGAAAACTGGTTAGCAGTCTGCAAAAAACTGAAACTAGATCCATGTATATCACCCTATACCAATATTAACTCAAAATGGATCAAGGATCTTAATATCAGACCCCAAACTCTAAAGTTGATACAGGGAAGAGTAGGAAATACTCTGGAGTTAGTAGGTATAGGTAAGAACTTTCTCAATGAAACCCCAGCAGCACAGCAACTAAGAGATAGCATAGATAAATGGGACCTCATGAAGCTAAAAAGCTTCTGTTCATCAAAAGAAATGGTCTCTAAACTGAAGAGAACACCCACAGAGTGGGAGAAAATATTTACCAGCTACACATCAGACACAGGACTGATAACCAGAATATATAGGGAACTTAAAAAACTAAATTCTCCCAAAACTAATGAACCAATAAAGAAATGGGCACGTGAACTAAACAGAACTTTCTCAAAAGAAGAAATTCAAATGGCCAAAAAACACATAAAAAATGCTCACCATCTCTAGCAATAAAGGAAATGCAAATTAAAACCACACTAAGATTCCACCTCACCCCTGTTAGAATAGCCATCATTAGCAAGACCATTAACAACAGGTGTTGGCGAGGATGCGGGGAAAAAGGAACCCTCTTACACTGTTGGTGGGAATGTAAACTAGTACAACCCCTCTGGAAAAAAATCTGGAGGCTACTTAAAAAGCTAAACATTGATCTACCATATGATCCAGCAATACCACTCTTGGGGATATACCCAAAAGACTGTGACACAGGTTACTCCAGAGGCACCTGCACACCCATGTTTATTGCAGGACTATTCACAATAGCCAAGTTATGGAAACAACCAAGATGCCCCAGCACTGACGAATGGATTAAGAAAATGTGGTATCTATACACAATGGAATTTTATGCAGCCATGAAGAAGAACGAAATGTTATCATTCGCTGGTAAATGGATGGAATTGGAGAACATCATTCTGAGTGAGGTTAGCCTGGCCCAAAAGACCAAAAATCGTATGTTCTCCCTCATATGTGGACATTAGATCAAGGGCAAACACAACAAGGGGATTGGACTTTGAGCACATGATAAAAGCGAGAGCACACAAGGGAGGGGTGAGGATAGGTAAGACACCTAAAAAACTAGCTAGCATTTGTTGCCCTTAACGCAGAGAAACTAAAGCAGATACCTTAAAAGCAACTGAGGCCAATAGGAAAAGGGGACCAGGAACTAGAGAAAAGGTGAGATCAAAAAGAATTAACCTAGAAGGTACACACACGCACAGGAAATTAATGTGAGTCAACTCCCTGTATAGCTTCCTTATCTCAACCAGCAAAAACCCTTGTTCCTTCCTATTATTGCTTATACTCTCTCTACAACAAAATTAGAAATAAGGGCAAAATAGTTTCTGCTGGGTATTGAGGGGGTGGGAGGGAGAGGGAGGGGGCGGAGTGGGTGGCAAGGGAGGGGGTGGGGGCAGGGGTGAGAAATGACCCAAGCCTTGTATGCACATATGAATAAAAAAAAACCTTTCCTCTTTTTGTGGCTCTATGAGTGACAGAACGAGTGCCATTACTTCTTCTGGAAGCCCATCCCTTCCTACTCTTAAATCCCTCTTCTGCATATCGGAATCCTCTCATGCCCCAGTCTGCTCGTATCCTTCTTAATGAAGTCTTCCTTATCCTTTATCTTTATCCCTTTGATTACATAGGATTTCTTTCTTCTAAAAATCCCAATAATGTTTGTGCTGTATGGGGTCCTAACATACTCTGCCCTATATATCTGAGCTGCCTGTAAACTTATTGTATTTATCATCCGTTCCAACTAATAATGGTTCACTTCTACTGGTTGAATACTTTGTGCCAGGCAATGTTCTTAGCACTTCATGTATATTAGCTTCTGGAATCCTTATAACAATCTGTGGAATACATACAATAATTATATCAATTTTACAGAGGACAAAATTGAAGTACAGAGGTCAGATAACTTGCTCAGCCACACTATGCATATGTGTAAACAAATTTTTAGAACACTTTTAGTTTTGTAGCTTAATTGAATAGATAGTAGAGACTTCTCATATACCTGATCCCCCCATACACACAAAACATCTCGAGATATCAAAATCCCCTACTAGAGTTACATATTTGTTACAACTAATGAATCCACATTGACATATCACTATCAACCAAAGTGATAGTTTATACTAAGGTTCACTTTGGTGTTGTACATTCTATAGGTTTGAACAAATTTATAATGGCAAATTTATAATGCATCCTCTATTATGGTATGATGCAGAGTAGTTTCACTGCCCTAAAGATCATCTGTGATCCAACTGTTTATCCTTCTCTCCTCACTGACCTCTCATGGTCATGGATCCTTTTTATTATGTGCATAGTTTTGCCTTTTCTAGAATGTCATATAGTGGGGTTCATACAGTAGGTATTCCATTTAGATTGACTTCTTTCACTTAGCAATGTGAATTTTATGTTCCTCCATGTCTTTTCATGGCTTGATAACTTAATTCTTTTTAGTACCAAATAGTATTCCATTTTCTGGCTATACTAGTCTATCCAACCATTCACCTACCAAAGAACATATTGGTTGCTCCTGTGATTTGGCAATTATGAGTAAAACAGCTCTAAACATTCATGTGCAGTTTTTATGTGGATATATTTCCAACAGATGTCAGTAAATAACAAGGAGTGTAATTGCTGGGTTATATAGTAAGGGTATGTTTAGTTTTGTCAGAAAGTGCCAAACCATCTTCCAAAAGAGCTGCTCCATTGTGCATTCCCACCAGCAGTGAGTGAGAATACCTATTACTTCACATCCTTTCAGCCTTTGGTGTTGTTTTGTGTTTGGATTTTGGTACTTCTAATAGGTATGTAGTGGGTTTTGGGTGCTGAAGAGGGATGGATATTAATGGTTCTGGGGAGAAGGTACAGAGAACAACAGGGTGGAGGCAGTGAATGCTGGAACAGGGAGAGCTAACCCAACAATGGAAATTTCCTCCATTATGGAAGGGCTGCTGACTCCTTTTGGCTGATTTTACAATTGGATAATTTGGAACAATCACTGTATGACTTAGATCGTGAATGTCCATATGTTTGAGAACAACATTGGTCAGTGTGTGAGTGTTTACTTCTGGGTATACATATGTCAGAGGTCTATTATTCTAATTGCAAGCTCAATGATGATAGGGATTATGTGCATTTTGTCTGGATTCTAGTACAGTACCTTAATATAGTAAGTGCTGAATAAATGGTAAACATAAACAGATGAGTTGATGAATGAATAACTTATATCCTTCAGTGTCTTGGGGATGATGGGGAAAATAGCTGGAGAAACACAGAAGATTCTTTTATGCATAGTGATATAAAAGGCACAAATTATAAAGGAAAAGGTAGACTTTATAAAAATATGAACAGCAAAGACAGAATCAAGTAAATATTATGTTTCAAAACATTATAAATAATATTAAGATAAATGATAAGATGGGAAAATATTTGAATTACATCCTTAATATATAAAAAGCTTTTACACATCAGAAAAAGACAAATATTCCCTTCCAAAATATGAAAGAATATACAAAAGTAGGGAAAGAGAAAGTGTATCCCAATAAATGTTTAATTTTCTCAAGATTTGGTTGAAGATCCTTTTCTTTCACTTTATGTTGTGATCTTAGAAATTTCCATCCATATCCAAGTGGAAAAATGGAAAAAGTATACCCATTTTGTAATGATGCTTGTTCTTGTAAAGAATTTCCTTATGTTTGAAATAACATCTTAAAGAGAGCAGCAATGTAAAAAAAAAAATTAAAAAATCTGCATTGTCTGGTAGTGTGCCTGCCTAGCAAGCATGAGGCCCTGAGTTCAAACCTCAGTATCACCAAAAACAAAAACAAACAAGTAAAAAAGTCTGTATTGTCTTTAATGTTTTCTATCTGATAGCAAAGATCAATTTTCAATTCCTCATGGATGCTTTATTCCTTGACTTTTCTTTTTATTGCTACCCATGATTCGAAGTCACATTGATTATTTTCACTTATTATTACTAGCACTAATCAGACTTTGAGGGGGGCCAAAGTAATGATTTCACAGTAACCACCTTCATTCAGTCATGAACACATGTTTACAGCACACCTTCTCTGTGTCCTGTGTGTTAAATGGTAAGTAAAACAAGCATGGTTCCTGCTTGCATGACCATGTATAGTGACAAGCACTCTGAGGTGAGTGTGCAGGTTGCCATGAGAGGGTGCAAGAGAAGTCATTTGAAGAGCTTTAAGCAAGATTGATTTGTGACTTTAAAAAGCCGTACTTTCCTGATTTTTCTCGTTTTTATTACCTCACACCTTATACCAGGTATCTAAATGTACAGTGGATTGAAAGAGGATAAGATTGGCCAGGCATGGTGTTTCCTGCCTGTAATTCTAGCACTCATGAGGCAGAGGCAAGAGGGCTGAGCTTGAGGCCAGCTTGGGTTATATAGTGAGACCATGCCCATTTTCCCCCAAAATATTATGAAGGAAGAAAAGGAGGAGGAGGAGGAAGAGGAGGAAAGACTGACAATGGATACATAAACTGGAAGGTCATAGCAGTGGTCTAGGTGGGACATGATGGTTGATTGGACACAAATTATGATGGCGGAGACAGACAGCAATGTATGTATTAATGATATAGGAGGTAAAATAAACAGGATTTGGTAATTTGGATATGAGGAGTGAAGAAAATGGAGGGATCAGCAATAATTCTTAGGTTTCTAGCTAGTGAAATGGATGTATGGTGCCATTAATAGTGAAAAAGAACATTGGCAAGGGACCATGACTTTGGGTTTGAATGTGCTGACTTGGAGGTGACTTTAGCAGAAATGTTTAGTAAGTAGTTGAACACAGAAGCTCAAAAAGGAAGGTCTTACTGCAAAATTACACTTAGGAGTCAATAATGTAAGGATGGCAACTGATATCTTGGGCATAGATGGAAACTTCTAGGGTAACAAAATAGAATGAAAAAAAGGATCCTCAACCAGCTCTTGAGAAAATTCTACACTTATTAGGCATTGCTTTCTCTTTCTCTACTTCTTATATGTCCTTTTCATTTTTTTGTTCCAAAATGAAAAGTGTATTACTCTTTATTCTAATACTTAAGCTAATTTCTGTCAAAATTTTCCCCATTTTCTGTTATTTCTGGAAGCTCACATCCTACCCACCTCCAGAGAGAGAGGTATTTTCTCTCTGAGGTGAACTATAGTTCAAAATTAGGACATTCATTTTGGGTTAAGATAGCTCAATGAATTGTCTTTGGCACTAACTTTTTCAGTTTGTTTCCATTGGTTGAAATAAAACAAATTGGTAAATTAATCTGCAAGGTGAGCAAAGAAGTAGAACATGTAATTACTCATTCATAGGTTTTTTATATGTTACATTGCTTCAGAGATTTTGCTACTCTCTAAATAGACATTGTGAGAGGCATTAAGCATGATGAGCCTTCATAGTGTCTACCATTAGATGACATAGATGATAATAACTCAGTGTGACTGAGGATGAACAAATGCATTATCAGGCTCAGAGAACAGAAGGAAATGAGATGGGAAGGCCAGGGGAATAACTGAAAAGATCTGTAAAAAAGAAACTTTTACCCACAAAATAATTACGTGACTTTTTTGAACAGAAGACTTCTTTCAGTAGCAAAACCAGTTCTGTTGTTAAGAAAAATTTAGCAAGAAGATATGCTAAGAGCACAAAAACAACAAAAGAACCAAAAAAACCCAAAACAACAACAAAACAAATACAAGACAAAATAACAAAACAAAACAAATAAAAACAAAGTAAAACACAACATATGATTAGAAGAGAGACCAGAAGGATGAAGTCCATGAATATAAAAAAAGAGGTTAATAGGAAATTGTTGAAAACTAGATTCTATCTCAGAATAATTTGCTTTCTCAGTACAAAGTGTTCCTCCCTTCCCTCTCCCTCTGCCTCCCAGAAAACTCAAACCAAAAAAATGGAGAAAGAAGTGATTAATAAATCTAAATCTAAATCTTTTCTGGTAGAAAACAATTACTAACTATTGCATGTAAAATGGAACAACAAGATCTGTTGAAACTGTTCTAAGGAAGAGTGATAGGGAGAAAGATGGACGGGTTGAATCTAACTAAGATATACTGTGAATACTTTTGTAAATGTCACAATGTACCCCCAGTACAACTATAATATGCTAATAAATTTAAAAAAAGATTGCATGTAAAACAACAAAACAAAACAAAAACAGATTACATGTAATAGACTCACAAAGGAAGTCCACAATTCCTTCTCTAGGTGTCCTTAAAAGAAAAAGAAGTTTTGTTTCCCTGAAATATGGCTGCATTCCAAAAGAACAAAGAGGTAGTATAAATTAAAAACCAAACAGACAGAACATGACTAATTATTCTTCTCCGTTAGGCCTCTTATATTATAAAAATAGTAATAACAATAAATAGTTGTTATTTTCATTTTGCCCGCACTTAATGAGCAGTCATTGCCTTGACTTTTCCTAGTAGATGTACTGAAAAATATGATAAAGAATAGTAATTGGTTACAGTCATAGCATAATCTCAGGATATGAATGAAGTGTAAAGAACTGCCATAGAAAATTTAGAATCAGGTATCATGTAGGCAAGCAGACTAAGTGGAGTTGTGCTAGTGATTATTTTGATGTTTCTTTTTTATGTCACTCGAAGGAAAAAGCAGATGCCAAAGATACATATGTGGTGCATCAGGGTTCAATGCAGGAACCAAAACTCAAGTCAAAACAAAAACCACCACCACACCACCACATAAAACAACGACACTCCCCTGCCCCGCATTTTTTTATGTACTACAAGCAGAAAAGAATTCACTGCAGGGAATCAGATACTAACAAAAGTATTACAGGGCCCTGTGTATCTGAATTCAGGGGCTGTCAGGCAGCCCAACTTCCACAAAACTGGAGACCAGCGAGGAGTTTGGACTGCTCCAACACTCAGTCTATCAGACTATCAGAAGGGCAGAGTTGTAGGAAGAATCATTTTTGCCTTGCTTCTGCCTTGCAAGGCTCACACAAGTCATATCATAAGCAAAAACTGACTTACATTTATAATTTTTGGCTGCAAGGGATTCTGGGAAGTGTAGTTTTTTAAGTCATCTATTTCCCATGATGGGTGGGAGGGGGGTAGTAGAATTTAAGAGGTAGAAATGGATGTTGAAGTTTGACAATGTCTAGAACACACATATCTACCGGCAGAAAAGACTTTGCCAGTATTTTGTTAAACATTAGAACATTAAAAGTTAAATTATAAAAACTTTTATGAAGTAGAACATATTAAAAACAAAGGTAATAAATACTTAAAAAACATACCTTAAGAGAGGAAAACCAGAAGCATTATATATGTACATGTATATATATATATTTGTTGTTGCTAGAAGACTTATTTTTATATTTTTATTCCCCTTTTGGCATTGCTGGGGCTTGAACTCAGGGTGTTGAACTTACTAGACAGGAGCTCTACACCTTGAACCACACTCCCAGCCAAGTACTGGAGTTTGAACTTGTGAGGCAGGTATTTTAAGCTTCAGCCATATCTGCAGTCCCCAAAACTTATCACCTCCTAATTATTTTACTGCATTTTAATATTATCTACACTCTTACAGTTATTTATATTCATTGTATTTGTCCTTTGAAAACACAGTGTAAGACTGCAGTGTTGGGCAGCTATTGCCCCAGCTGTGTTCACTGGTGTGGCTTGACATAAGCCCTGGTGGTAGTAATTATACCATGAAGATTGGTGAGTGTACAGATTGAGTCCTTACTGACCTCCCTGGAGAGGAGAAGGTAAACATTTATAGCACATCACTGGTTAAATAACTAGAAGAGTTGTGTAATAAAGAGAAAAATAAGATAATGAAGTTTTTGGGTAGTCAGAAATAGGAGGGTTACAATGGGAATGATAGTTCATGACCAAGAATAAAAGGGAAGTAGAAAAGAGTTACAGAGTGCAGTGCAGTAAACATTTGTTACACTTGATCTAGACTAGTGTCTGTCATTTAGCACCTTATAAATGATAATATTTGGTCTCAGGAGTAGAATTTAAACCTCTGGGTCAATGACCACATGTGGTCCAAAGAGTCTTCTTCAATTCTAGGATGGTTATGGGGATGTGTGCATTTTTGAGTTTTAAAAATGATTATATTTTGGAGAAATATTTGTGGAGAGAGGGATGTGTGTTTTGAGTGGGTGGAGAGAAGTGGGGGTCTCTTAAGGAGGTGCTCACAGCACAGTTATGGCTGGAGACTAGGGATTGCTTTGCAAGCAATACAGTGATGAACTTTGGGTTATGGTCACAGTGTAAGCTGTCATAGGCAACTTGGGCTTAAGTAGTGATGAATGAAAGTTGGAGGTTTACTAGGCAGCATAAGAGCCAGGAGTCATTCGAAAATGCCATGCATACGGGACATATGTCTTACCTTTACTTCTATATAACCTTAGACCACCTAGCTTTATTTTGCCATAGTCTTTACCTGAAGCATCATAAGTAGGAATTGAGCCTCCAGTTGCATTCTGTATGACTAAAGACTTTTTGGTAGGTCTATCAAGTATCTCACCCAGAGGTTAAAAAAAAACAACAAAAAAAACAACCCAGACAGGTTATGTGAATAATCTTATAGTTAAATGAATCAGACTCCCAAATTTGGTCTCTTTACCAGTGACTCCAATATAAAACAAGTGTTTTCAGTGGAAACCATTTGGGGAACACAGGGACACTAAAGGGAATCCAGTTATTCTCAAGGTATACAGAGAGGCCTTCAGAAGACTTGGGGAAAAGAATGGGATATTTCTGGGAGTGTTCCTGATACAAAAAGAAGGGATATTAACATTGGTCTACTTTGGTATGATACAAATGGAGATATAGCTTGATTAAAACTCCAACAAGTTTTCTTTTTTGTGGGCAGGCGATTGAACCCAGAGCCTCATGTATGCTAGGCAAGTGCTCTAACACTGAGCCTATCCCCAGCCCAAACCCCAGCAATTTTACTATTCTTCTTCTTATTGTTGTTGTAGTAGGGTACAGTGTGACATTTGCAAAAGTTCTTACAACATATCATAGTTGAATTCATCTCCTCCATCATTCTCCTTTATCCTCCCTCCCCACAGTCCTGGAATAGTTGGAACAGGTCTCACTTTTCCATTTTTATTCATGAGTACATAATATTTCTACCACATTCACCCTCCTATACCCTTTCTTTATACCCTCCCTCCTCCCACTGGTACAACCTCCAGGCAGAACCTGTTTTACCTTCCTGTCCTCTGTTCTTGAAAGAAGATAGATATACAGGGAGTTTCCATGTATTTATGTATTTTAACCCGAATTGGTTATTCCCTCTATTTTTCTCCTTTCTACCTTAGGCCCCTTCTTATGGTGATTTCAACAGGTTTAGAAATTTTATATTCATTTTTGTATAGAAAATATATCAATCATACCAGAGTTAATTGTATTCTTGCGGCTGACTACTATTTTTCTTTTTGAATTGCTTTAAAGAAAAAAAAAATCTCGATCTGCTATAGGGAGAGAAACAAATTTTATCTTTCCATCCATACTATTATTTCTTGTCATCATTGGATACAGTACAAAAAATTATTCAATTAATCACAATTCTTCACATTGTGTGTTAATTAGGACACCAATTTTTAGGAAATGCTTTAGAACAGCATTAATAAGGAAGGTTTTTTTGAAGATTACCAGAGAGAAACCTAGGGTGTACAACTATGTATTTGGTATTAAGTAAAAATTTTTCTAATAGTCTACCAATATACACTTACATATACACACACACACACATATCTATATATATACACATACATATAACCTGCTTGCTCAGGTACAGGTGCAGCTCATGTCCCTTGATCCGGAGACTCCACCAACTCCTGTCCCTTGCATGGCTCAGAAGCAGAGCAGTCAGGTCCAGATGGGCCAGCAGGGCAGGAATACAGACCCTCTCTGCAGCCACCTTCAAGAGTAGGCTCTTCCAGCCGGTTGCTGCTGGCTGTCTCTTCCTTCCTGGACAAGTGAAGTCATGCAGTGAGAAAGTGAGTTGATCATTGGAAGATTTGTTGGAAGGCCAAGGGGAGACAAAGTGTAGTTTTAGTTCTCCAAGGGGTTGGGGCTGGTGAGGGCACACACAGAATTGGGTCATTTCTTTCAAGGTTGTTTTGGTTTTTAAAAAATTCTGAATATACTCCCCAGGTGAGTGGATAAACAAATTGTAGGTCATGGAATACTACTCAGCAATGAAAAAGAATGAACTACTGATGGGTGAATGTCAAACACATCATGCTGAGTGAAATGAACCAGTCACCAAAGAAGACATCGTGTATGATTTCATTCATTTTAACTCAGAAAAGTCAGAACACATGTAGAAGACAGAGCAGTGGTTTGCTGAGGTTGGGGTAGGAAGACTGACAGCAAAAAGGCAGGAAATGTTTTGGTGGTGGAAGTAGCTTATTTCTTGGTTGAAGTGATAACTAATCAACATTTAATCCGACTGGTTGCACATGCAGGATGGAGTGACGCATTGCAGGACAACTTTCCTCATGGTAGATGAGGAACAGACTGTCCCTTTTGCCTCAAGGGATGAAAACCTGAAAGGAGTGGTGTTCACTACTCGACCACTATGGGAGCCAGAGACTGCATGAGGGTGCGAGCCGTATCCAACAGGACCATGGAGTATCAGACCACGTTCATAGTTCATATAGCTGTGTCTGCCTATCCATACTGAGCTGCTGTCCAGGACCTGCTCCCATATTTAAACCACAGTCAGGCAAAAAGTGTCCCATCCCGGTTACTATCGTGAACAGCTGCAGCATTGGCAATTTGAAAATGCTGCTACATGCTCTGTTTTGTGTGCCTTCCTTGGTACTGCTAAGGGATTTTTAAGATCCCACTCTTGTCATGATCTTTTAGGAAGGTCTAGAAAAGTCCCTTATTATTTTCGTTATTTATTACACTGGAGCAGTTATTTCCCAAAGATTATTCTGAACACCTAGCAAGGACATATCAGTGATATTTTACAGTAGCATAGTAGCTAAGATTATTTTCCTGAAAGAAATAAAACAAAAAACAACTAATCCCCAGTACAATAGAGTTTTCAGCATTTGACTGTTTTTAGAATAAAACTAGTTGCTATGTATTTTGATAAAAACATATAAGGTTTTCTTAGATATTGGTTCTTTATAATAAGATTTATATGTCTTCTTTGGTTTTAAGGAGAAAAAAAGAAATACCACTCATTTTTAAAATGTAGTACAGCTACTAGAAGGTTTGTTGGATCCCAAATGGTGGTCATCTTGATTGAACATCCAAAACAAGGATATTATTTTCAGTGATTTTTGTGAAAATATCTGGATCACTTATGATAATAGAAAAAAAGACTTTGTCCTCAAATGATTGTCCATGGCACAGTTCTTTGCGCTAACATTTTGATATAACCATCTATCCACTTAGCTCCATAACTTTTAGATAGCTTATTTTTTATTTTTCTGTCAAGTAAAACAATGTTTAGAAATATCAATAGGGCAGTTTTCTTTCTTTTTTTTTTTAATCTCGTATGTCCAAATTAACATGTTAAACATGCATACACTGTACATGGTGGTAACAGACACTGTAAGCGATTGACAAGATGTATTCTATTTTTTTATAAAGTGTATATACATTACCTTCATGTGTATTTTCTATATAATATCTTGATGGTCTCTTTTATAAAATTATTTTATAAAAAATGTTACAGTAAAATCAGCCTCAATAAAATTGTTGTATTCTTTTTCTTAACTTTTTTAAGAACCTAACATGTGTTTCCTCACAGCTGTTGTGGGACTTTCAAGCAGGGAGATGGGACACCAAGGCTTTTCAGGAAGCAATAGTTATTACCACGCCACCGGCAGTGGCTCAGCAGATTCCCATCCAAAGGCTGAGCCCGAGAACAAAGGAGCTTTGCCTTACATACCCTTGAAAGCAGGTTACAGAAGTGAGAAGCAAAGTTTAATCCATATATGGTTGCATGCATCTCTGTTGGCTACTTCACCCTCAGTGTTGTGTGACCTTCCTTACTATGTTGTCCCCTCCTCCCTGCTACACTGTTCCCCCCTTTGATGCTCAGCCCCATCTAGGGTCAAAGCTCCTCATCCTGATTCAGGATTTATATTTCCACAGCATCATTACATGGGCGGCTGTTTTCTTTTTTATAGTGGCCTCCATAACAGTCCTGACTGACTGTCAAGGGAACGAAGGGAACCGAGCAGGGCACTATTAAACATGCTCCTGAAACAACAGTCACTGCCCCTATCAGGGTCTTGACCCAGGGCAGAGAACCATCCCCTAAACAAGTCATTGGGATTCCATCCTCGCCAAGTCTGGATGGGAAGATGGGCAAGCTTTCTCAACCTGCCTACAATGTTCTCTATGACCTTTTCTTTATCATCAATCTGTAGGCAACAGTTACTTAGCTTGAACTTTCCACCTACACCTCCCTCGGAGGCAAGTAAATAGTCCAAGGCTAGGTGGTTTTGGTGTATTTCATTGTGCACCTTTGTGTGCTGTTTCACCAGTATGTCAAGAGCCCTTGCAGTTTCATTAGTTACAATTTCAGTGACCGCCTGGAGACAAATAATGCATTTGAGCATATAGATTGGGGTGTGATGGCCCCAGAATCCATCTTCTGCCCAAGTGGCAGGACCATAATACTGAATGATTTGCTCAGGAGGCCATTCATCATCCTTCCAATTGCCAATTTGTAAAGTACCTTGTTTTTTTCTATTGTTTTTTTTCTCCCTCTATGGGAACTCCCAATTTTTTACCCCGTGCAAGGGGGAGCAAGAAAAAGGACCAGCTAATCATGGCCAGATGCAAGACCCAAACCAATTTCTGGGTAGAATTTTATAGCCTAGTTTCCCACAGATCCAGTATAGCCCCCTGGGCTCCCACCAATCTATCTTCAGGATAAGATTGACCCAAGCTGCCCAGAGACCAGAGAAGTTGGCCAACAGGTGGGGGTTGGGTTCCATGTGGTTTAGTGTTCCCGTCATCGGGTCTTCTGGGCAGGGTCATTGTAAAATTTTTGTCCTAAACAAGTTAGATCCCCAACCAGGGTGGAGAACTGGTCTTTTGGGCAGGAAATACAGTAATTTTCAATGATGGAAGTTTTTAGGAGCCGGACACTTTTCTTGTGACTGGGAAGGCAGTCTCATTAAAGGGTTCCCGTGGGTTCAGCTCCTTAGTTTCCCACAGCCAGTGGTCTCCCAGGTTGTTTCCCCCACAAATATAACACGAGGTGACATTGAGTGTCTGGGCTATGGACTTGGCTAGTGAGAGGAACAGGTTTCTGGCCTTGATAGAGATAGAAAATTCACTCCGCATTTCTTCACAAAAGGAGTGATAACCTTGGTATGAGGAACTCTCATAAGTAATAGTTACTAGTTTGAGGTGCACAGAGTCCCAGGTTCAAGGTCCTTTCCATCTGTCCTTATACTAACTATATGTCGCTGTGTCCAATTGGAGGGCTTAAGTACAGTAAAACTTATGGGTTACCAGTGCCTGGGGTACAGTCAGGGGCAGCTGTCCCCTTACAAAGGAGGGCTGCAATTCTGTCTTTTGCCATGTAGCCCATAAAACACAACTCCAGTTAGGGCAATAATAGCCCACATCATTACATGTGAGTTGTCTCCCCAGCACACGTACTTACCATTTGACATATGGGCTCTTTCCCAAGCTAGGCCTCCCCAGCCACAGCCTACACCTCCACATCCACTTTGATGTGTGGCCGCACATGCATCAAAACGTTGATACTGGCTTATCAGGGTTCAACACCTAGATGTGGCTGATGTTCCCAGGGTTGCAGATGCTCTGAACCTCTAACAATTGCTCTCAAGGGCAGTAAGTGGGGTGAAGCAGATATGCTGATTACCATGGGAGCACACCAAATAGATGGTATGATTGTGGGTGCATGACCTGATGACAGTGCCTGCACAGGAATAGTAAGTATGGAAAAGCAGAGTCCTGGTGGCAACACTTCCTGCTTAGGTACTATGCATACATGGATCACAGTTTGAGGTCTGGGGGTTCCCGAGCAAGGAACTGATTAAATTTCATGTGAGGAAAACATGGAAAGGCCCATCCCTGGGGGGAGAAGATGATGACTCCCCAACCTTTCACCATGCGTAGATGAGTCAGTTTCTGGAGTGACTACAGCAGGGTTCTTGTCCCATCATTCATGGTTCCCTGTTGTTTCCTGGGAAGCAGGGTCCTGCCAAGGAAAGGTACAGGCATTCCAGAGGGTGATCTTGCATGGTGAGACTGGGTCAGGGATGCACTTCCACTTGAGAGAGGCTGTCTTCACTTGGATGTGGTGGATCCAGGGAGTAATCTCTGCTACCATAACTGTGGTGGAGGTAGATAAAATAACAACAAAAGGGTCCCTCCAATGGGGTCTTAGCAGTTGGACATTTCATTCCTTTACCCAAATAGTATATCCCCTGGCCTGTAAGAGTGTGTGGGAATTGTCAGGCTAATTGGAAGTCTCTCACAGACCCAGTTATTGATTTTCAAGAGAGTCGACCTGAGGGCCTGCATCTGTTGCCTCAAGGTGAGGTCACCTATTTCTTTGAGGTCTCCTTGTATACCTTTAATTAAGAGGGTAGGGTGTCCATAAGGACTTCAAAGGGTGAAAGTCCTGTCCACTTCGTGGGACTAGACATAATCCTCAGTAATGCTATGGGTAGTAATTGATCCCATTGCAAATGGGTCTCCTGACCTAGTTCCCCAACTGTAATTTCAGGGTCCTAGCCATACGTTATACTTTTCCTGAACTTTGGGGGCAGTAGGCCATATGCAGATTCCATGTGATTCCTAAGTCCTTAGTCATCATCTGTACCATTTCAGCCACAAAGTCTGGCCCATTATCCAACCCAATAGCCACAGGTATTTCAAGCCAAGGGATGATTTCCTTTAGTAGACACCTGGCCACCTCCCAGTCTTTTTCAGTCTACATGGGGAGAAGGTGTAGACAAATGCTAATAGATATTTGCATCCTCAGGCAAATGGCATTTCTGTGAAGTCCACCATCAGGTTTTCAAGGGGAGTTCTGCCAACGCTTTGCACATGGGGTGGTGCTCTTTGTCCCTGCTGGGATTGTTTTAGGAACATAGGCTACATCTTTCTCATATCAACTTACTGATGCTGGAGATGCTTGAAAAAGTACTGGTCCAGGACAGTCTCAAGGGCTGTTCACTCTGAATGTGATCCTTTGTGGAACTGCTTAACAAATGAGGGAGCCAATGACTCAGGAATGGCAATGCAGCCATTCATAAACTTCTACCATCCAACCAGTAGAAAATTTCCTTCCTTAGTCTTAAACCAGGCATGTTCTTGTGGTGTGTACTTTGGGTCTTATTCAGCTAAGGGACATGGGAACAAGGCAGTGGCCAGAGCAGTTGGGACTGATCCACTCATGAGGGCTGCTTGTTTGGCTTCCCTATCAGCTTTCTGGTTTCCCCAAGCAATTTTGTATCTCCCTTTTGGTGCCCTCAGCAGTGTATAACTGCCACCCATTTAGGGGCCCACACAGCATCTAGCAGTTTGAGGAATTCTTGCCCTTCTCTTTATATAATGCCCCACGGACATGAAAGGTTGTAAAGGCATATTTAGAGTTAGTGTAGATGTTTACCCATACTACTGCAGTGAGCTGGAGTACCTATGTGAGGGGGACAAATTCAGCCTTTTTACAGAAGTTCCAACTAGCAGTGGGCAGGCCTCAGTGACTGAGTCCAGAGTTACTATCGCATACCCAGCAAAGTGCATGCTGTCCCAGATAAAGATGCTGCCATCTGTGAAATATTCAGATGTGAAATGTTCAGATGTCCGGATGGCCAGTAGGCTGGCCACATTGATCTGTCTGGCTCAAGAAAACCTCATCCATAACCTCTAAGCAGTCATGCTCCAAGGAGCCCAAGTCAACCGGCAATAGGGTGGCCATGCTTAGAGTCTTAGCAACCTCTAGCCAGATGTGTGGGTTTTCACATAGTGTAATCTGGTATTTGACCATCCAAGAGTTGGTCAGCCAATAATTTGCTTATACTCCATGAGAGTTAGGATGGAGTGGGGAGCTCAGACAGTGAGTTCTTGTCCCAGGGCAAGCTTGTCTGCCTCCTCCACCAGGGCAGCAGTGGCTGCTAAGGTACGCAAGTGAGGGGACCAGCCTCGGGCAGCAGCATTGAACTTTTTGGACAAGTGAGCCACTAGACGATACCAGGAGCCTAGTAACTGAGTCAAGACCCCAACAGCTGTCCCCTTTCTCTCATGGACATACAAGGAAAAGGGCTTCATCACATCCGGCAGGCCTAGAGCAGGAGCATTTGTGAGCACCCTCGATTCCTCTAAAGATTTTTTCCTGTTCCTCTCCCTTTATTAAGGGTTCCCATTCTCCCTCACTTTGTGTCCTTGTAGAGGGGTTTGGCCAAGAGGGAGTAGTTAGGGATCCAGATTTGGCAGAAACCTGAAGCTCCCAGAAACTCCCTCACTTGCCAGCAGTTCTTAGGGGCTGGAATAGAACAAACAGCTTGTTTCCTCTCAGGGCCAAACCTGCACTGTCCCTGCTACAGGTGAAAGCCATGGTATTTGACAGTGCTTTGGAAAATCTGAGCTTTTTTCCAGGAGACTTTGTATCCTGCCTTTCATAAAAGAGAAAGAAGTGGGTCCCTTCCATACATTCCTCCCAGGTTAGTCCATCTAGCAGGAGGTCATCTACATACTGGAGGAGGGTGCAGCTGTGCTTGTTGGCTGAGAAAGCTTTGAGGTCGGATGCCAAGGCAGGGGCTGGTGGAGTGGCTCAAGTGGCAGAGCACCTGCCTAGCAAGTATGAGGCTCTGAATTCAAACCCCAGTGCTGCCAAAAAAATAAAATAAAAGCATGGATGCCAAGGCAATTCTAAAAATAGTGGGTCAATTTCTGAAGTCCAGGTTAGTGGCCTCTTTTCTCCAGTGTTGGGATATTTCCCATTGAAAGGCAAAAATAGGCTGGCTCTGTGAGGCCAGGTGGATGCAGAAAAATGTATCATTAAGATAGAGGCAGGTAAAAAACTTTGCCTCAGTTGGGGCAAGCCCTAAAAGCATATAAGGATTAAGGACTACAGGGTGTAAAGTGACAGTTGCTGAATTTACTGCCCAGAAGTCCTGAACTGGCCTGAGATCCTCAGTCCCAAGTTTCTGGACAGGTAGTAAGGGGGTGTTCCAGGATGACTGGCAAGTTTGGAGGATCCCATATTTCAGGAGTCTGTCAAAGTTTTTTTGAATTCTGACCTGGGCCTTGTGGGGAATGAAGTACTGTTTTTGCTGGTGGGGGTGGCACCTGGCTTTAGTTCCACCATTACTGGGGAACATTTTGGGCCAGACCTGGGGGTTATCTTCAGCCCATACACCTGGAATCTTAAAGGAAAGCTCAGGCATCTCAGGAGACCTTCCCTTAGGGGCAATTCCTCTTCTTCTGTGACTGTGAGAGTTAACACTCTTGTCTTAGGTCCTCTCAGTTGTAAGGCTGCCATACCATTTGAATCAAAAGTTATTTGTGCCCTCAGTTTGCATAGTAAGTCTCTGCCCATCAGACCCACAGGACAATTGGGGAGATAAAGGATTTCATGCCTTACTCCATGACTCCCAAGATTGCATTGTGTAGGTGCTAAGAAAGGGCAGCAGGCCCAGTTCTCTGTAGCCCCAATAAGAGTTGCATTCTTCTGTTAAAGGGGGCCCACTGGTTGAGGCACAACTGAATGTCACCCCCATATCAACCATGAGGTCGACAGGATGACTCCCCATCTTCATTTGGACCATAAGCTCCTGGGGGGGCCAGTAGAGTGGAGCCTGGTCTGTCTTAGTCTTCCTCATAGTTCTCCAGGGCTGCCAACCCAGTAAAGTTTTCCTCCCAGGGGCCAGCCTCCCCATGGGCCAGCTGATACTTTCACTTAACAAACTGGCCTCTGCTTCTAGTCTGTGGGGCCTTCTGGGAGTCCCTGGGCCATTGGGGACATTTATTCTTCCAGTGCCCTTCCTGACTACAGTAGGAACATTGATTTTGCCCTAGTTCAATGGGCTAGTCTCTTTCACTTTTGCTATGCAAATATTTCTATCCATATCTAAATTTACAAAATCTGCAAGACATGTCTTTTAAATGTACAACTTCAACAAGAATACAAATATGAATGTCCTAATACAAGTAAGCTTCAAGTCAGAATTGTTTATGATGAGTTTATAAAAAATTAAAGAAATGCTGTCTTACTCTTAAGGTCCAGACGATGGTGCTGGTGCTGTTGAAGTGATCTCACTGCCCTCTGTGACCACTGTGATGGGGACACACAGCTCTGGATCACTGTGCCTTAAGCAGCAACACCTCGGTCAGAGGCAACGGGTGGCAGGTGTGGTGATATGACTGACTACAGCCATATGGCTGCAGCTACACAGTGTAACTTACATCAAACTTGTGTTTGTGTGAGGAAACGTAGTTTTAGGTGATACCTTTTAACAGCCACCTCAGGTCTTGAAACTAAATGGTACATCCACACCACGTATTCAACAATCTCAAGAACAAACTATTGATCCACGCCACAACCCTGGATAGATCTCAAGGAA
The DNA here is from genome assembly GCF_047511655.1 of Castor canadensis. Taxonomy (NCBI): domain Eukaryota; kingdom Metazoa; phylum Chordata; class Mammalia; order Rodentia; family Castoridae; genus Castor; species Castor canadensis. Next base: position 108,051,489 of record NC_133390.1, on the reverse strand, counting down.
ACTGTGCTGAGTAATATCACCCATCTCAAGAGGTTACATAATGTGTGACCCATTCTATACAACATTCTAGATATAACAAAGTTATAAATATGGTGACACTGGCTGTCAGGGATGAAGGCAGGCAGCAGCAAGGTGTGGTTCTGGCTAGGAAAGGGCGGCTCAAGGGATCTTTGTGCTGGAAGACTTGCATGTTGCCTATGGTGGGGTCACATACATCTGCACACGACACAATTGCACAGCACCAAATACACACTCCATCTCAGGGTACCTAAGAGCTCCCAGGGAGAGCTTTGCTCTAGGCCTGTCTATGCCATGTCCTCTAAAGATGATTAACATATGCTTCAGGTGATTTTCTACCCTATGCAGAGAAGCTGCTGCTAGTTTTTTTTTTTTTTTTTTTAATAAATCCCTTGATAATCTTTAAAAGTTAAACTCTGTGTCTCTAGCTTAAATGAGCTTGAAAATCAGAGAAGGAAATAAAAACTGAGATAGGTAGCTACCAGTATTTATGTCTTCCCTTTTTATTTCTATAAATTAAGATAAATCAAATGTTTCTAGCTTAAATCAGGTCAAATCAGAGAAGGAAAACAGCAGACTGTATAGAAAAAACTTGCTCCTTTGACACCTGCAATTTCTAAAAGCAATGAGTGCTTTTATTAAATTTAGAGAAAATATCACCACAAATACATGACTTCTTCAGAAAGGCCACTTTGTGATAAAATACATAAACATCGTGTTCATGGTTCCTTCAAAGTGCTAGATAGTCTCTGGCTTCAGAATCAATCACCTATTGCTTTTAGAACAATACAAGTGCTATTGTCAGGTGGCACTGGCAAAGGTATAAACATGGGCAGAACATCTGAGATGGGCTTCAAAAGAAGATGCCCGGGCTCACCATGTCCAAGTCCAGCTGGGTTAGTGAGAGGCACCGCTGCAGAGCAGGGAGCCAAGAATGGATTCACATCTGCTTTTCTACCAGCCCTGGGTTCTGATGTACCTTTAAAACTTGTGGTTGCATTTGTGTTCAATTTTCTCTCTCCTGAACCTAGAGATTTTATGTCATTAATGGAACACTTTGCTGCAGGGATAGATGGGTGAGATTCTGCTTTTAGAAATTTAACAAAAAGCTCTGAAAAAGAGCTATTAAGCACACATTGCTGATTTGGTGTCAGAGGTGTGTTAGGGACACTTTTTGGTTCTCTTCCAAGCCAGTTGGTCATCCACCCAGCAACACCTCCTTCATCTTCATTAAACAGTTGTTCCATCTCTTCCTTCTTCATACCAAGAGTGCTCCCCATTAACCATAATACTTCATGTCGCTTGTTTACTGGTGTGCGGAAATGACCAATGAGAAGATTTCTCATGAGGACTTTATCTACTTTTCCTTCTGTGGTATTTACTAAATTCATCAATTTCTTTTGTGTATCATCCAACATTTCTTGTCGGAGCTCACTTTGTTTTTTCAGTTCTTCAATTTGTTCTTCCTTTAGCTCTAACTGTTCTGTAAGTCTGGCTGCTGACTCCAGTGCTGCATTTGCTTCATCCAAATGTTCTTGTAATAGTGACACCTTTTCTTCCAGATTTTCCACCTTTTTCTTCCATTCGGCTATAACTTGTTTTTCTAATTCAGCAGAATACATTGCTTTTGTCTCTTGTTGGTAGCGCTCTAAGTCCACCTGTAGGTTAATTATTGACAGAGCATATTGCTTTATTTGGTCCTGAGCGACAGTGAGCTGAGCTGCAGTTTGATCCCTTTGCTTAGAGACGATATGCAATTGCTCTTGCAATGACTCTGCATGCACACTGACTCGATGGTTTGCATTTTCCATTGCATTAGAGGACAAGACTAGCTTTTCCTCCAATGACATGACTTTGTTTCTCAGCTTAGCCTCTCTGTCTTCCATGGCCAACAATTCCTGAGTATGAGACTCTTCTCTTTCTGAAAGATGATTGCACAATCTATTGAGCTCCTGTTTTAACCATGTTTCTTTGTTGTGTAAGTGCTGTACTTCATTCTGTAGGGCACTGTTTTCCATTTGTTTCTGTTTCAGGGCCAACATGACTTGGTCTCTCTCCTGTTGAAATGTAATTGTCTTCTCCTGCATTGACTTAACTGTATTTAAAAGCTGATTTAACTCCCCAGCCTCACCCTGTTCTTTTTCTTTCAATAACTGCTCAAAAGCAACGGCCTTCTCTTTCATTGAATGGTACTCCAACTCTTTTTCTCGAAGCATTAGAGATAACTTTGTGCTAGTTTCTTGTAATTCCTTTTCTCTGGATGTTTCTATTAGTTTTTCATTTTTTACTTTTAGTTTAGAAATGTCTGTCTATAAAATTAACATTCTTTCCTTCATGTTTGTTACTGCCTGCTTCAAAAGCTCATTTTCATTCACTTTGTTAGTGAAATTTTCATCTGTAGAAAGTAACTGATCACTTTTGGCTTTGATTAAGAGGTCTTTTTCCTTAAGTAAGTTTTGTAATACATCTCGTTTCTGTTTCAGCTGCTTAATTTCTGAATCAGTTTGTTCATGTACTTTTCTTTCTAGCTCTGAGGAGGCAGCAATCGAATCAGACAAAATGTTATTATTTTCCTGGAGAGTTCTAATTGTTGCATCCTTTTCTTGTAGCAATTTTCTTAACTTTTCTACCTCTTCTTGAAGAAAAGGAGCAAACTCACTCAACCCAGCAGGCACACTTGCTCTAAGGGATTTTGCTGCCTGGGAGGTAAATGGTGAGCCAGAAGAAAGCTGGGGTGACATGGTATCAAGTTTTCCTAAAAGAAGATTGTTAGCACTATAAAACTGTCCTATGCTGTGCTGAACTCATGCTAATTCTTGTCCCAAGTTTTTAAGTTGGTTTTCATTCTGCTCATAACTTGGGATCAGACCAGCGTAGTCTTCTTGTAATTTAGAATTATTATCACTGTCCACCAAAACTTGGGCCTGAAGTTGATAAAGATCCTCCAGAAGCTGGGTGGACTCATTTTGCGTGTTTTGGACAGTGGTTATCACCTTTTCTTTCCATTCTTCCATTTCCTTTACTTGCTGTTTTAGTTTAACATGTTCCTGTAGCAGCTCCTCAAACTGATTATTAGTAACACCTCCAACATCATTACTGGGGCTGGAAGCTTGAAACACTTCCAACAAAGTTTGACTTTTCTGACTTAGTGCATCTATCTCGATGTCTTTTTCTCGAATGATAAGTGATAAATTCTGAAGAGTTTCTCTAAACATAACTTGACCATCACTTTCAAATCTAGTGGAAAATTTTTGTTGTCATTTTGCAGCTTAACGAGTGCTGCTTCTTTGGCAGCCACTATATCCATTATTTTGTGATATTCTGTTTTCAAGTGGCTATTTTCCCTTGTCTTCTCCTCCAAAACAGCTAGTACTTGCTCTCTTTCTCTAGCATAGGTCTGCAGTTGCTCTTGGAGGTGAGTGACATCTTGGGTGTAGGAAGCAGAAGAAATTCTTGCATGAAGAGTTTGTATCTCCATGTCTTTCTGCTGGATAATCTCAGTTAGTTTACCGACCTCATCGTTGGCCAGATTATCAATTTGTTTACTTAGAGATATATTCTTTTCACTTAAAAGTTTAATCTCTAACTCTTGTTCTCTTAGTCCTTTCACTAGCCTTTCAATTTTGGCTTCAGGTACATCAAGTCTTTCACTTCCATTTTCTATATTAAGGCTTTGAACTTTCGTTTTTTGAAAAATATCAGAATTTTTTGTTCAAATGTCCTGTTTTTCTTCATTCAACTGGGTTTTTATTTGTTCAATTGTTTTTTGTAAACTCTTAATTTCCTCATCTTTCTCTAAAAAGATCTGGGTATGTATAATGTTCATTTGTTCATGCTGATATTTAAACTCGTCCATTTCCTTCTTCTGCTCCTGTAAAGACTGAAGCAGTTGCATCCAACTCTGATTTTGATCTTCAATTATCTTTTGATGATGTTTAATTTCCTCCTCCAGATGATCCTTGATTATATTCAGTTGAGACACCTCAGATTCTACTCCTGTGGTTCTATTGAGGGTTTTAGGCTCAGCCCCAGGTCCTGTTTGACTCTGCTGTTCCCGGAGTTGTTCCAGTTCTTTTTGTAGAAGATTGCTTCCTTCTTTCACAGATCCAAAGCTTCTGTTCTTTTCCAGTATGGTCTTCCTTAAAATTTCCTTTTTTCTTAAGGCCTGAGAACATTTATCTAATTCTTCTTCCAGTTTTGAACTTTTTTCTTTAAACTTTTCAATAAAGATTTCTTTTTCATTTATAAGGTGGGCAAATTGTTTCTGCTCTTCTAAAGTAGATGACAGAATATCCTTAGTTTTTTTATTATGGGTATCCATTTGCTCAATATTCTTTTTGAGTCCCACTATTTCGAAGTCTGTCTCTTGAACGAGTTTAATTAAATGCTCATTTTCCAGGTGTAAGGCAGAGGTATTCAGATTACATGCATTTGATAGTTCCTCAACAGTCTGCTTACACTTGTTTGTTTCTTCCAAAAGCCTCTTTTCAGCCAGACACAATTCTGTTTCTATTTGTTCTTTTTCCTTTTCCAGAGTCTCTGCAACAGTGCATTTTTCCAGAGAACTCTGTTTGTTATCAGCAATAGATTCTTCCAACTGTTGTCTTATATCCTCACCTGCTAAAACTAACTTCTCATTTTCCATTTGGAGATCAAAAGCAGCTTTCTTTAAATTTTCATTGAGCTATTCTATTTCTGAAAGATTTTGCTTTGAGGTTCTAAATTCATCTTTCCTGTCTTGAAATAAGTCACCCTTAAAATTACTGTTGGAGTCTCGATTAAGGAACTTAGTTAACTCATTTCTGACTCTGGATAGGTCCTCTTCATTTTGTCTAATGTGTTTCTTAATTTCAAGTTTCTCCCTCTGGATGTTTAAGTTATTTTTCTGTGATTTACTCAGCTGATCTTCTAAATCTCCTACTTTACCTTCAAGCTTTTGCTTGGCTAAATGCAAATCATTTAGGGCCAGTTCACTGTGCATTAACTTTTCTTTTTGCACATCTAACTCTTTTGCGATTTTCATTTTATCATCCTCAAGTTGATAAACTCTTTTTTTCATCATGTAGATCTTGCTTCAGTTTCCTGATAACACTATTCTCTTCATTTTGCCATTTTGATAGCTGATCTTTTAATGAAATCACAAGCTTTGTAGCTTCTTGGTTTTACACGCTCAGGTCTTCCAACTCAGCTTTCAGTATTTCCTTACCATTAATACTCTGATTCAGTTCTTGTTCCTTTGCCTGCAAGTTAAATCTTAAGTCATGCAATTCAAAATCCAAATTCAGGTTTCTTGTAGCTGTGCTTTGACTTACTTCATATTCATTTCTCAGTTTTGAGAATGATAGCTGAAGTTCTTCTTTTTCTTGACTCAATATTGACTTCTCTTTTTCTAAAAGTTGAACAAGTGTTTTAAGTTTCAGGTTTTCTTCAGCAAGACTGTTATCCTGGTTTAAACAACGTAGTCTCATGATTTCATTTTCAGCATCAGACAGAGCTTGTTGTGGTCTGAATACTTCTTCCTCTGAAGAATTCTGTAGAATTCTCTCCTTTTCTGCCACAGAATTGCTCTGCTCCACAGCAGAAGGCTGTCGTTTACTACATTCCTGTTTCAAGCTTTCACACTGTTCAATTGTTTGTCTCTGTTCCTCATTTAACTGTTCCAGTTCTCTCTTCAAGGTATCTAGCTCATTTTCTGCAGAAGTTAATTTTTTATTTATGCTTTTTATTGTATTCTCCAGTTCTCTGAGTTTTTTTTGTAGATTCTACTTTTTCAGTTCATAGAACCTGAATAGTTTCTTGCATATCATTGATTTTAGAGTGATCAGTCATGTTAAGTCCTGAGTCACCTTGCTGCAAAAGATTTTCGAGTTCTTCAATTCGTTCTTCATAGTCTTGTAAGTCCTCTTCATGTTTACAACTTATCTCTATCAATTTATATTGACGGGCATTCTGTAAGACTGACATTGCATGCTGATGGTCATCAATTTCCTGACTTTGTTTTAGTTTAAGGTGTTTAATAATAGCTTGCAGTCTGCAGATTTCCTTTTGCTCAGAGCTGTGTGCTCTTTCTTCCTGAGCAATATGCCTCCAATGGCCAACTTCAAATTCTAGTCTTAAAACTTCATTGGACAATCTCTGTAGTTTTTGTTGTGATGAAATTTTGTCACCAAAGTCCATGTCATCTTCATGGAAGGATAAAACCTGATGACAGCGTTCATAACCTGATGAAGATAATACAGTGGCTGCTGTCACACTGCCAGCTCCTGAATGTACCTGATAAGGAAACCCAGAAAAAGATCAAAGCTGGAAAAGAATCAAAGATGAGTAAAGCCTTTCCCCTTAGCCAGGGCCCCTGCATCCAGCTATCTTGTTAGAAACTGTGGATGGCCTTCGTCCACAGCAGAGCTGACATGATATATTGTAACCTTGAACAGCTAACTGCCAAGTCTGCTTCTGCACTCCCTACTTGCTTGCTTGCTGCTGCTTTTTTCAGTATAAAAACCTCAATCACCCTGAGCTTGGAGGCTGCGCCATTTTGGAGATATCCAGGTGTTGGTCCACTAGCGTAATAAATCTCCCTTTCCTCCAACCACCTGGGTTTGAGTCTTATTCCCACTGGTCATCATACTTTCTGTACTGTTCCTGCAACATTTTGGAGGCCCCAGCAAGATTAGACTGCCACGCCTTGTTGGGCAGCGGGTCCCCGTTCCCTGGCCCTCTAGCCTGCAGAGGTTCTGGGGTCTCCTTCCAGATGACTGAAGGAGGCTGCAGAGCCAAGGACTAGGTCCTCGAACTGGTGGAGTGAAACGGAGACATGCACCAGACATCTGGACCAGGTAGGAGCCCCGGGGTAGTCAGTATAGGAGCCGGCATGGATTGATCCCCACAGAGGACCAGCTGAGCCCTGATGTGATTCCAGGGTGATGCGTCCCCTTCCTCTGGGAATGATGTGATTCCAGTCATCTGGGGCCAATTATGATTCTGGCCAACTGGTTTAGAGGCTGATGTGATTCTGGCTTCCGGCCAACTGGGTTTAAGGCTAGCCAAGATTTTAGGGGAAATAAATAGGGACTGATTGTTTTAAACTCTGAGTAAATGATGTATGACTGAGTGGCTTGACTCTCTGGCATTTCAAGCTCAAACTTGTGGCTCCATGGCTGGACACCCTTAAGGTCCCCTGAAGGCTACAGAGTCTGAGTAGGCTCTATCTGAGTGACTGCGATTGACATATAGCCTATGGTGGGATTAGACTAGCATCCAATCGTAAGTCACTCTGTTGAGCTGATCCCACTCTGGCTAAGTCACACCTGACCTCATGGTCTGGGGTTATGATCAGGCAAGCATCTGTGTGGCCTTACTGAGAGGCACCCCCCTCCTTTGTCTGTCTTACGGCATCGGCAATTATCAGACATATATAAAATGAACATCCTAAAGGAAGACTAAAGTTCAACACTAACTGAGCTCTTACAAAAATTAACACATAAAGGATGGACTTACACTGATACATAAGATCTGGTCTGACTTAAAAAAAGGACTATTACAAAAGGGTTATAAATATAAAAAAGAGGTAAAAAGGAAAAAAAAAACTGTTGCCGATAAAAAACTGTTTCAAAAGGTTGATACAGTAAGGTTGGTCTGTTATTGAGACAGAGGACCTAAAACCAGTGGACATCAAAGCCATCCTGCAGCCGACCTTGCTGCCCCTGGGTCAATTCAGGCTTCTGGTGGTGAGTGCCATGAGTCAAGAAAAGGCCAAGGCCGCCCTGGTAGATTTTGTGTAGGACCTGGATCTGGCTGCCATCCCCTGGGAGATCCCAGACAAAGACGGGGTATGAAGGGTTCTATGTAAGACCGGAACACAGGGCACACAGGTCCTAAAACAGCTGAGAAAACTGCTGCTAGATAAAAAGCCCAGCCAAGCCTCTAAAGATACAAAAATCCAGGCCCGGAGGCCAGGAAGGCTGACATCCCTGGTTAAGCTCCCTGGGGTTGTCAGGGAGACAGACACAGAGCCAGAGGTCATAGGGTCACCCAAAAATACAAAAAAAAGGGGCCACAGAGGGCAGCCTATAATGAACGAGTCTGGGGACTCTTCAGATATTGGCTTGGGTATTGTGATAGAGGAGATCCATGCAGAGGACCTGACTGTGGACAAAGACCAGCGGTCTCTGCCATGTTCCAGGCTGCCACCAAGGAGCTCATTAAGAAGTGGGCCACCCAGGAGAACCCAAATAAAGGAGACAGTCCCTGAAAGTTCTTGACCCTGGTCACCATGACAGATAAAGCCACAAAGGGGGGACAAAAGAGAGCCCCTAATCTGGAAATCTAAACAACAGGCTTTTCATGCTGTCAAGGGAACATTAGTCAGTGCCCCTGCTCTGAGACTCCCAGATGTAAAAAGCCGTTCTTTCTCGATGTACATGAGAAAAAAGACATAACAATTGAAGTCCTGACCCAATTCCTAGGCTCATGCCATCAGCTGATGGCTTCTTTCAATGGCAAAGGGATGGCCTCCCTGCTTGCAAGCTCTCGCAGCCACAGCCTTCCTGATATCAGAGAAAAAAATTAACACTGCAAAAAAAAAAAAAAAAAACTGTTAGGGTCCCACATTCTGTAATGACTCTAATAAAATACAAGAGACAATATTGACTAACAAATGCCAAGATGGTCAGATACCAAAATATGCTCTATAAAAATCCACAAGTAAAACTAAAAGTTGTCTAGACTTGAAACCCAGTGACCCTCCTCCTGTCAGCTGCAGGGCCTCCAGACCATAATAACTGTGTTGAGGTGATTAATAAGGCCTTCTTAAGCTGCCCTGATCTCGGTAACCAGGCGCCTTCCCAGCCTAGTCAATAATATATATAAACAATGTAAAACATGTGCAAAAAATAACCCCAAACAGGGGCTCCTCCCCAAACCAGGACTCCAGCATCACTCTAACTGATCCTGAGGAGCCACCTTCACCCTGGCCCTAGTCACAAACCGCAAGCTGACTAGTCTACGCACGGCAGAAGCTTGAGGAGTCCACTGGACAGACAGTTAATGCACTGTCGTTTCTCATGGGCAGTGTCTGTGGTGATGTTTGAGTTCTGCCATCCCTTGCCTATCTCTCTTTTGGAATTATAACCTTATTTTGGTCAGTAACAGTAACAGTAACAGTAACTGTCCCAATCCAGGACAGAGCCTAAGTCAAGAGGCTCTTTCTGACAATCTTTCTCTCCTACTAACAGGGTGTGATATTGTTTTTGGTTGTTTCTATCCTGAGTTCCCGTTTCAAATGGTAATGCCTCATGCCAACTTTCCCAAAGTAACCTGGGTGATACATATTTGCCAGAAGAGGAGGGGTACCCCTCCACTCCTGTGAGGAGACTCTAGACAGTCTTTTACAGGATAATACTGGGCCCATGGGTAGCCACTTTGGCAGGCCCACTCACTGTGTTACTCTTACCACTGCTCCTAGGGCCTTGCATGACAAACCTCACCAGGTTCATTCCAAACCAGATGAATGCTGTTAAATTACAGTTAGTAAGACAGTACCAAAGACTGCCTCTAGATAACGTCCCCAAAACGGTCATAAGGGATTATGATGGAGAAGAGGAGGGAATAATAAGGAAACCCAGAGAAAGATCAAAGCTGGGAAAAGAACCAAAGACAAGTAAAGCCCTTCCCCTTAGCCAGGGTCCCTGCATCCAGCTATTTCATTAGAAACTGTGGATGGCTTTTGTCCACAGCTGAGCTGACCTGATCTACTGTAACCTTGAACAGCTAACTGCCAAGTCTGCTTCTGCACTCCCTGCTTGCTTGCTGCTGCTTTTCTCAGTATAAAACCTCAACCACCCTGAGCTCGGGGGCTGCGCCATTTTGGAGATATCCAGGTGCTGGCTTGCTAACAAACCTCCCTTTCCTCCAACCACCTGGGTTTGAGTCTTATTCTCCTGGTCAGTCATACTTTCTGTACCATTCCTGCAACATACCAACTTCAGTTTCAGTGTCTGATTCTGGAGCGCAGTCTGGCTTGCTGTCAGACGGCTGATTTCTGCCTCCTTCTGCTCTAGTTGAGCTCGGTAACTTGCAGATTGCTGCTTCATTTGAAGCTCTGCTGCTTCATGTTTTTCTTGTAGATCGGTGCAAAGGATTTTCAGCCGCTCATTCTCAGATCTTAAGAGGGCATGAGCAGACTGCGATTCCTTTCTCCCACTGTCGGGAAAATCTCCTATTGCCTCCTTCCCCCTCAGCGTCTCCCTGACCACGTTGGAAAAGTGTCCAGTAACTGAAACCAGGGCGCCGGGGACTTGACCCAGAGACTGGCCCAAGCCGGAGCTCAGGCCCCAAATCCATGACGACATCTCTGCAGGTTGAGAAACGACCTGGTCCGCGAAAAGCGTCCAGCGCCGTGGGACGACCCCGCCAAGTGTCACCGAACCGCGACTGACGCGTCCCCAACAACGCCCCAGGTTCCAAAGCTGACGCGGAGCTCCTGGCAAGGTCGGGCATGGGCGCTGCCCTCAGACCCAACGCGTGACCGTCACCGCAGGCGCCGCCACTCAGGGGTCACAACTTCCCCAGCTTAGTGACTTTCCCGGCTGCCCGGCCCCCTCTGTCCGCTCAACGCTCGGAAACCCTCAGAGGATGTCATGGGGTGCTCTTTAAATAGAATAAGTCCCCAACAGGGATCTGAGACGTGGCAACATGGCTGGAGTTGGCCATAAATTGTAAAGTTGAACATTTTTATTCTCTACTATTCAGCAATTTTACTCCTAGCTCTATGTTCCAGAGAAACTTTTGCATGCATACAGACACCAAGAGGTAGTACAAAAAATAGTTATGGAATCATTGATCATATTGATCATATGATCATTTGTATGATCATATTGATCATACAAAAAATTGGAAGTTCAAACACCCATATAAGGAGGAATCACATAATGGAATACAGCAGTAAAAATGACTGAAGTGCAGTGCTATGTAACAGCATGGGAGGATCTAGAAATACAATAGCAAATGAGTTGAATGTTGTAGCGTACGCTTGTAATCCTAGCACTCAGAAGCCCCAGGTTGAAGGATCAGGAGTTCAAGGACAGACTGGGCTACTTAGTGCCTAGAGATCCTGTCTCAACCCAACCAACCAAACAACAGCAAGTGAAAAACAAGTACTAGATGAGTATATACAGTAAGGTATTTTTATGGAGCTCAAAAACCAAGATAAACTAAAACATTTATTATTTAGGGATGTAGAGATTTTGGAAGGAGATGATACATGAAATTTAGGCTACCTGTGGAGGACAGGTGAGGAGGTGGGATAGGGAAAGAAGTCCTCAGCTGGTACAAAGATATTGGTCACGGTACAGGTTTTCAATCAGGTTATGAGTTTATCAGTGTAGTATTCATGGTGGTTGTGCCTCATAATAATATTTGCATCCACTCTTTTATATATGTAATTTAAAAGGTTATATATATGTAGATATATATATAACATGTAAGTTATATATGTATATATAACATATAAGTTATATATATAACCTTTTAAATATATACATATATATGTAAGTGTATATTGGTAGACTATTAGAAAAATTTTTACTTAATACCAAATACATAGTTGTATGCAAATGGCAGGAAAATTTAAGACTACAACTCAAACTAAGAATTGGGAAATTAAAAAAATGCCAAGAATTTCTATACATATAAAAGTTCCATTTGCTGTTTACTTCAGGGGGTTTCATAATTTAGAGTTGATAAATCACATTTGATTTTTGTAACTTTTTACAAGGTGGCAAAAACAAAATAGATGAGGACATCATGGAATAACATCACACAGAAGATAGATTTATTGGTTATCAAATTCCATTTTAAGATTTTCTTAAAAGATACAACTGTAAAACATTTCTTCTGAGAAGTTGTTTTTTTTAAAAAGCTATGTATTTATCTTCTTTATTGACCTGCAAGGCTGACCTGAGTTACTTGGTAGTAGAAAGTGTAATTGCCTGGAAACGACTTTATCACTACTGCTGTACCTCATGAAAACCTAGGATTGCCATTAGCTTTGTTCATTAACTTGTCACTTGTAAAGGTATTTGTGTGAAATACGTTTTATGATACTTCTTTCCTTCCTGTGGAATCCAGACAGGATTTCACTTAAGCAACAGGGGTTGATGTAAGGAATGACAACTTATCTGCACCTGTGTTCTGTCCTACGTGAATTCTTAATGGGTGCGTTAAATACTATAGTGCAGTGCTTATCCCAAAGGTTACATTCAGAATTGTGGAATAAGAATCCATGTATTCTTTTTGAGATTTCTGTAACACATCCACTGAACTGTTATTAGAGAAGTACAAAAATTAGATGAATTATCCAGTATCACTGTGCAATCAGTGGATGTAGGAGAACTGAACTGGTGATCAGACTTGAGTTTGAGTTTCTTATTTGTTGCTTGTGATATTCATTTAACACCTTCATTCCTCACTTTCCTCATATTTATAAACAAAGACAATAGCTCCTCTGTCTTCCTCAGTAGACTGTTATGAGAATGGAAATAAGTTGCTATACAGGAAAAAACCTTTTTAATCAAAAGGAATATGCAAAAGACTAAAGTCCTTTTTATTTCTCTAACATAAAACTTACAGTAAAGTATAACAAAAAGCTTATTTAGGCATTTAAAAAATTGCCAAGTACACTGCATGCATTTCTTAATAGCAATAGGAAATGCCTATAGGGTTTGCTTGAAATATTATTTTATTGATTTTCCCACAAATGAACTACTTAGATGTAAATGTCAAAGCATGTCTCCATAGACTCCTCAGGATATCTGTGTTTATTAATTAACTCCTCAAGTCAAGCCTTACTAGTTAACTTCCAAAGAGGCCAGTATGGTAATTCTTCTTCTTCTCTTAGGTATGGGGGAAGAGTCAGCCCTGATGTGTCATCACCATAGGAATGCTGTGGACAGGACTGAGGCCTGAGTGGGCCTCTGGGTTTGGAATTTTATTGTTACTGGAGGGCAGTACAAGTCTGACTTGTAATTCTGGATTTTTTTTTTTATTCAGCTTTATCTACAAATTGCTTTTTTCATAGAGAAACATTTTCATGTACAGAAAGACTAATAACGCACCCAAAAGTGATTTGCTAATTTACAGTAAGAAATGTTAACTTGTCTTCATGAGACACTAATGCATGACCTTTCTTTACAGTTCCTAAGGATTCTGAATTTATCATCTGATTTTGAACTTCTTGATTATTGAATAAGTGACCTAATCTTTTTTTTTTTTTTAATTTTGTGGTACTGGGGTTTGAACTCAGGGCTTCATGCTTGCTAGGCAGGTGCTTTACTACCACATGAGCTCCATCTTCAGCCTAAATTATTTTAAACTGTTTTATTTTCTTTATTAACTGGAAAAATTGAAAACCATGTCCATAACCATATACTGGAGGCCATATCGTAGTTTTCAAAAATAACATATTGTTTTGTTCCTGTCTTTTCTATGCATTTTAAAATTATCGGGATAATACTGTTTTTGTCATTTAAATGCTTAAGTTTTTTTCTTCCCGTTTATGGAAATCTATGCTTTTTGGTAGAAATCTTGGCAAAGTCATGAGAAACCGACAAAAATCTAAAGCAGAAAATGCAAATCACATCTACTGTACCACTGTAGTTAGCCACCGTGAACATTTAGGTGTATTTCCTTCCAGTATCGACTTTTCATTTTTTTAAAAAGCAATCGGGATTATACCAAAGCAAAAGTGTGGGGTGGGGGCCGACAGGAGCTGGGCTGGGAGCGGGCGGTCTCTGCTCTCCAGTCCAGCAGGCCAGAAGCAGCAGATCAGCACTGATCTTCCTGGACAGGGGTAGCGCTCTAGTATTCTAAGTTGATTCGCACACCATACTTTTCTTGCACTAATTCCCACTGACACTTGCTCACATTTCAAGCTACCTTTGAGACTTCTGGAAGCACGTACTCTTCCCTGAGGCTGCTCACCTCCGGTTACCGGGATTCCCGCCCCCACTTCACCTTCTCCTGCTGCGATTGAGGAGGTGGTGGTCGGTCGTCACTTCGGAGCAGGGTCAGGAGCGTGCCAGGGTCGCACTTGGAAGCTCTGTGTCTCCTCGGGCCAGGGCTGCGACCAGCGAAGGCTTTGGTGGCTGCTGAGTCCCCGGCTCCAGGGACTGCGTCTGTTCTCCAAGGTCAGCCTTTCCTCGCCCTCCGGGGTGATCATCAGACTGCACTTGTATGTTGCCCCAAGTCCCCCCATTCTGCTCTTCTCGGGAGGAAGGAAGTTGCTAGGCCCAAGTGCGCTCTCTGTCTCGGGAGATCCTGGAAGGCCTCAGTTGCACAACGCCAAGGCGGCTGCCAACAGCAAACATCTCTCGGTCTCGCTTTGCGAGCTGGCAGAAGTGAGTCCCTTCTCGCTTGCCTTAAGCCTGGCGAGGCGGAGATCGCACCATCCTGCAGCCCGCCGAAGGGGGAAACGCTTACGTGCGGCTCTCGTCTTCCCAGCGAGCAGCAGTGGCTCTCTGGAAACCAACGCTCAGTCTACTCTGGTCAGTGCTGTATTGTCCCTGGAGCCCGCACAAAGGACCGGAAAGACCACCCGCAGGGTGGCAGCGGATGTGCCTTTTCTCTCCCCCCTCGGATCGCCTGGACCGCCCAGCTGCCGGAGCGCGCCAGCAGCAGCGGAGCTTCCTCTGTCTTTGACGGCTCGGTGGGAGCACCTCGGGGTCTCGATCCGCGCGCAAGAGGCGGGACTGGGCGGGGCGAGTGCGCGCGGGGCGGGGCGCGGCGCGCGAGAGCTGGGGCGCTAGGAGAGCGCGCGAGCCAAGCCGAGAGGAGCCGAGCCGAGCCGAGCTGAGTCGAGCCGCGAGGTGCTGGGGAGAGGCAGGCAGAGCCGGGCCGGCTGCCTGCGGCTCAGCTCCGATCGTGCGGTGACGCTGGGCTCGGCGTCTCTCTGCCTCTGCCCTGGCTCCCGCAAAACTTTTATTCTCCTGGGCCCCCCGAGGTGTGTGAAGGAATCGGAGCGCTCGGCTGTCTCCGCGCTCCCTTGGAGCGGCGACCGAGGGGACGTGCTTCCCTTGCCCGCCGGGCTCTCTAGCCCTGCGCCTCCTCACCTGCCGATTGCTCCCCGGAGCCGTGAGGGGGCACCCCAGGAGGGACCGCGCGGGCGCCGGCTCCCCGAACTCCCCCGCTCACCGCGGAGGACCCGCCGGGCACAACTTTAACTTCATTCCTCTCGTCCAACCGGGCACCCGCGACTGCTTGCTGTCGCCTTCGCTCCTGCACCGTCGCCGCCGTTGCTGTCTCACAAAGAGCGCAAGGCGGGGAGGCGGCGCAGGCGGTAGGCACGGGCCTCGGGCCGCCCAGGCGGGGAGACAAAAGGGAAACTGCCTTGGCTCTCGGTCCCCATTTGGAACAGCCTGCTCGCTCTTCTACTGCCCGGCTTCGCGCTACTCCTACCCGCACCCTCGGCTGCTGTTCCGCCTTCCTCCTCGCGGGCCGTCCCCGCAGTGCTCTGGACCCGGCGAGCCTTCGGGGCGCGCGTCGCTGTTGGTGGTTGGGGCTCTAGTGATAATAAATGATAGAGGATACAATGACTTTGCTGTCTCTGCTGGGTCGCATCATGCGCTACTTCTTGCTGAGACCCGAGACACTGTTCCTGCTGTGCATCAGCTTGGCGCTGTGGAGTTACTTCTTCCACACCGACGAAGTGAAGACCATCGTTAAGTCCAGCCGGGACGCGGTGAAGATGGTAAAGGGCAAGGTGGCCGAGATCATGCAGAACGATCGACTTGGAGGGCTTGACGTGCTGGATGCCGAGTTTTCCAAGACCTGGGAGTTCAAGAGTCACAACGTGGCCGTGTACTCCATCCAGGGCCGAAGAGACCACATGGAGGACCGCTTCGAAGTTCTTACTGATTTGGCCAACAAGACGCACCCGTCCATCTTCGGGATCTTCGATGGGCACGGCGGCGAGGTAGGAGTGTGTGTGTGTGTTAATGACAGGACCTCGCGTGCGCGGTGGGGCAGGACCCAGGTGAGAGGAGCCTAGTAGTAATAACCTGGTGACGGGACAAATGCGACTCAAGTTGTCCACAACACCTATGGATGGAGACCTGTTGGGACCGAGGGTCCAGATTAGCGGAAAGACATCCACCGCATATTTTTCCCCGTTTCAATATAAGGTTCGTCAGGCCAGAACTCAGCAAATGACTATGCTAGTTTTTCGGGGAGAATTAATGTATTTTCAGTGAACTTTGCATCCGGGCCTCAGCGCCCCTGTCCTAGGATTTCAGGGGGAATTAGCTGCAAAGAAAGAAGACAGAATCTTTGACGCACTCAAAGTCAGGCTAGTGCGAGACTCAGTGAGGGTGAAGGAAGCTGCCACGCCTTGCCATCCCTTTTGCCCCAGAGAAGAACCCAAGGGGGCAGCTCTGCGCTTCTTTCCAACTCTGTCAACTTTCCAAGTACAATCGGGCCAGTTAACCCGAGAGCCTTCTGGCCGCTGGTTTAATCTGGATCGTGGGCGCTGGACCGAAATGCCCCTGGCCTTTGCAGAGGTGGCTATGTCCGCAGAGCAGACGGTGCACTGATCTCAGCCCTGGCCCGCGTGGGAGCTTAGCTGTCTCCTTGCATCTTGGCTCCTTTGTTTGGGGTTCATCTGGGAGCAGAAGATGGGGCTCAAAGTCTGTTTAGGTTTCCTACATTTCTGTAGCACCCGGGTTGCATGCTTGGGCTTAGTTTTCATGGAGGTCGGGCGAATGTTGGCTCCTGTCCTTGGGCCTGGGCCCAGGCGAAGTGTGTTAAATGTGACTGCAGAGCCGTGCTCCAAAGAGCACCAGGCCAGTCACCTTGTCTTTCTCAATCTGACAGTTTGTAACAAAGTTTCATTGCTTCCTATTCCATTTTCTCTTTTTTGGGAGCATTTTATTCTTACCTCCTCTCCCTCTTTTTCATCATCCCTCCCCTCACCCATTCAGCCCAATCTCTCCTTCCCCCCAGTCCTCTGGGCGTGGGGTGGGCAGTAGGGAACTCTAGGGAGTCATTCTCTTTCAGGCATTTGCTTGTTCCTGGGCCCTGCTTTTGGATAAACACTAAGAAAGCTTTCAATTGGTTATCTTATCTGCATTCTCCACCCACCAGGCAAATCTTTCCATGGTACTGTGTCGGCCTTCCTCATAGAAGCAACTTCGCAGAGGTTGACAAACAGTAGGAAAAACTTATGTGATAAAACTGAAATCAGTTTTTGCAATTTTCCATCTAGCCTAGCCTTTTTATATTCTGTCCTTCAGAATGAAAGTTTCTCACTAGTTGTAATTTTGTAGTACCACAGGGTACATGAAAGATGTGAAGTTAATTGAGGGAAGAGACACTGCATACTTGGCCAAAAACATATCTGGGTGACAGGGTTTCTAGTATAATGACTGACTTGTTTGTTTACTTGTCTTGAGCGAGCTTGTCTGTATTTTCATTTTGTGTGCATAGATTCAGTGAGAGTGAAGGAAGCATCAATTCTGTCATTTGAAAATCATTTAATAAGCTTATATTTAATATGTTTAATATCAAATGGTTGATGATAATGTGATTCTGGTTTTAGGAAGTACATGTTCACTTTTAATTTAAGAGTTTGATGCGATATTAACATTGTATAACTTCGGGTTGTGGTTGTTTGCGTGTGATAGAGATTGGCATGTTTTAAGCCTGTATCTGTGATTGGATGATTAAATATTTTTTAAAGTTGATCTTCTAAAACTGGAAAGTTGCAGATCTAAACAGGTGCTCAGGTTGAAAACTTTCCAGTAGTGTGTTGTGCTAAATGTACCATCCAGAAAAGGGTGTGACAAATGCATTTATTTATCTAAAACTATTTTACATGTACTTGGCTTTTCATTACATTTTTACATTAAATGAAAAAATGACCATCTTTAGCCAAACTATGAAATACTCTTCATTGTGCCTTATGTTAAAATCCTTTATGTTTGCAAAATAATTAATATTACCAGTATCCTTAAAAATAGGATGTCTGTTCTCTCTATAACCTCTTTTCATTCATTTTGGTTTTGTTTTAATGAAAAACAAGAAACTGTTATAAAAGAAGTTATTTAGTTGCTATTACAAGTGATAATAACAAAAACTTTTGGGTTATTTCTCTCACACTTTTTCTTTGTATATCATTTGAAAAAATGTGTGGTCTAGTTCTTGTCTTTTGTGTTTGGTACCTTTAACATCCACCAGAGGAGGGTGCCACTGTTTGATTTTTGGTACAGATGACAGTTATATCCTTTCAGAAAAGAAACAGACTTTTCTGAAATCGCTATTATTTGTATATATATGCTGTCTCTAGGGTGGCCCAGAGGATAAATGAGGAATTTAATTTTATTTGTAATAATCCACATTGATAAGATAGGCCATAAAAAATCAGGGCCCATCTACAGTCACAGTCCTGTTTAGACTCAGAAAGGGGCCTTGTGTATCCTTTTACATACGTTTCAAACCATTTTTTTTTATGAACTGCGTGGAGAAATTGTGACCATCCTAAGGTTAGTTTGAACCCTTTGGTTTGTTGATCTTTATATTAAAGCACTGGACAAACTGGTTTGTCTGTTTACCTAGATACACATAGATAGCACTCTGGAGATACCAGTGTGACTGAGTTATAACGTCTGTCCTCAAGAAGTTTTATTCTAATGAGACAGATAGATGGCTTATACCAAAAGTTATTAGCCATGGTGTGCTTATGGTAACACAGATAAGGGGCATTTGAATCAGCTGGGGGTAGCGGGGGGGCGGGGAACACTGTGGAGCCATCATTTACTGCAAAATTAAAACAGTGTTTAATTAATTAATTATTTATTTTTTTGAGACAGGGTCTTCCTATATAGCCCAGGCTGGCCTGGAACTTGAGGTTCTTTTCTTTTTTTTTTTCTCAAAGCATTTTTACTAGTATATATTAGTTACTAGTAAACATTAGTAAGCTAATGTATGTGCTTACATTGTATGTTGGTGAGGCTTATCCCCATGATCTCTCTCTCATACTCTTTTCCCCCGCACCCGCCCCCATTTCAAACGATTGATCTTGAGGTTCTTTTGTATCAGCCTGACAAGTGCTGGGATTGCAGGTGTGTACCACTAGGCCCAGCTAAAGCATGAGCTTTGACTTGAGATCTTGCTCTGCCTTATACTAACTATGACCTTGAGCAAATTGCTTAAGCTGCTTTATCTGGGAGTTTCTTATCTAAAGAATGAGGGGAATATTACACATAAGTCATATGCTCATCAGTTATATTATGCCCTATCTAGGGAAGTATTTAATGGAGAAGAAAGCTCAGTGACAGAGAAGTCTGTCGTGTTGGGGCAGCAATATCCAGGGAGGGCACAGTACCTGCGGGAGCCCCTGCTTTGGTCACTAGAAAGACGTATGTTGGGTGAGGAAACTCCATTAGGTTTCCCCCAGATTCTCTGTCTCTCTTTGTTCTAACTGCTGTTGACTAGTTTAGGATTCCATTTATGTGGACATTGAGAAAGCAGCACTCTGGCATTAGGTTCAAATTTTCTGGTTAGTGAAAAGGAATATTCTCTGTGATTTAGTAATAGATTGCTATTCTGATTTGTACTTTAGCCTCTTGTGAGGTGGGTTAGTGTGTGCTAGTTCACTGGAGCTTGTTCAACTGTGGATTCTTTGACAAAAATATGGCTCTGGATTTGTTGTGCTGAACACCAGACTCTGGATGTCTGTGACTTTATTTAGATGCATGAGATCTTAAAGAGCCCTGTCCCACAGTCCTATTGGCCAACATCTTCACTTGATGCTCTTGGACTCGTGAGACATTTTAGCCATGATACTATGAGTGGATGGTTGTCTGTGTGTGTGTTTGTCTCTAAAGCTGTGGCAGTGATTGTTTTCTTGTATAACATGATTAAAACAACAAAAGGGAAAAAAGAAGGGAAGAAGCTCCGATAGTATCAATTAATATACAAAGGTTATTATTTTCAAAGTTCAAAAATAATGTTTATCTAGGAAAGTGATTGGTATTGTGCTTAACTGCAATCTTTATCCATGGGTTAGTTTTAATACTATCTAGAAGAACTATCATCAATCCTTTGAGCCAGCTTTGTCAGTACTCATAACTGAAATCTAACTAGAAGAATGGGTTGTTATGTGCTCTGAATGCTGGTGGGCATTACTGTGTGAAAGGTCATATGTATCTCGACAGTTGACACACAGCTTAAAAATTTCCACATTTCACATCAGAGAAAACGGTACTTCAGGGCTGCAATCTTGAGGCTCTGTACTTCTCAGAATCTTGGAAGAGAAACTGCTTACTGAGGGTTGCCGGAGGATAAACTTTTAACAGATGTAACAGTTCTTTAGACCAGTGGTTCTTAACTTTTTTTTAAATGGAGGTTTAACTTTTCTTGAGTTATGTTTTCCTTTGGGGATATTATGAAACCACGGACATATCATCAGAAAAATGGACATACACATCAAGTTTTGTTTATGATTTTGAAGGCAAGTGACATATGAAGCCTTTATATTTAAGGACAGTCTAG